>NW_027528796.1:3015777-3060268 GCF_008692635.1 Crocuta crocuta
CTCGCTGAGACCCCTCAGCCGCCAGACCTGCTCGCAGGCCCTTCCCGCGTGTGGGTCCCAGACCCCCCCTCACCGTTGTGTCTGGGTGAGTTTTCAGGGATGCCTTCCTCCCCTTTCTTTTTCTCATAAACTCTGTCATTAACATTTTCTCGCTTGGAAAACAGCTTTTGGTGGCATGAAGCTTTCCCTATTTCCATGCATTAAACCTACATTTTTATTTTCTACCAGAACATCCCTTCTCTGCTTTCTCCCTCGTTCCGGTGACAACGACTTGCCGTATGTTCTAAGGAAGATATGCTTTCGTTTGGCTTCCCCTGGCTGCCTCAGAGCTGAGGAGGGTGTATTTTAAGCCCCACACTTAAAATAAAAGGCTTGGCAAGGCTTCTGATGAACTAAAGTCATCAAAATATACTTGTAACCTGGGCTCTGATTAGTTTAGACGTTGTAAGATTGCAAAACCAGTGCTTAGAAGAAAGAAAGAAAGGCTGGCGGGTGCCAGCCCGGGTGCCAGCCTGGAGGGGTCGGTCCTGTTCCCGGGGGCAGGGCTGCCGAGGACAGTGCGGGGAAGCTTCCGCCTCCCTTCCCACCTCTGCCTCTTTGATGCATTTGCAAGCCCCTGGTTGCCTGTTTTAAACTTTTTTTTTAATGTTTTTTTTTTTTTTTTCTAGGAGAGAGAGAGAGAGAGACAGCGTGAGCAGGGAAGGGTCAGAGAGAGAGGGAGTCACAGACTGAAACAGGCTCCAGGCTCTGAGCTGGCAGTCAGCACAGAGCCCGACGCGGGGCTCGAACCCACGAACCGCGAGATCATGACCTGAGCGAAAGTCGGACGCTTAACCGACTAAGCCACCCAGGCGCCCCTCAAAAATAAAGATTTTTAAAAATCTAAAAAGAGGAATGGGATGTGGTGTTCCAGAGACGTCTCGGCCTGTGGGGTCCCGCGCATCTGGGGCCAGGGCCACAAGAAGAGCCGGCAGAGGTGGCTGGGTCTCTCCTGCCTCCTGCTGGGGAGAAGGAGGGGTCGTCAGGCAGAGCAGACGACGAAGCCGCGCCCCCCTGCCGCCCACCCATCACAGGATGCGACTAGTCCTCAACGTTCGCAGAAAGTGTGCAGGGAACGCCGGCCTCCTCTGCGATCTTCACCTCCAGGAAGCACGTGGCGGGCGTGCTGAAAATTCTCAGCGGCGAATTTTCTGGGGTTTCTGGGAGACGGGCTGACGTCCACACTGACTTCTGACGGGTCAAGGTAACAGCCTCAAGCACAAGCAGCCGATACCGGAGACGACTGCGTGCTCTGTGGGCTCTCCGGGCTCGTGGGGAAAGCACAGGCATGGATTTTTCCCGGCCAAGGACTGGACGCCACAAGCCCACACTCAGCTTGGATGCGGGCAGTCGGGGCTGCTGTCCCTGGGCGGTGCTGCCGCCCCTTCCCTCCTACAGGTGAGATTCAGATCCACGTCACGGTGGGTGCTGTGGCTTTTAGTGTGAAGACGGACTCGGCCATCACTGAGGCCTCGGGAGCAAGTGGGGACTCTTCCTCCTGCCCAGTGGAGGAGCCCCCATGAGGCCACAGGGGCAAGCTTCAGGCCCCTCCCCGGACCGGGGCGGGCGGGGATCCAGCTCAGGCTTCTAGTGGTCACAAGGTGTCAAGTTTGCAAAAGTGAGACATTTGAATCACAATAGCCTCAGACCACAGCCTCTTTCTAGCCAGCTCGGTCACGCACAGGCGTAGGGGGGTCTGGGGGCACTTGGGGGCCTGCCCCGGGGGTACATCTGGTTTGGGTTTGCTGGGGTGTGGTTCGGGTCCCCGCCGACTTCCCTGGGCGGCTATGACAGCTGGTGTGGGACCGGCTTCCGGGCCAGCTCCTTCTTTCCGCGGAACGAACTCGGCAGGCACTCTGGCGTGAAGGTGGGGACCAGAGGGGGGCTGTGGCATGAACGCGCCTGTGCTCGTGAACACTGCTGTGATGGCGTCACACGGCCAGGAGCGCGGGGCGCGGCCACAAACATGTGACGTGACCACGTCCTGAGATGTGTGGCACCAAGCAAGATGTGTGGGGTGAGTGCGGGTTTTGAAGGGCATGGAACAGAAGCTACTCAGTGGGAAATCCTTCCTTTCTTTTCTTTTCTGTTGAGAGACAGAGAGAGCGATCTGGGAAGGGGTGGAGAGGAGAGAGAGAATCCACCTGGGACTCTGCTGTCAGCGCAGAGCCTGACGCGGGGCTCGATCCCATGAACTGTGAGATCGTGACCTGAGCCGAAACCAAGAGTCGGACGCTTAACCGACTGAGCCCCGCAGTCCTTTCAATCACGAAAACTCCTCTTGGGGACTCAGTTTCCATCCGTAACCTGACAAGCGGAATTCTGTCAAGAACCTACTCATTGTGGAGCAGATGCAAACATGGGCCTTGTTCCTTTTTGATAGGATCATGTGAAATAAAGTTTATCAGCATTCCTGCGTGTTTTTAAAATATTTTTTTTATTTTTGAGAGAGAGAGACAGAGAACGGGCAGGGGAGAAGCAGATAGAGGGAGACACAGAATCTGAAGCAAGTTCCAGGCTCTGAGCTGTCAGCCCAGAGCCCGACGTGGGGCCTGAACTGGTGAACTGCGAGATCATGACCTGAGCTGAAGTCGGATGCTTAAGTGACTGAGCCCCCCGGGTGCCCCAGAATCCTGTGTTTAAAGCAGTACTACAAACAGCAGAGACATGTGTGGTCACACATTTATGTATCCAAACTACCAAAGAAACAAATTCCAATCAACGTTGCAGGAGGAAAGATGGCATTGTCTTTATGGCCAGCAAGAAAGCGCTATGGAATTGTCACGGGAAGAAGCAATCAAAAAGTGTGCAGCCCAATGTTATTATTTTATTTTTAGAAATATTCTTATTTATTTCTAGGGGAGAGAGAGAGAGACAGCATGAGCAGGGGAGGGTCAGAGAGAGAGGGAGTCACAGACTCTGAAACAGGCTCCAGGATCTGAGCTGTCAGCACAGAGCCCGACGCGGGGCTCGAACCCACGAACCATGAGATCATGACCTGAGCCCAAGTTGGACGCTTAACTGACTAAGCCACCCAGGCGCCCCCCAATGTTATTTTTTTATTAGCTGCCTGACATGTATAGAAGTGTGTCGAGTGGTGAATTAAAATATGTTAATTTTCTGGATTTTGTGAGGTTTATAGTATCTACCAACTTTTAAAATTCACATGCAATTTTAAAAGCACAGAGTCCGATGCGGGGCTGGAACTCATGAACCACAAGATCATGACCTGAGCCAAAATGAAGTGTTGGAGGCTTAACCGACTGAGCCACCCAGGCACCCCCAAAATATACTTTTTAAGTTGAGAAATGTTCATTAACAGGCACCTGGATAGTTCAGATGGTTAAATGTGGGACTCCTGATCTTGGCTTAGGTCATGATCTCATGGGTTTGTGAGATCAAGCCCAAACTGGGCTCTGTGCTCACAGTGCGGAGCCTTCTGGGAATTCTCTCTCTCTCTCTGACCCTCTCCTGCTCATGCTCTCTCTGTAAACACATAAACTTAAAATTTTTTTTATTAAAATTGGAATATATTTATAGATTGATGAGATCCATAAACAAAAGCTTTAAGAAAAATTAGGTTTTTATTAAGGTTGAACTTTTGTGTCCCCCCCCCTCGCTGCCCGCAAATTTATATGTTGAAGTCCTAAACCCACAATACGTTTGGGGGTCGGTCCTTTGGGAGGAAGTTAGGGTTTAGATGAGGTCCTGAGGGTGGGGCCCTCAAGAGGGGGTGAGGGTTCTATTAAGAGAGACTCCAGAGACCTTGTTTGCACCCTCTCCGCCTTGTGAAGACACAGCCGGAGGGTGGCCGTCTGCGAGCCGGGAAGAAGGCCCCACCTGCCGCGTCGGCCAGCACCACCTGCCGCGTCGGCCAGCACCTTGATCTCGGACGTCCAGCCTCGGAACTGAGACGGTACAGGTACACTGCTGCTGGTTAAGCCCCCAGTCGTGGTGTTCTGTTACGGCGGCTGAGCTACCCAACACAGAGCCCTGCTCCATGATTCAGCCCCCGTCCCCGCTACGTGTCCCCTCTCAAGCCGTGGCCTCCAGGCCGCCAGCAACGTCCTCGTCCGGGCCTTCGCACGGACCCACCCCGACACCCTCAGGGCCTCGCCGAGGGCTCCCTCCAGCAGTGCCGCGGGGCCCCGGGGCTTCCTGGCCACCTGGCAGCATCCGGGTTAGACAGCCTGCCCCACGCCCGGCCCCTAGCAGCCCCTCTGCTGCCACACTCGGCACGTCACCAAGGCCTCCCACGTGCCTCCTTCCCGAGGCTGCGAAGTCGGGACAGGTCGTCTGTCTTTCCGGTCTTTGACCCCACGACGCAGATGCAGGCCTAGCACGCGGTGGGCACCTAGACCCGTGTTCATTCCAGGCCTAGGAGAGGGACCTTGCTCTGAAAGGAGCTCCATGTCAACTGTTAACTCGTATACCTCAGTCTTCGTCTCAACTCCTTGCAGGAGCAAAGGTGGCAGCCGGGAAGGGGGCAGGCGGGCGGGAGAGAAGGCGGCAGAACCAAGGACGGGGGTCCCTGAAACACGGCAGCCACCTGACTGTCGGGCCGGCCCCTTCCGCTTCGGTTACGTGAGAGACAGAGAGCGCGAGCAGGGGGAGAGGGGGCAGACAGAATCTTACGCAGGTTCCACACTCACCATCCAGACATGGGGCTTGATCCCATGACCGCTGGATCATGACTTGAGCCAAACTCAGAAATTGGGACACTCAAGTCACTGAGCCACCCAGGTGGCTCTAGTCAGCCCTTTTATTACCTGATTTCTAACAACCCTTTCAACGCCGTGGCCCCTACAGGAAATCCTGCTCTCCGCCATTGCGTAAGGCCCACAGCCAAGAATGGGCTAAACATTTTTTAACATTTACTAATTTTTGAGAGAGACAGAGCACAAGTGGGAGACGGGCAGAGAGGGAAACAGAATCCCAAGCAGGCTCCAGGCTCTGAGATGTCAGCACAGAGCCTGACGCAGGGCTCGAACTCAGAAACCATGAGATCATGACCTGAGCAGAAATTGCTGCTTAACCGACTGAGCCACCCAGGCGACCCCCCCACCCCCCGGGCCCCGGGGTTTAACATTTTTTTAAAGGATTGTAAAAAAAAAAGACAAAAGTCCATTCAACATTGCATGCGGCAAGCCCTACCGGAGATTTCCAGCCTGGCCCCTCACACAAGTGTGCCGGCGCTGCTCTGATGGGAGAAGGGGCTGGTCCTGTCTACACGGCACACATCGTCCCTTAGGCTGCAGGGACTTCTGTGGTGTTGTGGGAACTCATCTTATGAACCTTCCACCGCTTCTTACGCGCAAGGGCCGGGGGTGGGGGGCGCTGCCAGGGGGCACCCCCTTGGGCCCCGGGAGCCCTGGGAGATGGGCGGGAGGACACTGACTAGTAAACCTCAAAGCTCGCGCCTGCAAGCAGAGCCGGAAAGGCCCCACGCAACCCGCTGGGCTTCCGTTATCAGCCAGCGGCCGGGAAGCAGGGCGGGGTTTCTCAGCACAGACCGCACCTCTGCCCCGCGCACCAGGCCCTCCGGCCCCGGGTGTTTGCTAGCAGGTGTAAGAGAACGAATGTCCAGAGATGCCAGGGTTCAGGTGACAGGGAACACACAAAAGGAAACAGAGTAAGTATTCAGCTCGAACCTATTCAAGTGGCCTAAAACCCTGTGGACGTGGAAGCAGCACCGGTGTCCGTGAGTCACGTGACTCATCAGCTGCTTTCTGGAAATCCATCTTAAGGAAATACAAAGTGCGGCACGAGTTACAGCCACACAGACGTTTCTGGCAGCGCTAGGAGAGCGTGGGGACGGGCCCTGGCCCAAAGCCGCACTGGGCGGGGCGCCGCCTCGGCTCGCGAGCGTTCCGGGGGGAGGCAGAGGGAGGACAGTCTAACGGGCTGGTTCCCAGGGGGAAACGTGGTGCAAACGAAAATCTCTTCATCCGGATCGTACTGTCGGGAGAACTCCCAGCCCCCGCGGGATGCGCAGACCGGGAAACGCACCGTGGCTGTGCCCCACCTCCCCCCTGCACCCCGCACCCCTTCCATGGGCCACGGTTTGCCAAGCCGGGTATCATATGAGAACAGCCAGCAGGCGGGAAAAATGTACATGTCGCACGGCCACCTCTCTCTGAAGCCACCACCACTGGGGAGGTGAGTGAAACCTCTGTGACAGTGGGAACAGTGGCCCTAGGGGTCTTCTGCTTTCTTTTGGATAATGTGGCTTTGGTACTTTTCTAATAAAAAACCATGATCAGGAGAAGCTCGCGGAGTGGCCAAGCCTCGCAGCGGTAGGAAGATCTGAGGCGGATGCTCACAGGACCGGGGTGACAGACACGTGGCACAGAACTGCACGTGCACCGTCGTGGTGCTGTAGACGGATTCCAGGCCAGTGGCCAGGATGCAGATGGAGGGAGGTGATGCCCTGGGGTCCAGGCATGGGTCCAGGCATCGCGTGAGCACAGAGCAAACCCCGGCCGTGACACCAGTCGGCAGATGGGCCTTCCACTGAGGTCCTGACAGGCAGACACGCCTTCCACCCCTGCTCTTGTGGTCGGAGTAGCCTCACCTCGACTGGTTCCCGAGCAGACAGCTGACCTCGCCCTCGCAGGGTGTGGGCACAAAGACGCCACCTGACACACGCTCGAGCCTGTTTGCACCACTCACGCCCCCAAGCGTCAGGGGGATCACCGGCCAACCCAGAAACCCTTCGCAGCTCCGACGTCTGCCGTGGCCATCCGGGGCGGAGCTGTTCTGATGGACCCACAGAACCTCCCCACCCCCAATCCCACCTGAGTTTACATCAAATACTGAATCATGGTGAACAGAAGGATTTTTCTGTTCCTTCTCTAACAATAAAGCGCTAGAACCTGATGTTTTAATCTCTTTGCAGTACAACAGACAAAATTAGTGAGACTCCTATTTTTGATGTATCAAGAACCAGGCCTACCCAAATGCAAGTCCTCAGCACCTAGCGGGTAAAGGCGACGAACGCCGAACTGGCCAGAGATCTGCCCAGAAGACCATAGTTTTATAAGGAGGAAAAATCCCTTCTGTACAGATGTTTCTACATGCATGTCGAATAAAGGGTCAGAGCAGGGTCGCTAGTTCACCGTTCACTGTGACAGGGACACAGATTATATACGTGAGGCCTCACGACTGGGGCGGATTTTATTTCTATAGCCTAGACAACAGGTTACTCCCTGAAGGGGGCGCTCAGTGGCGAGGTGACTCCCGTCCAGATGAGGGCTGGGGCATCCTGAACTTGAACAGGTCCAGGTTGAGGTCTAAGAAGGTGTACGGGGTGTAGTCATGGTGCTGGATGTTCTTGTAGGAAGTGATGTCCAGTGGCTCGGAGGCGCTGGTGGCTTGAGCGGGCTCTGTGGGGGGAAACGCAAGGTGCGTGAGAACGTCAGACAGGAAGCGTTCCCGAGGGGCTCGGCTCACACGGGCACCGTGCGCCCCACACCCTTCATCCACCGTCCCCGAGATAAACTGTGTGACTACGGAAGCCCGTGAAAGCTACAGGTCCTCAGAAGCAAAATAAAGGAGTTAGCTCAAGATGTATTCTAAGCCTGCAGCCGCAACAACAGGGGCGGCAGGCTGGCTCTCACGATGCGTCTTAACACCTTATTCCGGGCCCGTATTGCGCAGAATTGTGAAAATGCTGACAGCAGTGAGGGAGGGACTTTGAGGCCGCTTGAGGCCGCAGGGGAGACAAGCAGATCTACGGGAATGTGTCTTATACCAGGAGTAAGCCATTTGTAGAGAGATTCTCAAAAGCAGAAGCTAGGTGAGGTTTCTATTGGGTACACAAAATTAGACCCTGTTTTAATAACGTGACAAAGTTAAGTGGAGCTGGAAAAGAAATGTAAAGGTTTTCAACTTTCTTTGAAAAAGCTCTTGGTATATTTTAGATTCAGACTAAAACGTACAAGCTAATTTGTATCTCTTCCTGTGGAAAAAGGACATTCGGTGATGGTAAAACACAAAGTGTGCGGTTGAGGCAAAAGAAACGCAGCTCACCCGCCCTGGGACGTCCCCGTACAGGCGCACGAGGATCTGGGGGCCGGGGAGACCCCGCGCGGCTCCCCAGACTGCACGGGAAATCACCCAAGCACACTTTCCACCATTTGAATTCATACTCCAAGCTCTGCTTGTCACGTTTTCCGGTGTGTCTTAAACAAAAACGAGGACTTATTCAGCGCTGACACCCTCCCGATCTCAAGCACAAAGTCCCCATGCGGTGCAGGCATGTCGGCGGATACAGGGAAGGCGTGAGCTGGAGGGAAATGTGGGTGCAGGGACTTCGGGGCACTGCTCAGGGAGGCCGCAAGGGGGCTGCGCTCCTGGGCGTCCGCCTCACCCCCGAAGGGCAAAGGGAGTATGCGGGAAACAATGGTTTGCTGTCATCATCCTGAAAGTTTTGGTTTTCGTCTCCAACGTGTAGCAGAATGACTGAAAGAGTAGCGTCACGAACCGCATTCTCGAAGCGTGGACAAGGCTGGCACTTGGCGTATTAATGAAAGAGGGAGAAAACGGAAGGAAGAAAACACAGAAATTCTTTCAACACAACGCAACCTGTAACAATTAGCACATAATGGACACCAGGCGAAGGGGGAGGCTTTAGGAAGACTAGAGAGCAGAAGGAAGGGGCGGGTTTGTTACAGACGCGCTGTGGGGCTCCGGGGGCGAGGCCTTTAAGGTCCCTGCGCTGTAAGTCAGGCTCGGGCGCGTAATAGGAAAAAAACACTAAAAATCTGTGATAGCAAACAGCCCTTCATAAAAATTCAATATGGAAAAACAAAGCAGCCCCTTG
Organism: Crocuta crocuta; assembly: GCF_008692635.1. Classification (NCBI taxonomy): domain Eukaryota; kingdom Metazoa; phylum Chordata; class Mammalia; order Carnivora; family Hyaenidae; genus Crocuta; species Crocuta crocuta. The sequence continues at coordinate 3,024,641 of NW_027528796.1, forward strand.
TGTTTTTCGGTGATCAGAGAAGGAAATGTCACCCAGAGGAAAGAAGACGCAAGCCGCCCCTGGGTCCCTGGCTGCGGGGCTGCCTACATTGTGGACTTGCCCTCAGGCCTAAGGAGCTAAGAGCAAGACCGTCGCGGATCCCCCCGCCCCCAGCCCCACGCGGGGGTAAGCAGGCTCTCCGCCTGTGGAAGTGAATCAGGACCCCTTCCTGAGGACCCGACGCCCTGCGAGTTCCTGGTCACCCTCCCAAGCGAAGAGGGACTAACAGCGATGAGCTGAAACATGCCCCTGGCTGCGGGGCACCAGCAGGAGGCGCCCCAGGGATCCTGTGCACAAGGCGTGGGTCCCTCGGGCGCCCCGCACTGTCCTCTGCTCATGGGGNCCGGGGCGCCCGCCACCCCGGCCCACAGGCCCCGGAGGCTCACCACCCGCCAGGGAAAGAGGGATCTCAAGAGCGCGAGCGAAGGTATACCCTGGGTGCTGTCCGGCCCTCCCGGAGGTGCGGGCTCTTCGGCCATCCCGGCCCCTCCCTCGGGCTCCAGGCCTGCAGCCTTGTCCTCCAAGACACCTTCATTAGGAGCAGGACCGGGCTGCAGACTTCGTCCTGGTGCCTGGCTTTCCAGAAGCTCTTCCGTAGCCTTAAGGGGTCCCTGCGGCACCTGCTTCCCCAAACTTTCCTCGAGGGACAGGGGGACAGCCACCTCCCCGCCACGAGCCGGCGGTCCTGCTGCCCCAGCTCTGTCTGCCAGCTGAATGGGTGCTGGGCCACCAGCCGGCTGCGTAGACAATCCTGGCTTTGTGTGAGCAGGCAGGATTTTTTCAACTTTGGGCGGCTTTTGGCTTTCTTTATCGGTTTCATTTGACCTAAGAATTTTCTGCAATTGTTTTTCCTTGACGTTTTGCTTCATAAACTCTTTATTCGCTTGTGACTTGGGTGCTGTGGTTTTGGGTTTAGTGTCTTTTCTGTCCTCTACGGGCTTGATGGTGCTCCCTTTCTTCTTTGCCTGACGGGGCCCCTCGGGAGAGGTGAGGTCTGGCTGTGAGCGGGTCCTCTCTTTGGCTGATACTGCAGGTCCGGGGGCTCTGTCTTCAAGCAGGCGGGAGGCCTGCGGTTTGGGGCGCCCTCCTCGGCCCCCGCTCGCCGCCTGAGGGCCAGCGTCTGCGCTCTCGCCCTCCTCGTCGGACTCTGAATCGGAGGAGCTGGACGATGACGAAGAGGATGATGAATCCTTTCCCCCACTCTCCTGAAGGGCTTTTGGATCCGAGCCCTGTTTTCTGAGTGGAGACAGAACTTTCTGAGGAAACTCTATGACGGTCTTTCGTGGCAAAAACTCTCGAACCCCTTCATCTGCGAATAGCGGGCCGCTGTCGGGGCCGGGGCCTGGGCCAGCCACCACCCTGCCTGGGGTCACGACTGGTGGGTGAGAACTGGGTGAAGACACGTTTTTAGACCATTCAGCTGCTGCTGGGGTGGCTAGGGGTCTGCCCCTCTCCTTTGGCTCCACTACATCTAGGAAATGGCATAAAGAGGAATATTATTTTCAACATTTTACAAAACAATCCAAATTTGTCAGTCATAGACATCTCATTAAAAATGAAGTAATATCTTCCAAGTAATCATCCTAAGAAATGCTCATGAGCTCACTCATAGGTCAAAAATCAAGCCACCTGAGAGAGAACAGGAAGAGATGTCGATGTTTTCCTTGGCAGCTGAAAAATTTAATAGCAGCTTTTTACCAACAGAAGTAACAGACTTGTTCCACTTTTCACGACAGCTTCTTTAATGGTAAGTTTTAAACAACTATTTCATCCAAATTTCAAATCTTTAAGCCATAAAGATATTTTCTTCTTTTTATAATTTTTTTTTTTTTTTGAGAGAGAGACAGCATGAGCAGGGGAGGGGCAGAGAGAAAGGGAGACACAGAATTCAAAGCAGCTCCAGTCACTGAGCTGTCAGCACAGAGCCTGACGCGGGGCTCGAAACTGGGAACCATGAGATCATGACCTGAGCCGAAGTCAGATGCTTAACCGAGGCAGCCCTCATAAAGGTATTTTCAAATGACTACTTCAAGTTTTACAAACGTGTAATTTCTTAAATCTTTAAAAAACTAATGCTTCTCAAATATTAAAAAAAAGTTATCCATGCTGGATGAACTTGAACGTTCTGAAAAAGGGAAAAAAAAACAAAACCAGCAAAGCACAACTGGAGACAAGAGCCTGGTTTGGGTTTGGGTTTGGACACACATGTGTTCTGGAGTTGGGGGTTAGTGGGAGGGGGTAATGTTCAAATCAAAGTGCCCTAAGGGGGAGAAATGTCCTTCAAAATCAGAAGTCGTTAAGAGATTTCCTCAGCCAAAGAAAAGTATTACACAACCAAAAAAAAAAAACAAAAAACAAAAACTAAAATAGATTTATGTATCATTGGAAACAACAGGTTTAAAATTTTTTTTTAATGTTTTATTTATTTCGGAGAGAGAGAGAGGCAGCATGAGCAGAGGAGGGGCAGAGAGAGAGGGAGACACACAATCCAAAGCAGGCTCCAGGGTCTGAGGGGTCAGCACAGAGCCCAACGCGGGGCTCGAACCCACGAACCGTGAGATTGTGACCTGAGCCAAAGTCGGACGCTTAACTGACTGAACCACCCAGGCGCCCCCCAGGTTGTAAATCTTTTCTAACCCCACAGATTTAAAGAAAAATAGAAGACAAGTTTTTAGAAATTAAAATTACTTTCCAAATCTACAGAAAAACTTAGAAACACATTACAGATGAGCAAATTCTAAATGCAGAGCTTTCACTTTCAAGTCTAGGAGTCTACTTTATACTAAAAAGATCTCAATCCTTCTTCTTTCAAGTGGGAAACAATGTGTTCCTAAGGTCAATACCTTACCAGTATCCAAGAAAGAATAGGACAAAGGACAGAAGGACAGAAAATGATCCAAGAACACTGAGGAACATCCCCAAAGCAGAAATGGGCCAGAGAGGAAAATGGGCAGCGTGCAAGGGCTGGACGGAGCAGCTCGCGCACAGGGGGCTGTTTCATCTATCGCCTCTGCCTCCACTACCACCCCGTCCGTCACCTCCACCCCCTCCGTCCACCCACATCCGTACCACCTTCGCCACCGTCACCTCTAGCAGCGCCACCTCCTCCGTGCCGCATCCGCACCTGTGGCTACAGGCCAGCCCAGCATCTGCCTTCTGAACGCTGAGCAGGTGCCGGCCTGACCCTCAGAGCTCTCTCAGAGCTCCCGGATCATGTTAGACCTCAAAATGAGGCAAAGGAGTGTATACCCACTTGAATGCTCTCTCTCTGCCTCTCTCTAAACCTTACTTGAACCAGCTCAGCGATTCCTAGCGTGACCCGCACACCACTGGGCCCGCTCACGTGTATCATTCCTTCACGTTTATGGTGGGCATGAATTCTCCGAGTCTGAAAAATTAACTTAAAATAAGGTGTATCTTAGATAGGCTGCTATGAATACAAAAATTACAACGCCTGAATCTTCCAAGGTATCTGGTCATTTTAAAAATTGCAAATACTTATCAGAACTACATCGTAGACTGATTTATCACCCACTGAAAGGGGAAAGAAAATTTCACATGGGATTAACATATAAAAATTCTCTTTGGGGGCGCCTGGGTGGCTCAGTCAGTTAAACGTCTGACTTCAGCTCAGGTCATGATCTCACGGCCTGTGGGTTCGAGCCCCGCGTCGGGCTCTATGCTGACAGCGAGGAGCTTGAACCTGCTTCAGATTCTGTCTCCCTCTCCCTCTGCCCCTCCGTTGCTCACACTCTGTCTCTCAAAAATAAATAGATGTTAAAAAATTAAAAAAAAAAAATCTCTTTGAAAAGGAAATTTCTATTACATGACATAAGAACGTTTTAATTACTTATGCGAAGTTACTGGGAAAATTCCATGGAAAGGCCAGCGGACTAAACAATGACACATTTTCCTTTTATTGCGAGCCAATTTCTGACCCACTGCAGCACAGGCCCAGTGTCCCCTGGTGACCCCAAAGGAAACCGCCACTAGTAGCCGCTGTTCAGAGTGCGGTGCAGAATATTCCGGAGTGCAGGGCGCAGACCGAGTGTGTGTCCCGCCGCACGGTGCACAATGAGGTCGCCTGGGAAACAGCACTGTCACAGAGAGGAACAAGGGCCCGCACTCTGACTTCACCTGTTGGTTTTCCCGAAGTCTCGCACTTTTGGCCAGAGCAGGGTGCCCCCACACTCTGTGCTTCAGTTTAATACTGACCTTCCTTGGAAAACAAATCTATGAACACACAAAACCACCTAAGTAAGACCGGCCGTGCAGGCACATCTCACTGCACAAGATGGGGGCCTCTGGGGCTGCGTCCTCCTGCCGGAGACACCGGATAAACGAGCACAACAGCCTGGGCGCGGTGAAGGCGCAGTCACTAGGAGCCATACCGCGTTTCGACCTCCAACAGAACTTGACTCTATTTTCTGAATCTTTTTTTCTGTTGGGTAGAAAAGGGAGGCCATGACCTACACGTTTTCGGGGGTCTCCCTAACTAACACAGGCGAAAATGACTGTGGTGCTGGAAACGGATTAGCCACCTTAGAATTCTTCTAGATCTTGTCACTGGGTCACAAAACTAACCTTGGAGGGGTGCCTGGATGGCTCAGTCTGTTAAGCGTCTGACTTCGGCTCAGGTCACGACCTCGTGGTTTGTGGGTTCCAGCCCCGCGTCGGGCTCTGTGTTGACAGCTCACAGCCTGGAGCTGCTTCAGATTCTGTGTCTCCCTTTCTCTCTGCACGTCCCCCACTTGTACTCTGTCTCTCTCCCAAAAATAAATAATAAAAAAAGAAGGTGCCTCACATAAGTCTTGACAGCCCCAATGTGGGGCTGGAACTCACGAACTGTGAGATCATGGCCTGAGCTGAAACAAAGAGTTGGATGCTTAACCAACTAAGCCACCCAGGTGCCCCAGAAAAAAACATTTTTTCATGTTTAATTTTGAGAGAGAGAGTGAGCAGGAGAGGGGGAGAAAAAGAGGTAGACACAGAATGTGAAGCAGGCTCCAGGCTCCGAGCTGTCAGCATAGAGCTGGACTAGGGGCTTGAACCCACGAACCATGAGATCATGACCTGAGCCAAAGTCGGAAGCTCAATCAACCGAGCCACATAGGTGCCCCCAAAAGAGTTCTAATTTTTAAAGTATCTATTTAAAATCATATACACTAAAAAAAAAAAAAACAACCAAATACCACCACCACTGGATTTAAACATGAGGCAGGTACAGGAATGAGTTAAACAATGTTGAATTCAGGCCCCCAGGCAATGAGATCCCCTAAGAAGGTGTGATTCCTCACCTGAGATCAACAGGGCATGAAAGGCGGCAGGAGGCCAGCATACTCAACAACGTGCCAATATTTTAAAACCTACCCATGTTTTGGTGCGCACACCAAGGAGGGCCAAAACGGAACAACACCTAAACACTTTCAAATATTCAAACAGGAAATGGTAAATGAGGAAAAGACGACAAACTCAGATTATCGTTCTGAACCACATACGAAGGTCAAAGATTTGCAAAGAGACTGTACATACATAGATATATACACATCTTTTTTTTTTTTTAAGATTTTATTTTTAAATAAACTCTACACTCAATGCAGGACTTGAACTCGCGATCTTGAGACAGTGAGTCACAAGCTCCACTGACTGAGCCAGCCAGGCGCCCCCTAGAGTCAGTTATTAATAATGGACAGGTTGTAGAGAACAAAATTCCTTTAAGTATTTAAAATACACCGTTGCACATTCTATTTTCCTTCCATGAGGATATGCTACATTGGTATTCAGGAAGGGGGGGGAAACAGTAAAAACCAGGGGCCTCTGGGTGGCTCAGTCGGTTGAACATCCGACTTCAGTTCAGGTCATGATCTCAAGATTTGTGGGTTCGAGCCCTACGTCGGGCTCTGTGCTGACAGCTCAGAGCCTGAAGCCTGTTTCAGATTCTGTATCTTCCTCTCTCTCTGACCCTCCCCTGCTCATGCTGTCTGTCTCTCTCTCAGAAATAAATTAAAGGAAAAAAAAACATTAAAAAAAAAGTAAAAACCAGAAATAAAAGTCAAAGTGACCAAGGCTGGACAGAGGTCAGCCATCACATTTCAGCCAAGTGAGTGGTGATGGAGCGCGGGGCCGAACTCCCTCCCGGGGTCATTAAAGGGTGTTTGCAGCCCGGCCCGCGGCCCGTACAGCCCAGGAAGCCAACGTGCGTTTCCATGACACTAAGTGTCACAACTGGGGGCAAAGAAAGGATGGGGTTCAGAGCTCCCACGGGAGCGTGGCACCTGGTCAGGGCCACCCGAGTGTCCCACAGCCTTTACTCTCTGCGTCCCCTTCGCCCCATGTTAGAGCACGGCACTTAGAAAACAGACAGAACTGGCTCAGGGCTAAACAGTGAGTCCAAGACCACCTGTTACTGATGTGTTTGGTCCAAGATCTGTCCCAGATCCTGATTATAATCTGGACACGGCTGGAAATGAACAATCGAATGATGTGGGTAGTAAAACGCCTTTTCATGCCTGGAGAGCGGACTGATTTATTTACTTTGCAGTATTTTCCCCTGGGGACTATCACTGAAATCTTACTTTTTGGCGGACTTTGCTTCTTGGGAGTCGGTGGCAGTCCCTTCTCGCTCTTCCCTGATTCCGCAGAAAGAGATGCTGAGGGAGCGAGTCCCTGAAGCACTCGTGCGTCTAGGAGCACAGTCTGACAGAATAATGAACAAATATGGACATTTTAGAGAAAGGCCATTACATTTATTTTTTTAATATTTTTTACATTTATTTATTAAAAATTTTAAAAAATGTTTTATTTATTTCTGAGAGAGAGACAGACAGTGTGAGCAGGGGAGGGTCAGAGAGAGAGAGGGAGATACAGAATCTGAAGCAGCTCCAGGCTCTGAGCTGTCAGCACTGAGCCCAACCCAGGGCTCGAACCCACGAACCGTGAGATCATGACCTGAGCTGAAGCTGGACGCTCAACCGGCTGAGCCCCCCAGGTGCCCTGAAGGCCACTACATTTAGAGGAAGCTAGTACAACCTATAGATATTATGTATCGTTACAAGTATCGTATGTACTATGTAACATATAATGTTATAGCATATCATTTGTGTTACATTTCTAATGGTTATTACAATTTTCATAACAGGAAAATTTGGAAAAATACAAAAAAAGCTGCAAGAAAAAAACCACATGACAGTCACTATGAACTATTAACTCCAAGAAAAGTAAAAAAAAAACACACAATTTCTCCTGTGCATACTTTTTGTAGTCCCCAATTGCTATTTAACCTACAAAATGCTCTGGTTCTTTTCGTAAATAAAGTGTTTTCTTATACTTAGAACATGCTATCTGAGGGGTGCCTGGGAGGCTCAGTTGGTTGAGCATCTGACTTTGGCTCAGGTCATGATCTCACGATTGGTGAGTTCCAGCCCCACGTCGGGCTCTGTGCTGACAGCTCGGAGCCTGGAGCCTGTTTCAGATTCTGTGTCTCCCTCTCTCTCTGCCCCTACCCCACTTGCATTCTGTCTGTCTGTCTGTCTCTCTGTCAAAAATACACAAGCATTAAAAAATAATAAAGAAATACTATGTGGCTGTTAATAATGATGTAAATGGATAACTGCTTCAAAACCATTTACAGTGTATGGTAAGGGGCAAACATCTTATAAACTGACAATTCACTCAGCATGTATTTACTAACACCTACTGTGTGCTGGGCACTTTTCTAGAAGCTGGATACAGTACAAACCTGCTTCGCCTATGTACACGAAGGTAAAAATATGTTTGGTCATGTTTATGACTCCAAGTACGTGTGAAAGCTGAAAAAATAATTTGGAACCAGGTGTTTCAAGGACGAAACAGTGAACTCTAGGAAGCAGATCTGTCCCCATCTCTATACTTTATCTGGCAATGAATGGTTACTGCTTTTGTGGAAGAGCCATTGAAGAATTTAAATGCACTGCAAGGAATGATCTTACTTTTTTTCTACACGGAAAGAGAAAGCCCTTCCGTCTTCCTCTTTTCCCAGATGGGGTCATGTAAGCGGGCATCTTAGTGGCTGCCAAGTAAGTTACCGGGTCAACCAGGTGCCTGAAAGTCCCCTCCTCCCCCCTCCGGGCCACAGAAAAGGTCACGACGCGGTCCTTAGCGGCTCGGAGCGGNTCGCGCCGGAGCCGCGGGGTCTGGACGCGCGCGGGATGTTGCGGCGTCCTTGCCTGGGGAGCGCGGGCGCGCCTTCTGCCCGCCTCTTTCCCGGGCGCACGGGCCCCAGACCGTGCCCTGCACATCCCCGGCCCTGGCCCGGCGGCGTCTGTGTGTGGTGGACTTGAGGCCCCTCGGCACGTTAGGCCCGGGGTCTCTGCCTGACCGCCGTGTGGCGTCGGGCCGGGCCCGTCCTTCGAGGGGCGTGGCCACCACCGTTCCTTGCCCATCCTGCGGGCGACCTCCGGCGGGCCCAGGGCGCGCTTTGGGCCCGTGACGGCACCGCTTCCGGAGCTAGGCAGAGCCGGAGTGCAAGCTTCATTTTACCCGAATGCTGGTGGCTCGCGGTGCAAAGACTTCCCCCAAAGTAGGGCATGATTGTGCAGCAGGCGTCGCTCTGGATCGTGACGCCCTGCGCCCCCCTTGCCCTGTCCAGCACCCCCTGGAAAGTGAACGTGCCCACACCTCTGACTCCACCCTGACTAACCGGACATTCATTCAGGTCGCAAGGTAAATGGGCAGAAACGTGTCCCCTCAGACACTTCTCAAAAGGGGATTCGAATCCAGCGAGTGGAATGCGACCTGCCACCTGTCACCCGGGGAGGCAGACAGGACAGCCCTAGGTCTCAGGGTAAGTCACCCGGGGAGGCAGACAGGACAGCCCTAGGTCTCAGGGTACTCATGAGAAAGGATTCCTTTGTCTCCATAGGGAGGAAAACCTTGATGACAGAAGAATTATCCTTTAACTCAAAACAAACCAACTCTGCTGTCTCCAGCTGACAGTTCACACTTGTGTTTGTGAAGTTGATGAGGGAGCATAGAGCAGGCAGAGGACCCCCCCTCCCCCCCAAGCCAGGCGGGATAAGTGTCAGTTCCGCAGGCACTTCCGGCTGCCCGAGGACAGAGGAAAGGAAAGAAAACAAATGGTTAACTGACAGAGATCACAGTCCTGCAGGACACGTGTGCGTCTCCATCAGTCGACAAATATCTTCGTAAATTATAAGATAAAGGCAATCTTCTCAATAGCCTAACTTCCAGAACCCTATACACCTAGTTTCCTGGAGCTGAACGTGCAGTCCCCTCCTTAGTGATGTGGGAAACAAAGGCAGAGGGAAATGGCAGGTAAAATTAAATTTCTTTATAACCTGCAGCCCATTGGCAAATACTTGAGGCTGGCAGAGTACAAGGTGTCTCCGGGGACTCCCTACCGTCTTAATGCTAATGCTTTGCTAGAGGGAAAACCAGCCTTCGCTGGACCATAGCTAGACCTGCAGTATCTTAGGAGTCCGCTTTTGCATATCTAAGCCCTTTGGATCCTTCCCTTTTCCCTGTCCCTGTGTTTTAATAAATTCACCTTTTTGCACCAAAGACGGGTCAAGAATTCTTTCCTGGCCCTCAGCTCCTGACCCCACCAGCACTCCAAAACCTCATCAAAGTGTGCTTAGTTTAAAGGCGATTAAGAATATTGAGGTTGATGGGGCGCTTGCGTGGCTCAGTCGGTAAGCGTCCAACATTGTCTCAGGTAATGATCTCACAGTACGTGGGTTCAAGCCCCGCGTCGGGCTCTGTGCTGACAGCTCAGAGCCTAGAGCCTGCTTTGGATTCTGTTTCTCCTCTGTCTCTGTCTCTCTCTCAAAATTAAATAAACATGAAAAAAGAGTATGAAAGGTGCGGAGTCACAGCTGCCACTTGGGGAAACTGACTATGGAACGGGGAAGTCCATGCGCCCTCTGTCAGCAGCAAGCACAACCCGGTAAGGGCAGCTGAAGGTTTAAGACTCAAGAATTAGGGGCTCCTGGGTGGCTTAGTCGGTTAAGCGTCCGACTTTCGCTTAGGTCATGATCTCGCGGTTTGTGGGTTCGTGCCCCGCGTCGGGCTCTGTGCTGACTGCCAGCTCAGAGCCTGGAGCCTGTTTCAGGCTGTGACTCCCTCTCTCTCTGACCCTCCCCTGCTCAAGCTGTCTCTCTCTCTCTCCTAGAAATAAATAAAAAAAAAAAACATTAAAAATTAAAAAAAAAAAAACTGTTTAAAAAAAAGACTCAAGAATTAAATGAAAGGCCTCCCTCGTTGGGATCAGCGCGGTCACGGCCAGAGAGGTTTGAGGAGAGGACACTTCTAGCTGAGGGGAGCCCTGGGGAAGGAGACACAAAAGTGGGGGGGAGGGGCATGTTGATGGTTTTCAAAGAGGCAACATGATTGTGTGTGAAGGTAACTATGGCAATGATGTGGCAGCCCAATGCCTAGGCATGGGGTGGGGGGGCAGGGCCTTCTAGGAAGCTAACACACTGAGTGTGGAGCCTGCTTAAGATTCTCTCTCCAGGGTGCCTGGGGGGCTCAGTCGGTTAAGCATCTGACTTCGGCTCTCGTCACAATCTCAGGGCTCTGTGCTGACATTACAGAGCCTGTTTGGGATTCTCCCCACCCCTCGCCCCTCCCTCGCTCTCTCCCCAAAATAAACAAACATTAGGGGCACCTGGGTGGCTCAGTTGGTCAAGTGGCCAACTTCAACTCAGGGCATGATCTCATCCTTCGTGGGTTTGAGCCCCGCATCCAACTCTGTGCCGACAGCTCAGAGCCTGGAGCTGCTTCCGATTCTGTGTGTGTCTCTCTCTGCCCCTCCCCGGCTCATGCCCTATCGCTCTATGTCAAGGATACATTAAATTAAAAAACATCCAAAAATATTTTTAAAAATAACAAATAAACATTAAAAAAAAGATTCTCACTCTCCCTCTTCCCCTCTTCCCCCCTTGCTCTCTCGTTTTCTCTCTCTCTCTGAAATACAATTTAAATAAATAAAACACATGCGCTTCAACACATGTGTTGAAGTTTTGGGGTGATCAGAGGTTTGTGGGCTTTGGTGCTGATGGCTAGGAAAGATCCTTGAAGACATTTTTGGTGCAATAAGGTGATTTTATTAAAGCACAGGGACAGGACCCGTGGGCAGAAAGAGCTGCGCTGGGGTGCCTGGGTGGCTTAGTTGGTTGAGAGTCCGACTTTCGCTTAGGTCATGATCTCGCGGTTCGTGGGTTCGAGCCCCGTGTCGGGCTCTGTGCTGACAGCTCAGAGCTTGGAGCCTGTTTCAGTCTGTGACTCCCTCTCTCTCTCTGACCCTCCCCTGCTCACGCTGTCTCTCTCTCTCTCTCCTAGAAATTAAAAAAAAAAAACATTAAAAAAAAAAAGAGCTGCGCTGGGGTCATGACAGGTAACTCAACCAGAGGGTTGGGAGGGGGTCAGGGATGGAGCCTCTAGGGAATTCTGGAAACAAGGTTTCCAGGACCTTGAGGGACTAGCTGTTGCTAGTAGTTTATTACTGTTTAATAAAACCTCAGTCATGAGACCCTCCAGATATATATCGGGGACCACAGCCTGAAATGTGTTTGCCAGCATATACCTTGGGGGCAGTTGAGATAAAGGAAAGTAGACTTACAGGGTCCTGGGGGTTGGGATAATGTGAAGGCAAGATTCTCTTTTGCCCCCAGCAAAGTGTCATTGTCCAGGCAGCTGAGCTCTTAGAGGAAGGTCACTGCTGGTTTCAAGGACGTGTCAATGGGCTGTAGACAGTAAGGGAATTTAATTTTTCATTTGCCTTAGTTTCCCCCATCGCCACGGCAAGCACTTTAACCCCTTTCCTTTGTTCTTGGGTCTCGGGGAGTGTCCGAGGTATATCACACAGATCCCACTGGGGGGGTGTGTGGGGGGGTGTCCCCGCCTGTATTTTGCCCCTGAGCCTGCATCCTGCTCCCTCATCATCTGGAAGCGTCTGGCCACTAGCTATTAGGAAGAACCGCTGGGCCACGGAACAGTTCACACTGCTGGGTAAAGCATCGCAAGCATCATTTCAGATGATCAGTTCTGTCCATACATCCGTTGTGTTGTGTCTTGTCCACGCTTCCGGGCAGGGCCGCTCTTGCTGCCGTGTATTTCTGGGCCCCTGTCTGTGGGAACCCCAGGCCCTGGGTTGAGTGCGCCTCCCGAGTTGATTTGGTTTCTGTGTCCGCCAGGCTCCTGTGAGTACTGCCTCTCTGCGTCTAGTGAGATCATTTTTTTCATAGTTTGGAATGTCTGGGCCCACAGAATGTGTGCGTCCCCAGGGGCATCAAATGAGCAAGAAGCCCCAAGAAGCCGCCACTGCTCTGGGAGCATTCGCTGATCTCTGTCTGCTAAGGTGTTGCTTTAATTGATGTCAAGAGGAGACAGGACCAGGGCGCCTGGGGGGCTCAGTCGGGTAAGTGTCTGACTTTGGGCTCAGGTCATGATCTCACAGTTCTTGTTTTCAAGCCCTATGTCTGTGTCTGTGCTGACAGCTCGGAGCCTGGAGCTGCTTCGGATTTTGTGTCTCCCCCTCTCTCTTCTCTCTACCCCTCCCCTGCTCGTGCTTTGTCTGTCTGTCTGTCTGTCTGTCTCTCTCAAAAATACACACAATTTTTTTTTTTTTTTTTTATTTCTAGGAGAGAGAGAGAGACAGCGTGAGCAGGGGAGGGTCAGAGAGAGAGGGNCACACAATTTTTTTTAAATAATAAATAGAAAAATAAAAGAGGAGCCAGGACTTCAAAGCCATGATGCTGAGGGTGGGCTGAGAGGTGTGAGATGAAGCCCTCGCAGAGCCGCCCCTCAGTGACGGGTGAACATGGACAAGGCCACCTGCTTGCAAAGGAAGGTCACCGGAAATGTGTCTCTGCCTGGGCACTTCTGTCTCTCCCTGAGTGGGAGAAAAATGTCTTAAGGCCTAGAGTCTGGAGTTTGGGGTTAACACACACACACACACACACACACACACACCATGGTCCAGACGTTCCAAGCTATTTATATTAAAATTAAAAATCCTTGGGGTGCCTGGGTGGCTCAGTCGGTTGAGTGTCCGACGTCGGCTCAGGTCATGATCTCACAGTTCGTGGGTTTGAGCCCCACGTTGGGCTTTGTGCTGACAGCTCAGAGCCTGAAGCTGCTTCGGATTCTGTGTCTCCTTCTCTCCCTGCCCCTCCCCCGCTCATGCTGTCTCTCTCAGAAATAAAACATTAAATTTTTTTTAAAAAAATAATAATAGGGGCGCCTGGGTGGCTTAGTCGGTTGAGCGTCCGACTTTCGCTTAGGTCATGATCTCGCGGTTCGTGGGTTCGAGCCCCGCGTCGGGCTCTGTGCTGACTGCCAGCTCAGAGCCTGGAGCCTGTTTCAGTCTGTGACTCCCTCTCTCTCTGACCCTCCCCTGCTCACGCTGTTTCTCTCTCTCTTTCCTAGAAATAAAAAAAAAAAAACATAAAAAAATAATAAAAAGAAAACGTTACTAGTAGAACGGAAGTCCCAAGGCTCCTTTCCGTGTGGACCGCACCCCAGTCCCTCTGCCCCCTCCAGGGGTACTCACTAACCTATTCTGGGTGACTTGTCCTTGTTACTGAGTAGCAAACTTGATATGTTCTGGGTACTGATTCATTACGAGTTCAGTGATTTCCCGGTTTGTGGCTTGGCTCTTTTACTTTTTTTATTTTTAATTTTTTGATGTTTGTTTATTTTTGAGAGAGAGACAGAGCACAAGCAGGGGAGGGGCAGAGAGAGAGGGAGACACAGAATCTGAAACAGCTCCAGGCTCTGAGCTGTCAGCACAGAGCCCGACGCGGGGCTCGAACCCACGAACCGTGAGATCATGACCTGAGCCAAAGGCTGACGCTCAACCGACTGAGGCCCCAGGCGCCCCTGTAATGTTTGCTGTTTAATGTGTGCTGTGGTTACAGGAGTGTTTGCTCTTTCTTACATATTTTTGTTATGTATGAAATATTTCCTAGTACATTTTAATGCATAAAAAAAGCCACAAACGGTTTGTTTTATTTGGTGCTCAGAAGTTATATGGTAGTTTGATTCCCTTTTTAGAAATTTTCTTCTTAAAGAACTTTTTTAAATGTTTCTTTTTGAGAGAGACAGACAACAGAGTGTGAGCAGGGGAGGGGCAGAGAGGGAAACACAGAATCTGAAACAGCCTCCAGACTCTGAGCTGTCAGCACAGAGCCTGATGCAGGGCTGGAACTCACAAACTGCGAGATCATAACCCAAGCCAAAGGTGGACGCTTAACCGACTGAGCCACCCAGGTGCCCCAGATGCCCACGTTTTAATGGAAAAGATATAGATTCCAATTCTTTCTATCTATTTATCTATCTATCTACCTACCTACCTACCTATTATCTATCTATCTATCTATCTATCAATACTATCTACCTTCCTGTATACTGAAATGATGAATAGGTTTGTCCAGCAAGATCCTGTGTATATGAATCTTGCATATATAACCCGCCTCTGCATTCTTCTAGATGGACCATCTGGTGGTGGGATTAAACTTGCACTCAATTTTGAAGACCTCCTGCCTTCATGTCTCTCCCACCTGACCAAGTGGCCCAGTGCTGGAGCCTTTCCTATCTTCTAAAAGCCAGTGTCATTACCAAGTAAGGATGAGTAGCTGACCTCTGCCATAGAGTAAGAGCTTAGAATGCTGGTGTTCCCCAAATAAAAATGTTACATTGTATTAGTTTGTTAGGGCCATGATAGCAAAGTATCACGTACAACCTGGGTGGCTTAAGAGAACAGAAAGGTGTTGTCTCACAGTGCTGGAGGATGGAGTCCTAATCAAGGTGACAGCAGGGCCACACACCCTCAGAGCCCCTGGGTACCATCCTTCCCTGCCTCTTCCGAGCTCCTGGTGGCTGTCAGTCCTTGGCATTCCTTGCTTTGTGGCTGCATTGCTCTAAGATGGTCTTCTCTGCATGTGTTCTCACCAAGTCTTTCTTCTCTGCCTCTCTCTGTGTCTAAATTTCCCCTTTTTATAAAGGATAAGTCATGTTGGATTAGAGCCCACTCTGATGACATCATTTGAATTTGAATATCTCTGTGAAGACTATCTCCAAATAAGGTCACATTTCAAGTACTAGGGTTAGGGTTTCCACTTATCTTTTTTGTGGAAAATAAAATTCAACCTAAAATGTGTTAAAACCACACCAAATGGGAAAATACAAGTGAATTTTTAAAGGAAGTTCTTTTCCCCCCAGCTTTATTAAAATATAATTGACATAGGGGCGCCTGGGTGGCTTAGTCGGTTAAGCGTCCGACTTTCGCTTAGGTCATGATCTCGCGGTTCGTGGGTTTGGGCCCCGCATCGGGCTCTGTGCTGGCTGCCAGCTCAGAGCCTGGAGCCTGTTTCAGTCTGTGA
The DNA here is from genome assembly GCF_008692635.1 of Crocuta crocuta. NCBI lineage: Eukaryota > Metazoa > Chordata > Mammalia > Carnivora > Hyaenidae > Crocuta > Crocuta crocuta. Next base: position 3,040,060 of record NW_027528796.1, read on the forward strand.
CTCCCTCTCTCTCTGACTCTCCCCTGCTCACGCTGTCTCTCTCTCTCCTAGAAATAAATAAAAACATAAAAAATATATATATATAATTGACATAGAACGTTGTGTAAGTCTATGGCATATAATGTAACAATCTGATATATACAAACATACGTTATGTAAATCTAAGGCATACAGTGTAACAATCTGATATATGTAAACAGGGTAAAATGAGTGCCATGGGAAGGTTACTTAACCGGCTCATCACCTCACATAGGTACAATGTGTGTGTGGCTGGTGAGAACTTTGAAGCTCCTCTGTCTCAGCAACTTTGAAATATACAACACAGTACTGTTAACTCTGGTCACCAGGTTGTACCTGCACCAGAACTTACTCATCTTTAAGTGGAAGTTTGTGCCCTTTGACCATCTTCTCCCGTTTCTGCCCCTCCCCCCCTTTCTGGCAACTCCTCACCTCTGTTACTACTGGGGTCCACTTAACTATTTTCTGGCTGTTCTGTAGCTCCCTAGCTCCTTTCTTCCCCTCATTGCCTTCCGTAGTGAAGTGACGATTTTCCGCAATGCATGCTGTGATTCCCTTCTCTTTCTCTTCTGTGAATCCACCCTAGGTTTTGCTTTGTGGTTACCACAAGGCTTACATAAACCACCTTACAGATAACAGCAATATTACAGATTACAACCGAACTTGATCGCATTCAGAAACTCTACCTTTTCACGTCCTTGCCTTTTTTTTAATGCTTATTTATTTTTGAGAGAGAGACACACAGAATGCAAGTGGGGGAGGGGCAGAGAGAGAGACACAGGATCCAAAGCAGGGTCCAGGCTCTGAGCTGTCAGCACAGAGCCCGACGCGGGGGGCTAGAACCCAGGAACCGTGAGATCATGACCTGAGGTGAAGTTGGATGCTTAACCGACTGAGCCATTCAAGCGCCGCTACAGTTATTTTTTTAAAAGTGTTTATTTTGAGAGAGAGCACATATGTGCACTAGTGGGGGAGGGGCAGAGAGAGAGGGAGACAGAGGATCAGAAGTGGACTTTGTGCTGACAGCAGAGAGCCCGATGCAGGGCTTGAACCCATGAACCAGGAGATCATGACCTAAGCCAAAGTCTGACGCTTAACTCAGTGAGCCACCCAGGAGTACCGCCGCCCCCCTCCCCCCATAAATCTCTGCCTCATTTCGGAAGGACAACTCTGCCAGGGAGTATTCTAGGCTGGCAGCTTCTCCTTCTGGATACACTGTGCTGCTCTGTCCTGGCCTCGAAGGGTCCTGCTGAGAAATCCGCCGGCTGCTTTATGGAGATAGCGGGTTCATTACCAGCCTCTTTTCTCTTGTTGCTTTCAAACTTCCCTCTTTGTCCTTGACTTTTGGCAGCTTTATTGCAATAGGTCTTGGGAAGGATCCCTTCACCTTCAAGTTGAGTTTGTCTGGTGATCTATGAGCTTCAGGAACTTGGAAAACCAAATCTTTACCCTGATGGGGAGTTCTCAGCCATTCTTCCTTTTTTTTTTTTTTTAATGTTTATTATTTAGAGACAGAGCGTGAGCAGGGGAGCGGCAGAGACAGAAGGGGACAGAGGATCCAAAGAGGGTGCCTGGGTGGCTCAGTCGGTTGAGCATCCGACTTCAGCTCAGGTCATGATCTCATGTTTTGTGGGTTTGAGCCCCACATCGGGCTCTGTGCTGATGGCTCAGAGCCTGTTTCAGATTCTGTGTCTCCCTCTCTCTCTGCCCCTTCCCCACTCATTCTCTGTCTCTCAAAACTGAGTAAATGTTAAAAAAAAAACAAAAAAACAAAGAGGGCTCTGTGCTAGTAGCAGGGAGCCTGATGTTGGGGCGCCTGGGGGGCTCAGTCAGGTAAGTATTCAACTTCAGCTCAGGGCATGACCTCACAGTCCTTAGGATTCAAGCCCCGTGTAGGGCTCTGTGCTGACAGCTCGGAGCCTGGAGCTGCTTCGGATTCTGTGCCTCCCCCTTTCTCTGACCCTCCCCTGCTGGTACTGTGTGTCTCTCTCTCTCAAAAGTAAATAAACATTAAAAAAAAAATGAAGTGGCAGTCACCTCCTCTGAGCTTCACTAACTGCCTTTGGGATGGAAATTCTTCCCATCAGCCCTGCTAGGGATCCTGGGGCCATCTTCCACCTTCCATGGATGTGCTCCCTCTTGTGGCTGAGTATTTTAAAAAACTTTTAACGTTTATTTTTGAAGGACCGAGAGAGACAGAGCAGGAGCAGGGCAGGGTCAGAGAGAGAGAGGGAGACACAGAATCTAAAGCAGGATCCAGGCTCTGAGCTGTGAGCACAGAGCCTGACACAGGGCTCGAACTCACAAACTGCGAGATCATGACCTGAGCCGAAGTTGGACGCTTAACAGACTGAGCCCCCCGGGCGCCCTCTTGTGGTTGATTCTTTAGCGCACTTGTATGCCTTCTCTTCACCCCAGAATGAACCAGGTTGAATGCTGACAGCCTTCCTTTTGCTCCCCAAAGGAGGTGCTAAAGTTCAAGTTGGTTGTCTCTCCTTGGCTCTCGGGCCCATTATCTGTGCGTGCTCACTGATTGCCAAAACTCACTGTCATTGCCATTGGGAGTGCACACAGGGAGCTGGCCACACAGCAGGGGCGTGTGTGGGTGAGGTGCTCAGAGCACTTGGGTGCCAGCAGGCCGGTGGGGACCTGTGGGCAAGGGGTCCCTAGTGGCGCGTGGCGGGCAAGCTTCTTGATGGCAGTCTGCAATGCAGATGGTAGTGTTGGGGTCCCCTTCCTGCCCCCCGTACTCCTGACTTTACTCTGGAAGGGGCTAGGGAGACATGCGTACCTTTGGCAGTATCGACCTGGACTCCCACAAAAGCTCTTCCTTTGGCGGCTGGGGTGGGGGACTGTCTAAGCTGGTGTTTTCCAGGGAATTCCAGACCATGGCCAAGAGAGGGTGGAGCCACTTCATGACCGCGCAAGCCTCATGGCTGGGACTGAGATCCGTGTGCCTATTACCGCGACGCGGGGGTGGGTGAGACTCTGGGTTCCTAGGCGTTTGGGGCTGGGCCCCACAGTTCCCATAAAGGTGCTCTGTCCAGCGACAGAAGCTAACTTGTTGCTGGGTGGGGGGCACAATGAAGGGCATCTTATTCAGCCACGATGCTGACACCCCCATGTTTTCACGGGCATTGTATTGAACAAAGCACCACCAGCTGGCTTCAGGGACCTGGACAGTTTCAGTCAAAAAAGGCCGCTGGGCCCCCAATTTGCTAAGAGCAGTAAGAGTGTAAGAGCTGCTCAAAGGGCACATTTTTCAAAGCGATCAACAGGGTGCCGGACAAGAGCGATCTCCAAGGGGACAGAGGCAGAAGTCATGTTGAGATCTAGCCTAGGAAAGTGCTCCCAGCAAGCAGGACTCCGCCTGATCAGAGACCACTCCCTACTCCGGTAGGCCTGCACACATGGTCCCAGCAGAGTCAGGAATTGCTGTGGCCCAGGGATCGCTCTGCGCACCCATTCCTCCTCTTTTCAAATGCAAGTGTTCACTGTGGCTCCCCTTTCCCCTTTGGCCATTGTACGCTGTGTGGGGGCAGATAACCGATGTGTTTAGTTTATAGGCCTGTGGATCAAGAGGAGCCTCGTCCCACCGAGTATAGGTCACTAGACCTGGCACTTTGAGCCTGGCGCTGGTAGTGCGTGAGACTTCGGGGGATCTCAGGAAGAGGTGAGCGCTTTTCTGATGGCGAGTGTGAATAATTGGGCCAAAGGGTAGACTGTAGTAGATTTGACTGCAAAAATGGCATCAGTTCACCACCTCTCCCTCATCCAGGTCCCTTTTTGTTTTTATTTACTTATTTTTTTTGGGGGGGAGAGAAAGAGAGAGAGGGAGAATATCTCATGTAGGCTTCCACCATCAGCAGAGCCCGACTCAGGGCTCAAACTCATGAACTATAAGATCATGACCTGAGCTGAAATCAAGAGTCAGACACTTAACCAACTGTGCCCCCCAGGTGCCCCCCATATCCAGGCCCTTTGTAATGTGACTTTGCAACTGCTATCACCAAGAGGGGGAGTTTATTCCCCCCCTTGGATCTTTTTACCCTTGTGTTGTTTTTTAAAAATGTTTTTAAATGTTTTATTTCTGAGAGAGATACACACACACAGCGTGAGCAGGGGAGGGGCAGAGAGAGAGGGAGATAAAAAATCTGAAGCAGCTCCAGGCTCCTAGCTGTCAGCACAGAGCCCAACGCGGGGCTCGAACCCACGAACCCTGAGATCATGACCTGAGCTTAACCGACTGAGCCCCCTTGTGTGTTGCTTTGGCCAATAGGTTGTGTCAGAAGCAACAGCGCACCAGTCCCCCATGTGGACCCCACAAGGCCTGTGGGCTTTTTCTTGAATGTGCCCGCCAAGTAAACAAGCCCCAGTGGCCGCCTGAGGGATGACACAGAGACGAGCTGTCCCAGCCCATCCTAGACCAGCTCGTTCCCTTCCCCCCAGGAGGCAGCCCCCGGGCACATGGGCAAAGACCAGGAAAACACTGGTGCCAGCCAGCACCAGAAGCAGCACCCAGCTGAGACCAGACCAAATGGCCAGCCCACAGAACTGTGAGCTAAATAAATGATTACTGTTTTAGGCCACAAAATTTGTTATGTGTTAGTTATGTATTTACTATGTATCATTATGACAACGGATAACAGACACAGTTACTAGTAACAGTTACTTTAACAGTTACTGTCAACACAGCAGGCTCCTTGGAGAAGATTACCAAGTTAATGGTACAAAACCAAATGGCTCTCCGTTTTCATCCAAGCTGTAAATGATTAACATGCTCTCCTTGTTTTGTACATTTCAGAGAGGTTATAACTTTAGTAGCTACATTAACAACATCAAACCAGACAAATTATACAGAACCGAAATTTGAGTTGGGGTTTTGGGATAATATGCTAAAGACGTTAGGTACTAAGATACCAGCACGTCACATTGATGCTGAAATAGTGTGCACGTATAGACAGCAGGAATGACGGGGGGGGCCTGGGTGGACTCAGGGAGGGGGCGTAGGCTCCGGCCCCGCGGACGCGCCGACGCCACCCGGGACGCGAGTGGGGAGCTCACATTCACCCACCTCTGGAAGGAGCGGCTACGAAGAGCCCAGCCGGTACCGGCAGGACCAAGTCCCCAGCGGCAGCGGAGAAAGATCCAGAACCGGCCCTGCCCAGTGTGGAGGCAAGGAGCAAGGCTCAGCAAGCGTGCTCACGCGAGCGTGCATTCCCACCGCCCGAAACCGACCAGCAACNCCGCCTCTGCCCGCGCCTCCTCTCAAGACCCGCCCTCGGCCTGGGGCCCCGTGCGCTTGGCCCGAGCGGCGCCGGGCGCTTCAGGTCGCTGCCCGGGCGGGTCACGTGAGGTGACGCGGGCCAGGCCCTGACTTTTGCGCGGTTTCGGGGTCGTGGCCACACCGGCTCTGGGGCCCGACGAGGAAGACGGCCTCTACCCCCCTCGTGAGGGGTGCCCTGCTCTCGGGGGACGCGCTGGGACGGAGTCCCGGGCGCCCTCCTCGCGCCTCCGTCTCCTTGTGGGCGCCTGCCCCCTGGCCCGCAGCCGTAGACCCCGCTCTTGTTCTTCGGGGGCTCCGGCCTTACCCGCCACCGCGCGCACCTCCCCTGCGCCGGTTCACACGGTCCTGCTTTTGCTTTCCCTGACTGCACGCACCTGCTTACACGGCACCCGGAGGTTTTTTTAGCAATAAGTGTTGATCAAATAGTCTTGCCCCAGGAGCCTCATGGGTATTAATGGTCATTTGCGGCCCCTGTTCCTTTCCTAGGGTAGTTAGGATTCAGAATAGAAACAGACGGTGTACTCTCCGCTAAATCCATTTCAGTGTTAAATTCAGTTTTCATAAAGAATTTGCTGATAAGCCTGTGGTACATTCCAGACTATTTTGTTTTGGAGACTCCTGGTGTCTAACACATGGTACTGGGAGACATGGGTTTATTACCCTTGCTATGCTTGCTTTAGTCTATGCCTTTTGAGGGAATGTGCTGGTGGCAAGGTTTGTGCCTTGAAGTGATCTACGCTAGTGTTTGGTGGAAGAAGAGTGAGTGCAGTCACTTTAAAGGCTGTGTCTTGTCTATGCCGCGCACTGGAAGGGGGGGATGGGCCTAAACTGAATAGAGCTTAGGGTCTTGAGGGAAGATGGGTGGTGACTCTGATACTGGCAGGTGCTTGGCAGCCATGGGAGCTTTCTTGGGTAGTTGAGACTTTTTTAAAAGGTGGCAGTTTTATTTATTTAAAAGAAATTTTAAAAATGTTTTATTTCTTTCTGAGACAGTGTGAGCAGGGGAGGGTCAGAGAGAGAGGGAGACACAGAATCCGAAACAGGCTCCAGGCTCTGAGCTGTCAGCACAGAGCCCGACGCGGGGCTTGAACCCACGAACCGAGAGATCATGACCTGAGCTGAAGTCGGACGCTTAACTGACTGAGCCACCCAGGTGCCCCTGAAAGGTGGCAATTTTAAATTTGCATGCAAGAAACTCCCCCAGAAGCATCAACATAATTTCTTCTGACATAACCGTCTTGGACTGATTTTCTTTTTTTCTTTTGTTTGTTTATTTTGAGAGAGGGGGCCAGGGAGAGAACATGAACAGGGGAGGGGCAGGGAGAGAGAATCCCTAGCAGGCTCCACACTGTCAGTGCAGAGCCTGATTGCGGGGGTCAAACTCAGAAACCATAAGATTATGACCTGCACTGGAATCAAGAGTCAGACGTTTAACTGGCTGAGCCACTCAAGCGCCCTGATAAGACCCTTAATTTAATGAGTATGAGATTATTTATGTTCCAGGAAGAAGCCTGTGTTTTTATTAATAAGGTGCTTTTTAAAAAATCTGTTTTTCCTTAGTGATGATGACATCCTCTTCGCATATGACTGCAGTACGGCAGCAGAGAAGGCCCAAGAAAGTCAAGGGTGAGGTAACGGGGGAGCCTCTTTAGGCCTGATCATGGCTGGAGTTATCGGGACAGGGTAGCCTGAGAGGTTAATTGTTGTCTTACTGAAGTCTTCATTTCCTTTTTCTTCTCTTTTTTTTTTTAATGTTTTATTTATTTTTGAGAGAGAAAGTGCAAGCAGAGGAGGGACAGAGAGGGACAGAAGATCCAAAGCAGGCTCTGTGCTGAGAACAGCAAGCCCCACGTGGGGCCTGAACTCACGAACTGTGAGATCATGACCTGGGCAGAAGTCGGACGCTCAACTGACTGAGCCACCCAGGCGCCCCTGAATTCTTCATTTCCGTTTATCCTGCTGTGTGGATAAACCAGGTACCACCTCAGGAAAGAAATGTGGAACTAACTTTTAAGTTTGGTATTAAGGATATTAGGATTTTTCTAAGTATTTATAATTAGTTTTTCTCAGTAATTAACTCTTTTATGGTCATCTTGAAATACAATGGAGTTTTAATGTTTTATTTTTTTAATTTATTTTGAGAGAGGGAGAGAGAGAATCCCACACAGGCTCTGTACCCTCAGTGAATTTGGGGCTCTGTACCTCAGACTCACGAACCTCAAGATCATGACCTGAGCTGAAGTCAAAAGTCAGATGCTTAACCGACTGAGCCATCCAGGTGCCCCAAAATAGACTGCAATTTTAAATTCCTTGAAGGCAGGTATATGAAGTTAGCTTTTTAGTTCATTGAAAGAGAAGGAAAGCAGAATGTGATAATTTTGTACGGCGCCTTTTTTTTAGTAGAATTGGTCTTGTGGCTCATTTTTAAAAAAATATGTAGAATCCTTGGCTGTAGTCTTAGGTCCCTTCATGTCCGTGAGGGAGTGGGTCACGTGATCTCTGAGCGTCTTTCCAGCTCGGCTCTTTGGATTCTGGTGTGTGTGCTGAGTGATTTTTTTTTTTTTTTCCTGTGTAAGTAGGTTTATTCCTCAAAAATTGCAGCTGTTCTGAACCTCCCCCTGTCCTCTTGATAGGTCTTTGTATTCTGGTTATGTGACTCTCCTACCATTTCTATCTCTGTTCGTTTCCTCGATGGCCAGGGCTAGCCCGCAGGAAAGCAGCCGCGCTGACTCACGTAAGCCCTAATCTTCCTGTGCTCTGTTCCTCAGGGAGGCCGGGCAGCCCGCGGATAAGGGGAGTGACACGATTCTGGCGGCCACCTTCTCCAAGTCCGGCAGCTATTTTGCTTTAACTGATGACAGTAAGCGTCTGATTCTTTTCCGTACAAAACCATGGCAATGTCTGAGTGTCAGGTATGAAATGCTAACATTGAATAATTATGATGTTGAACGCACCGCTTACTTGCATGCCCGTAGCAATAGCGACAGTGACCTAGTAATAAGCAGCTCACACATAGCGTCAGCTCTGTGCCAGGTGCTGTTTTCAGTGCCTGACGCGTGTTAACCAATTGAATCCTCAAAACAGCCCTGTGTGATGGGGGGAGGGGGGCTTGCTCTCAGCCGCATCCTGGTCCAGGGTTTGGAAACCGGTCGTCATCAGCGCAGAGGGCAGAGCGGGCCCTGAGCCCGGTCACTCTGGCTCTGGAGTGCGTGGCCCTGGCCGCCGTGGCGTCCTACCCTCCCGCGCTCCAGCCTCGAGGGGCCACAGATGAAGAATATCAGCAGCGCCCTGAGAGCGGGAGGCGTCCGTGCCACCCTTGAACTTGGCAGGGTGTAAAGTTAGTGCCCTGATTATTGAGTATGTGAAGAATGTGTGGGAGCTTGGTGTCGATGGGGGAGGGTGTCCTTCAGCCTTATTTGTCCCTCTGGAGGGCTCTGTCACTCCCAAAAGGGAGGGAGCAGTGCATTCTGATGGCTTCCTTGTTTTGTGACTTCGAGGGCTTAGAGGAGGTGGGTGATGGTGACGCAGGCCCTGGGCATGCTTAATTGCTGCTCCTACAGTGTGGGGGGTTCTCTGCTTCCTCCAGCAGGAGAAGCCTGGGGTCCTTTTGATGTCTGTGACAGGAACCCCCACCCGGAGCAGAGCCAGCCTCTGTCCCCTCCTCTGTGCCTCCCCGAGGCTGCTCGGCTTCACTGTCCTCTGACAGGAAGGGAGAAACAAGACAATTTATGTACATGTTGAACTATCCAGCAACTAAGGTTAAGGGATTTTTTTTTTTTTAATATTTTTGAGAGACAGAGCATGAGCAGGGAAAGGGCTCCAAGCTTATGATCCGAAGCAGTCTCCAGGCTCCAAGCTGTCAGCAGAGTCCAACGCGGCGCTCGAACTCCTGAACTATGAGATCATGGTCCAAGCTGAAGTCAGTTGTTTAACTGACTGAGGCCCCCCCCCAGGCGCCCCCAAAGTTAAGGAATTTCAGTTGGTAACTGGCTCACATCTGTATTAGGGACAACTCCGCTTTTTATTTTATTTTTAAAAAAATATTTATTTTATTTTGGAGAGAAAGTGCACACACATGCACGTGTGAGAGGCTCAGAGAAAGTGGGAGACGGAGGATCCAAAGCAGGCTCTGTGCTGACAGTGGAAAGCCCGATGCGGGGCTCGAGCTTATGAACCCTGAGATCATGCCTGAGCCTAAGTCAGACGCTTGACCGACTGAGCCCCCAGGTGTCCCTGACAGCTGTGCTTTTTAGAGACCTGTTTCATCTTATTTTCTAAGAGAAGAGCGAAAAGGCAAATTCCAGGTGGCCCTCTACCTTGGGGTGTGCACCCCTGCTCAGGGTAGCCCTGTCCCCTGAACTCGGGGTGCCAGCCCGCTGTGTGCTCCTTGACTGAAGGGCAAGTCCGGTGGCCCCGGCCATTCCCGAAGGGCTTGTGGCGGCTGCACGTCTGGAAGGAGGAATCTAGAACTCTCCAGTGCCGGCGGGCCCCTGCGGCCGTCGTGCAGTCAGGGAGTGCAGGGCGAGGTCTCTGGAGTGCGAAGCCCCGGGGTGGGTGTTCAGGTACAGAGGGGGGTGTGTGCGTGCATGTGTATGTGTGCGCTTGTGCTGGGGCTCCCTCCGCACTGCGGCTTGTGGGTGTTTGAGGGGAAGGTGCTGTGATTTTGTTTTGTCAGATTATCTTCATGTGAAGATCTAGGAGCCCGCGGGGTGGGCAGTAACATGTCAATAGGCGGTGGCTGGTGTCTGGTTTTTTCCCCCCCTTTAATTACATTTGGGCTCTTGGGTTTTTTATTTTTTACTTTTTTTTAAATTTGAAAACTTGATTTTTGGTTCTTGGTTTTTATGTTGATGCCAACAAATAACTGTGCTGCAAATGTGTGCGTTAGGCGTGCAGGGCCCCTTGCGTCGTGCGTAGCAGATGGCGCTTGCTGGGAGTTAGGACACTGTGGAACACCGTCCCTTCTGCATCAGCCACGGAGTGAAGGGCATGGCCTGGGTCACGTGGCGGTCCCAGGGTCTGTGTTTCTTACGTTGCCTCTTCCTACGGATTTTCCCTGAATGCAGCGCAAGGTATGGTGCTGCCTGGTCCAGGAGCCATTGCGCAGGGTGGGGGTGGAGGGGGCATGGACCGATGGGCCCCTTCCTCAGAAGAATACCATCCTTGACCTTCAGTTCAGTCTTGGGAGTGTCCTGGACTCGCGCATTTGACCAAGACTCGCTCACAGCTCGGAGCTCTCCAGCGGAGGGTTTTGGGGAAAAGCCCAGATGGAAATCGAGGGCAGCAGTGATTGTTTTAAAGGTTTCTGTTCAGGTTGACAGAGGCCTGGACCTGAGAACAGGTTTTCTGAATCCAAAATGAGGACACTCGGATGACACGGAATATTTGGTGAGAAATGTTATGTAGCACGTCCCACCATTTCGGGAGGTACGTGTATTGAAATAGTACAAGTACGCGCAGAGGCAGCGCCCCGGGAAACGAGATCGTGTGCTCGAAGCTGTCTGGCTGCTGGAGGTGTGTGCTGTCGGGGGGCTTGGCATCCTCAGGGCGCTGCGGGGCCTGGCGCGGCTCTCCGGAGGGGGCTTGGGTGGGCCCCAGCCCACAGGGGCATCCTAGGGCTCAGCTGCCAGGATAGTGGCCCAGGGGCGGGGCCGGGCTGGCCTTGGGGCTGTGAGGACAGGAACACCCGGCTGTGCACCCAGTGACTCTCTGGAGGGAAGGGAGAGACCCCGAGGACAGGTGGGGCAAAGTGGCCAACCCACCGTGTCCTGTCCCGTGACCTGCCCCCGCAGCCCCTCCATCCGCTCTGTACGTCCTGGAGTCCTTGCGAGGCCTGACTTAGCCTGAGAAGCTAGAAGCCCCCCACCCGCTGGCAGAAGACTGAGGGACAGGATTGTGGAGCTGGGCCGAGTGGGAAGCGGGGAGGTGTTGGGGTACCCGTGTGAGTCCTGCAGGACCGGCCCGGGCCACCGCCTAGGAAGGGGCTGCGAGGCGGCTGCGCAGTCCCCCGTTGGGACGTGCCGAGGCGGCGTGTGAGCCGCAGCGGTGGGAGGGTGCTGATGCATCTTGCCCGGGGCCTCCTTGTCTTTTGTCTGGTTTTCTCCATGTTTCTGTCCTCACTCGCCCTTCCTAGCTCCCCTGGCAGGCGGAGGAGGAGGCGCGGCTGCTGCTGGCGGCCCTCGGCCCTGCATTTTCTGTCCCTTGGTCCCTCTGCCCCCGAGAAGCTGTCCTCGCTCGGTTCTCGTGTTGGAGACGTGGCTTCTTTGAGTTTCCGTTTCCGTTTCAGGCTGACGTGTGGAGCTGCGGCTGCAGGGAGCCGGTAGCCGAGGGGTCCACGTGCATCCCCTCTGGGGACAAAGGGGGGCGGGGCCGGGAGTGTAGGTTATGTCCGTGTGCAAAGCAGTGGCGCAGGTGGTACCTAAGAGAAGCAAAAGTGCGGTCCTTGCCGTGTGGCGNCCCGTCCCCGAGGGTAGGCAAGACGCTGGACGACCCGACCCCAGATGAGGAGGCGTGTGTGCGTGCGTGCTGCGGGAGCCATAGTGTTTCTCAGGCTGGCGCAGTGTTGAACCACCTTCCAACCCCTAGATGTGACCCAATTAGGTTTGAATGGATGAGCGTGTGAACTTTCGTGCAGCCTGACCCGGGGCTTGGACCTTCCTGGCCGTGTGCCGGGCCACGCCCACGGGAAGGGGAGGCCGAGAGGTGCCGCACCCCGTCTTCAGGCTGCTATGCCCACGCAGGAGCAGCGCGGGTGGGGTTCCCGCGTGGCAGGGCCCCGGGCAGGGTGTGGAGTTGGTGTCCTTGCGGACGCCCCCAGGGTGGGGGCCTAGTGCTGTGTGTGCCCGTGGTTTTGCCCAGAGCGTGTTGGCTGTTTTGCGCAGCTGACCGTTTCCTTCCTCAGCACGCGCAGTAGGGGTGTTGGGTCCGAGGAGCAGGTCCCCCAACATCTCTTGGCTTAACGTTCAAACGCGCAGCAAACTGAGAGGACCTCGTGCTGGACGGCTAGATATCCACCACCCTGATCCTCCGTCACGAAAGCAGAAATAGTGTTTCACAGTGAGATGTTTCTAGGACATTGGCTTTGTTTCCGTCTCTTGGTTGCTGTGCGTTTTTGGCACCGCCTTGGTACCTGGGAGGGGAGACGCCGGGCGAGGAGCCGACGCGTGTCTGAAGAACGCACGGCTTGCAGGCCTGTCGGCCCTTCACATGCTGACCGTGCAAGCCGACTGTGGGCGTCTCTGGCCTTCCAGGACTGTGGTGAGGAGGTGCACGGCCCTGACCTTCACGGCCTCCGAGGAGAAACTTCTGGTGGCAGACAAGTCTGGAGACGTTTACTCCTTTTCGGTGTTGGAGCCACAGGGAAGCGGCAAGCTTGAACTTGGGCACCTGTCGATGCTGTTGGACGTGGTACGTGGGTGACGTGCTGCAGTCAGGTGGGGCAGAGCAGGGCGTCTGCGAGCCCGGCTGGCGGGGGTTTCGGTTCAGCAGTAGCGCTGCACACTTGCGGGCTGGTGGGCAGGCGGCCTTCAGGAGTGGGATTTATTAGGAAGGTGAAGCAGACGGCGGATGCAGACGGGCCGGTGAGGAGGCATCAGGTGGGCCCAGAAGTGAGGGACAGCCGGGTGCGTGCCAGGTGGCGGGGGCGTGGGAGGAGCAGGCACGATCTCCAGGCCTGAGCTTGTTCTTACCGGCCTCCGTGCCCTCCAGCCCCTCAGCCATGCGCGGCCCCACCCAGGGGCCCAGGGAGGGCTGGGGGCCGCTAGTGGGAGGTGGGGCTCGGTGGGACCCGAGGCCATGGGGGGGCGACAACGAGGGAGGGGTCCTCGAGGGAAGAACCCCCGGGACTTGGTGACTCGGTGGCCACGGGGACACACGGAGGAGGGAGAGGAGGGGGAGCGGGGCTGGAGGCCGAGGGCTGGTGCAGGCGGCGTGCGCATGAGGACGCCTGGTGGCGAGCCGCGAGCGGGTCCTCACCTGCAGGTCTGTCCCTTCTCACCCCCGGGTGCAGGCCGTGAGTCCCGACGACCGCTACGTCCTCACCGCCGACCGGGACGAGAAGATCCGGGTGAGCTGGGCCGCGGCGCCGCACAGCATCGAGTCCTTCTGCCTCGGACACGCGGAGTGAGTCCCCTTCCGGCCCCACAGCGGGAGGCTCGGGGAGCAGGGCGCCGGCTCTGCGGCCAGGCCTGCGGGAGAGAGACCGCCCCGCGCGTGCAGTGCTGCCCAGGGCTGCTCCCTGGCGAGGCCCCGTTCGGCACTTGCTTCTGTCTGGGGCTCCAGAACCTTCACCTCCTCCTTCCCTTCCCTTGTGTTTCGGGGACTGGTTTTCTGGTTGGCACTGGGGTCTCAGGCTCCAGCGCGAGGGCACTGCAGATGCTGGTGGTGACGCTGCCCACGGGAGCCAGGCTGGCACTCGCGGTGCGAGGCCTTTCCTCCAGGCCCGCCGCCTCCGCCCGTGAGCGCCCACCAGTGGTCCCCAGGCTGGCCTCCAGGCCAGGGCCTGTTTCTGGAACACTCCTCAGCACAGACATGTGCCCAGTGGTGGTTGAGGCGTGTGTGTTTGGGGGACATACTTTGGTAAATTGAGGAGTCCAGGATTTTACTGGTCTCTGAACCTGGGCAGTGGTGTTTCCTTTGTGACCTCTTTTCTATGGCAGGTGAGGTCTCTTCCTGGAATTGCATTTTGATGTTTTGGAAGGGAGGCATCTCTGATGAGTGCCGCTCTTCTCGGGGCCAAGGCTAAATACAGTGTGCGCTCGGGAGAGCCTTTAGTTTCATTTGCTTCAGTCTTTTGTTAAAAAAAATTAAAAAAAAATTTTTTTAATGTTTTATTTATTTCTGAGAGAGAGAGAGAGCATGAGCAGGGGAGGGGCAGAGAGAGAGAGACCAGAATCAGAAGCAGGCTCCAGGCTCTGAGCTGTCAGCACAGAGCCTGGCGTGGGGCTTGAACCCACAAACCGTGAGATCATGACCTGGGCCGGAGTTGGACGCTTAACCGACTGAGCCACCCAGGCGCCCCTAAAAATAAATTTTTTTTAAAGATTTTTTCTTGAGAGAGCGCATGCTCGCACAACAGAGTGTGAGTGGAGGAGGGGCAGAGAGAGAGAGGGAGACACGGAATCTGAAGCAGCTCCAGGCGCCAAGCTGTCAGCACAGCTGTGGTGTTTTAAAGTACATTATTTGAGGCCACGGAAGACAATGGAATGATGTAACTCAATTCTGAGGTCTCTCCCATTTCCTTGATTTTGAACGGGGTGTAAAGAGTGACCTCTGAGAAGGTGGATGGTACCCGGGTTTGTAGCTCCCGACAGCTCATTGGGCTTTGCTGCAGCTCTTTAGTAATGCAGCGTCCAGGGTTACACTTGCAAGGCCTCGGGCCCTTGCTCTGTTGCTGTTTCTCAGTGGGGTCTGCTGTCCACCTGACCCCACCTAGCACACTCCTGCCCCAGGACCTTTGTATGTGCTGTGTTTGGTCTTCCCACTTGGGAGAGCTGTCCTCCGGGCTCTCTTCTTCTTCCGTGTCCGGCTGGATGCCACCTGCCTTCTCAGGAAGGCCCTCTTCCCTCATCCTGTCCTGCTCTGCTTTGCTCTTATCCTGCACTGTGCAGACAGGAGCCACGAGCCTGGGTGTCGGAAGTAACGTATGCTGTTGGCATAAAATACCTGATTTTGAAGACTTCATACGAGAAAAGAACAGAAAAATAGCTTGTTACTAATTTTTCGAGTGTGTGTTGAGGTGGTAACGTTTTGGGTGTTACCAAGTTGAAGAGTAGCATCAGGGGCTCCCGTCTGTGTCTAACTCTGAACGGGGTCCCTCGCGAATTTACGTGGCATGGCTGGTGCTGTGCTTCTGTTGGGCTGTGGCCGGCCCGGCTCCGCCGGCTACCGGAGGGACGGCCTCCATGGGCTGTGCTTGCTGCTGCCTCCCTCCCTCAGCACAGTGCCTGGCACGCAGCAGGTGCTCGGCACACAGCAGGTACTCGGTAGTAGTTCAGTGAGTGTGTAAGTGGTAGAAGTAGATGAAAAAAATATTGTTAAGTCCTTTTTGCAGCCAGCACGGGGTCGAGAAGTCACAACCCTGAAATTCAGTCGCACATTCCGCCTGCTGACCCAGCTGGGCGCCCCGCGTACTAACAGGTTTTTAGGACTTTGGTGTAAAGTCTGTGGAATCTGGTTTCCACCCCCTTCCTCTCGAGTCGTGGGCATGAGTCCCGGCATCTGTGATGGATTGTCCTGTGTGGGGGGAGTGCTGGGGACCACCGTACAGCTGGCGGGAAGGCCGCCGCCTCGCAGGGTGGGCCGGGCCCCACGGCGGGCTTCTGGGGACGGCAGGCTGAAGGACGGTGGGTCTGGGTCTGCCTGGCGGCCCACGGCTCCCATCGTCACGGACCTGCAGGGAAGGCCTCAGCTGTGGCGGGGCAGCGGGAGCAGCCGCATAGAAGCTCCTGGACCTTTCCAGCAGCACGGCTGTGGGGAACAGGCCAGACTGGGGAGCAGGGCCAAGGTGGGGAGCACAGGGTGGGGAGCACGGCTGTGCTGGGCTGAGCCACGCAGCTCCGGCCTGCAGGCTGCTGTGCTGTTGGCCCTGAGAAAGACGCACTGTGCGCCCCCAGCTTGCTCAGCACTGTCCAGCTCCCTGTGGTCCCTCCTTAGCTTTCGCTGGGGCTGGGGGGCGTGGGGGGGTGGGAGATGGCCANCACCAGCTCCCCTTTTGCTCTGTTGTGCTCTTGGTCTTGGCTGTCGTCCACTAGGTGGTGCTTGTTTCCCGAATTTTGGCGCTGACCCAGGTCGGCTCCCTACGGCCTTGCATTCAGGGGTGTGTGTGTACACGTGCGTGCATGTCTGGCCTGGCTTGCCTTGGGATGTGTGTGCACGTGTGAGCGTGCGCACGTGTGTCTTGCTCTGGTGTGTGTGTGTGTGTGTGTGTGTCTTGCCCTGGGATATGTGTGCATGTGTGTGCGCGCGCGCGTGTGTGTCTTGCTTTGGTGTGTGTGTCTGTGTGTGTGTGTCTGTCTTGCCCTGGGATATGTGTGCATGTGTGCGTGCGTGCGTGTGTCTTGCTCTGGTGTGTGTGTATGTGTGTGTCTGTCTTGCCCTGGGATATGTGTGTGCGTGTGTGTGCGCACGCGAGTCTTGCTCTGGTGTGTGTGTGTGTGTGTGTGTGTCTTGCCCTGGAATGTGTGTGCGTGTGTGTGTGTGCATGCATGTGCACCTTGCCCTGGAACGGAGTGTGAGCAATCGGTTCTCAGGGCTGTCATCACACCTGGAATAGCACTGTAACCTCAGGTACAACAGTACCCGAGTCCCGGGGGCACCTGGGTTCCCCCGACTTACTGCCCCACTTCACCTTGCCTGTCCCTCACCCTGTCCCTCAGGGGAGCACCTAGCCTCAGTGGGGGGTTTGACTAGTAGAGAAAACTTCTCTGTCCGGAAGGTGGGACCTGAAGATCGTTCAGCGATCAGAGGCTTCGCTCTGAGGAGGAATTTTTGCTCGAGTGAAGGTTTTGAGATACTGATGGCATCTGATTCTTCCTTTCTTTCCAGAGGCCTTGTCCTGTCCCACCTCCTCTCTTTCCTGCCCCTTAGCATTTTATGGGACGGGTGCCTGGGCTCCTGGCCCTCCCGCGCCAGCGCTCGCGGCCAGGAACCCGGCTCCCCGCCGCCTGCAGACCCCTGGCCGCCATCTGTGCGGCTGTCCTTCGTGCCTTCCCCACGATTGTGTTCTGGATTCTGACTCTGTCCCCTCCTGCCCCCCCGGCTGTGCTCGGTCCTGTGGGAGCAAAGGGAAGGAGGCAGGTGTGGCCGCAGTTCTTTTTTGTGGCCGGTTTTGTGAGCTCTGCCGGGCCTGCACCTGCCGGTCTTTTCCGTACTGAAACAAGCCCTCAAGCACGTAGAAACGTACAGCGAACACCTTCGGTCTGGGCGCTAGCTGTGCCGGGTCCCGCGGGTTGCTGACGAGCCTGTTTGAAGATGCGGGAGAGCACTGCTCACTGCGTGCCCCGCCCTGCGCAGAGTGTTATTTTCTTTAATTTTTTAAATTAAAAAAATTTTTAACGTTTATCTTTGAAAGAGACGGAGTCAGAGCACAAGCTGGGGGAGAAGCAGAGAGAGAGAGAGAGAGGGAGGGAGACACAGAATCTGAAGCAGGCTCCAGGCTCTGAGCTGTCAGCACAGAGCCTGACGTGGGGCTCGTACCCACAAACCGTGAGATCATGACCTGATCCGAAGTTGGACGTTTAACCGACTGAGCCCCCCAGGGGCCCCTAAAGTTTTGTTTTTTAAGGAATCTCTGCGCCCATTGTGGGTCTCAAACTCACAACCCTGAGGTCAAGAGGTGTGTGCTCTACTGACCGAGCCAGGCCGGCACCCCTGGTTTTGTTGATATTAGAAACACATACTTACAAAGTCAGATTCTGCTGTGAGACCCACAGTGACAAACGGCAGCGGCTCCCACCGCCCCCTCGAGGTGCCCCCGGCTCTCTGCCCTTTTAACTCCTACCCTGAGTGTCCGGAGAACAGGGGGGATTGAGAAACACGAGGCCACGCTTTCCCGTGCGCTCTCCTGCCCTGTGTGTGCTGGTGACGCCGTCTCGCTGCTCGTCCCCGTCTTTTCCTGCGGGGCTTCGCCTCCGGACCCCCCCCCTCGTGTTCACGTTCTGTGTTTCTCGGTCCTGGAGGGGAGCATCTGAAGGTGGTGTTAGGAGTCCGCCTTTCTGCAAACACTCTTAATCCCCCTGACTGGTGGGTAGGTGGGTATCGGAACTCTGTGTATGCGTGCGCGGGGGTTGTGTGCCCATGCCCGTGTGTGCCCATGCCCGTGTGTGCCCATGTGTGTGTGCGTGGGGTGTGTGCGCGTGCGTGTGTGCCCGTGTGTGCGTGCTTCCAGCTCCAGCACGGCAGCCGTGGTCTGTGATGTCGGTATGTGACAGGTTGTCCTGTGTTTGCCCGTTTTGCCACGTGGGGGCCGTGTGTTTTCCTAGCGGTTGGCGCGACTGCGAGCGGAGGGCCTGGGCGCCGCGTGCGTGCTGACCTGTCCTCGCTGTGTGGCTGTGTGCAGGACCGCACGCTGAGGCTCTGGGAGCACCCGAGCGGCCGGGAGCTGCACTGCTGTCACCTGACCAGCCTGCAGGGGCCGGCGGAGCCCCTGGCTGACAAGGTACCGACCCGCTTCCGCCTCGGGCTTATTGGAGCCTGTGTGCGCCCCTCCAGTCACGGGGCCCTGCGGCCGGGACCGCCTCTGCGTTGCAGACAGATCTTGGCCGTCAGCGCAGACGTGTCCCTGCCTGGGAGGACTTGTGGCCTCTTGAGGTGCCTGGTCGTGTCCGGAAGTAACGTAGATTGCAGTTCATTTGCATTCAAACACCCACTTCACAGAAAGGCCTCCCCCAGTCCTGCTTGAAAGTGGGAAGGAGGTGACGCTTGAGCAGAGAGCTTTGCTCCTCATCTCTCCCTTTGTCTGTCCCGGATTAACCTCACGAGCACCCCCATACCCCTGGGACGACACGCTGGCCAGTGTATCCTGCGGTCAGGTCACCTGGTCCTTCGATTGTAAGAGATTTTCAGGGGAGGGTGTGCGGGTGGCCCTTCGGGGGGTGTGGGGGGGGTCTGAGCTCGTGGGCACCCGGCCCCATGACGCATCCAGGCTGGTGCCCTGCACGGCTGAGGTCCAGGTTGGTCGCCTGGGGACACCGGCTTTCCCGGGGCCCTGCTGGGCCTTGCAGGGCGGGAGCAGTGTGTTCTCGTGGCCGCTCAGGCCTGCGGAGCCCGTGTGGTCACTGGAAGCCTTGCCCTTCCCCCGGAACCCCTGTGTGGCGCCGGGCAGCCTGCGGGAGGCCTGCGCTGGGAGCGAGGGGCTCGTCTGCCTCATCCTCGGGCTGCCTGCTTTCTCCTGTCCCTCTGAGACTGCTCCGTAGCTGCTGCCCTTACCCCGCCCAGAGCGGCCGGCCAGGCCTAAGCACGGGCCAGAGCCTCAATGACCCCTCTGGCCGTGGCCTTCCAGCCACGTGGCTGCAGCGGACTCTGCTGCTCCGGCCACCTGCTCACCTCCCGTTCTGGTGTCTGCAGCCCCAGTGCCTCCCCTCGGAGGCTGTGGCAAATAGAGGGTGATTTGTTCCGGTAACTTCTTCGTATTTGTGCTCTCATTGCACCTTCTGATGCTCTGGGACAGTGAGGTGGAGAGAGGACTGTGACCCCGCGGGTGTCTGACCTCACCATCTGCAGGGGCTGTGGAGCGCCCCGCCCCTCAGACTCCTGACCTCCCTCCCTGCAGATCCCCCCTCCCCCCAGACAGCACCCTGCCCCTCAGAGTCCTCACCTCCCTCCCTGGAGCCCCGCCCCTCAGGCCCGGTTGGTGAGTCCGGCTTTTCCTCCGCGCCTTCTCTGGCATCTGGATGTCTTGCTACCGTTGTGTCTTGTCAGTAATCCTTTTGTGTTTTTTTGTTGCTCTCTGGCCTTGTTTTTTAATCAGTTCTGTTGGCTCTGGAGCCTACACGATGGCTCTGGAGGGGGGGCCAGAACCATGGAGGGGCTTCTCCGGAGGGTCATGGCATGTTGGAATTGTGAAACGGGGAGCCGGTCGGGTCTTCCTGTTCTCTCACTGCTTTCCAGAAAGTTCAAGGGCCGTTTTCTCTTTTTGTCCTCCTTGGCTGTAGTGGTAACTGTCAAAGCCTTGCTGCGCCTGATCTCACTTTGAGCAGAGTAGCCTGGAGTCGGTCCCCCGCAGGCTGACGGGCATTTATGTTGCTGTGTTCCCTTGCAGAGGTTTGCCGCCTCCAGGATCGCGTACCAGAGCCAGGACAGCTGCGTGGCGCTGCTGTGTGACTGGTGAGCTCGCGCTCGGGCTGTGGGCCTCCGGGGCAGGCGGGCGGGCGGGGGGAGGGGCCCTGCGGGCGGGGGCGGGGGCCC
>NW_027528796.1:3061610-3062289 GCF_008692635.1 Crocuta crocuta
CCGTGGGCCCTCCTTTACTTGCTGCTTGGTTCGCCGGCTCCGGGCTGCGGCTGGCCTTTTCGTGCCTGAGGAAATCCCGCCTGACGGTTGTACACAGTTGTAGAGCGCACTCCAGTCAGCCCCGCAGAGGGCCTGGCGGGCGGGATAGGACCTGCTGACCCGCCCGAGGGGTGACCCAGCGCTGCAGGACAGGCTGACCCGGGACTTAGCGACTCAGACTTGCGGCACCTCCCGGAGCCCAGGGCTCTCGGGTTGGGCGGGGCCCGGCTAGGTGCTTCGGGCTGAGCCTTGCACGAGCTTGCAGCCGAGAGGCGGGTTGTGGCTGCGTTGTCTGTTCGGGCCGATCTGGGCCCGGTGCTAAGCTGGCCGTGTCGAGTGATAAACCCCATGGGCCTCGTGGTGGCTGCAACCAACTTCTCTCTCTGTCTGTCTGCGGGAAGCATTCCCGTGGTCTTCATCTTCCAGCTCGACGCCGCTGCACGGCAGCTGGTTTACAGACAGCAGCTGGCTTTTCAGCACCGGGTGTGGGACGTCGCTTTCGAGGAGGGCCGCGGGCTGTGGGTGCTGCAGGACCGCCGGGAAGCGCCCCTGGTGCTCTGCAGGCTCGCGGGCGGCCAGTGGCAGGTGAGCGGGCGTGGGGGGCGTGGCAGGGGTGACGGCGGGGCCCCTTTCCGGCTCG
>NW_027528796.1:3062302-3064432 GCF_008692635.1 Crocuta crocuta
GTCTTGGTGCTGGGGGCTGTGTCCTTGGGGGGCGTGGCCGGAGGGTTTGTGACGTGGGTTCCCTGCGGGGTGCCCTGCGCCAGCTGTCAGGTCATGACGCCTGCACTGCTGTTTCCCAGGGTGCTGGCCGTCATTGGCACATTTTCCTTGTGATTGTCCTCATCGCACGTCCTTTTGGCAGAGGACCCAACAGTTGATGTGCTTTGGGTGTGTGTCCTTGACCTTGCACGTGGGCCCCTGGACTTGGGGCAACCACGTGTGGAGAAGGTGTGGGCTGTGGGATGGGTGACGTGTGAACCTGGCATGTCCTCTGAGCGGGCTCCCCGTCCGGGAAGGGGGACTGTCCCTGCCCATCCCAAACCTCCTGGGACCCGCGGAACGAGGCGAAGCAGCCCCAGCCCTATGCAGGCTGTCCCGTCCCTTACGGGTGCTCACTGACCCAGGGCTTTGGGGCTGCCCCGGCCCTTTCGGGCGCCTCATCCACAGAGTTGTGGCGAAGGGAATGCCCGCAGCTGGAATGTGTCGGTCTGCCGGGCTCCGCAGATAAGGCCACACTCGACGAGCCAGTGCGGAGGGCACACTGGTGGCCTCAGGTGCCGGGTCTTCATCCCGACGAGATGTGACGATGGCCATGTCTGTCGCGCCAGCACAGTGGGCTGTGTTCATGCGACGGCTCAGCGCGCCTCTCCCTGTTGTCTTCTCAGGCTGCTCCTGAAGACGCCGCGGTAGAGAAATTGTCCGCCCACATCCGGGGGAACTGGGCCATGTTGGAAGGTGAGAGCGTGGGCGCAGCCTGCTTTTCAGGGTGACGTCCAGAATTGGCTAAGGGCAGGTCACCGGGCGCGGTTCACCGTAGGATGCCGCTGTGCTGGGCGGGGCATGGTGTGGCATGCAGCTGCGTACCCTCCAGAAGGCAGCGGCTGGTCACGGCTCCAAGGAGCTCACCCGCACTTGGCGGGAACGCTCGGTGTGAGCCCGGCCCCGGACCGCGAGCTGCGTGGGAACTGGGGTCACAGTTGGAGCGGGGCCCCCCTTTGCCCTCAGGGCTGCCTTGCAGGTCCCCAGGGTGGGGCCAGTACCGGGTGGTGTCAACTCAACGGGCCTCGAATGAGCGGTTCCTGGCCATGAGGTCAGGCGTGGGGACGGTCACTGGGACCCCCGAGGGTCTTCATGGCCCAGCGTGGGACCTGGTAGGAGCCCCAGGCCGAGGGATGGGGGGGAGGCTGTGGTGAGAAGCTGCACCCCCCCCCCCCCCACCCNAGCGGGGGTCCTGGCCAGGGGACGGGCTCGTGGTGAGCGTTGAGTGCTGGCCTCACTTAGTCCTGAGAACGTTACAGGAACAAGACAGTGCTCCATTCTTTTTTTTTTTTTTTAATATTTTTATTTATTTCTAGGGGAGAGAGAGAGAGAGAGAGACAGCATGAGCAGGGGAGGGTCATAGAGAGAGGGAGACACAGACTCTGAAACAAGCTCCAGGCTCTGAGCTGGCAGTCAGCACAGAGCCCGACGCGGGGCTCGAACCCACGAACCGCGAGATCATGACCTAAGCCAAAGTCGGACGCTTAACCGACTAAGCCACCCAGGCGCCCCGACAGTGCTCCATTCTTATCGATAGAAGAAGGCAAGCCCTTAGTTACACAGCTTCTGGAGACTTCATGGTGCTTTTCTGGGGCAGAGACTTGAAGCAACCGCGTCAGAGGGACAACTGCTGGCCAGGCATTGGGACTCCGGTGCCTCATTTGAGTGGAGGGATTGTGCAGAAGCCCCCGGCGAAGCCTTCCCCAGGGAGGAGTCAGAGTTCTTGGAACTCGAGGGGCCCACACGTAAATTCGGTTTCGGTGACACTGGTGGCGACCTGTGTCGCCATGGGAGGCGTTCTCGTGGTGATTTGTGGGCTCTGTGTCCGTCCGTCCGTCCTTTTGGGGTGGAAGGGCGAGGGCAGTGCCGGGGCTCCGTCCCCCCAGCCCTGTCAGGTGGGTCTGTAGCAGGACCGCGTTGGGGACGCTGCCAGCCTGGTCCCCGCCTGACACTCGCCGTCTCCCCTGTGGGGGCCTGGATTCCCCGGGAGGGCCAGGCCCAAGGTGGGCTTAGTTTTCCTGAAGTTCTGCAGATACAGCAGCCTGCTCACAC
>NW_027528796.1:3064877-3065262 GCF_008692635.1 Crocuta crocuta
TGCCGGGGGGCGGGGGGTGGGTGGGGGCAGGTACGCGGAAGGCAGGCCAGCTGAGCGCGGAATGACAGGCCCTGTGGGGTTTCTGCCCCGGGTGAGGTGGACCCAGTGGGGCTGGTCAGTGGCTGTCAGGCTCCTCAACCTTTGACACTCGGATCGGTCTGCGTCTGTTATGTGGCTGCGTAACAGGTATCCCATCCTCAGTGGGTGAAGACGGCAGCACTTCTTTCCTGGCTGCTCGCGTGGGTGCTGAGAAGCACGGGTGCCCCGAGGGTGGGACCTGGCTTCGGGCACTCGCACGGGCTGCCTGCAGGTCCTGGCCCCTGCAGCCGCTGGCGGAGGCCGGCGGGGGCCCCCGCGGGGCGGCTGCTGTGTGGGGGCAGCCACA
>NW_027528796.1:3065420-3076557 GCF_008692635.1 Crocuta crocuta
GTGGCGGCAACCACAGCCCCTGCGCCTCGTCTCCCGGCGACAGCCCGGCTTTGGCGTGGTGTTAGAAGCGAGTCCTGGGTCTGGCTGGTGTGGCTGCTGGGAGATAGGCGTTGCAGGGGCGGCTCGGAGCACATGCCGTGGGTTCCCCGGGAGCTCCGGGTGGTGGCAGTTACCCCTGCAGCAGGGCCCCGGCCCCCGGCCCACCCGGCTTCTGTTCCCGTTCCTCCCGCGCAGGTGCGGCCGGCGCGGACATCGGCTTCAGCGGGCTCTACAAGGCCGCCTTCGACAATGTGAGCGCCTACCTGAGGAAGAAGGAGGAGCGGCTGCAGAAGCGGCGGCGGGCCCCGGACCCTGGGCCCCAGGGGCAGGCCAAGAGGCTGAAGCTGGGGGAGGCGCCCCTCAAGTGCCCGTCCTAGCCGCCCGGTGTGCCCGCAGCCCCCATGCGCCAGAGCTGGCTCTGCTGCCCCCTCCCTGCCCGCGGCTCCCCCTAAGAAATGGGGACATCCTTGCGGACCCACGCTTGGTGGCAGTTAGGTCTGCACCAGGTCTGCACCGGCTCTGCACTCGCATGGGCTGTCCCAGAGAACTGGTGGGTATCCTGGGCTCTAGAACCTTCTGCTGTCAAACAGGCTCTTCTGCCTGGCGTCTCGGGCCCCCTTCTGGTGAAGGGAAGCCCTGTGGCGTGGCGCTCAGCCAGAGACACACAGGTGAGCAGTGCCAGCGCCCTGAAGCGCTGTTTCTTTGTGTCGGGGACATCGGAACCCGTAGTGAGCATGGCAGCTGCGAACCCTCTGCTGTTCCCAGAGCGCCAGACGCTTCTCCTCCAGGGAAACCCGTGCGCCGGACGGCAGTGCAGTCGGCACGGCTCATTCTGCGTCTCCCTCCAGACGGTGTAGCGCTCTGTCTGGTGTCGGGGCCACCGCTGTGCTGGGCCTCAAACCCGGTGGGCGGCTCTGTTCTCTCGCTGGTGGACACCGCCACCATCTGCTCGGTCCCCGCCGCTGTGCTGTGAGCTGGCCGGGGCGCACGTGCAGCCTGGACCTGCCTCGGGGTGTGAGGCCCTGGGAGCCCCGGCGGGAGCCGAACTCTCCGGGAGGCGGTGCAGGCGGCGCGTGTATTTGTGATTCCTGCACAAACTCTCCGTGGTGCAAAGACCAGGGGCATCAGCTGGATTCGTCACTGATCGGTAAAGATGAGCTTTTTGCAGCTTCTGGAAATGTTTAGCAGCAACATTTGGAATTAATTTCGAAATATATTGAGCAAAACCATTTTTGATGAGTGTATTGTTTGTGACTGAAACACCGACGACTTAATCTGAAAAAGCACGGTTTTGGTGTCTGGGCTTTACAGATGCGTCGCTGATGTGTCTGTCTGTGTTTTTACCCACTTGCCACTGATGGGTAGATGTGGGAGAGCCCGCCGTGTCCGTGGTGCCTTTGGTGCGGGGTGTCTTGCTTACAGACCAGTTCTTCTGTGTCGCAGAAGCTGAAGTGCTTTCCTGAGCGCCTTGTCTTACCTCAGGCATTGCTCCGAAGGCAGCGCCGCGTGTCCGTTGCTCAGGATCCCTCCCCACAAGGGGTGCTGCAGGGTGCTGGGTTGGGCAAAGTCCTTGAAGGGCCAGCAGGGGCGTGCCCGAGACAGGAGCGGGGTGCCTGCAGGCAGGGGGCTTTACTGCAGTGTTCGTTACGCTGTGGTGGGGGAGACGTGATGACCTTGGCCCACCCGCCGCCCCGCAGAGCAGGGGACTGGCTGACAGCGGCTGTTCGAGCCCTTCGTCTGGTACAGGAATCGCATGGTTCTTCCACTTTGACTTTTTGGCATTTTGAGTGGTGTTTGCTCTTCAGTACAGGTTATTTTTTTTGTAGTCACATTTTCCCACCTTTTTGTTTATGATTTCCGGGTGGGTTTCCTGCACTCTGTGCGCCTGGGAAATCGTCGGTGTAGGAAGGGGGGATGCAGGGACCCAGCACCCCTGCCGCCGAGTGGGCACACGTGTAGGAAGGCCGACCTCCGCGTCCAAACCCGTTCCGCCCCCCTCCCCCGAGCCTGGCTTTTTACTGTGAAACGGAAGCAACGTGGCACTTTCTAGGATTCTCCGTGGGGTTTGCCAGTTTTCGAAGCAGAAAATCGCAAGCCCTGCATTTGGTGTTCTGCTTTGTAGATTCCAATTTCGTGACAAATGAAAACAACTAGAATAATAAAGCTGTTTTCATGGCTCCTCTGGTTTTTGTGTTTTTGTCGGCTTGCCGGGAGAGGGAAGGTGTCTGGGGGGCAGCGTGTCTGGAGGGGCAGGGACCTGCAGCTCGTGTCCTGCCCGTGGCTCATGTCGGTCAGCATGAGCAGGGGTGATGGCGACGAGGAAGACGGGCTCCTGTGAGCCTGCAGTGCCAGTGCCGCGCATCTCGGACGTGTGCTGTCTGGGGGTCGGTGTCCGGAACAGGAGCGGGACTGGGGAGCCCGCGGAGCGTGGAGCCCCCGCTCCTGCCGAGTGCTCTCCTGAGAGGAGATGGAGTGGTTCTCGGACCAGCGCAAGGTGCTGCGTCAGCCTCGGCGCAGGTGGGCTGTTTGCCAAGCAGTAGGGCGGACCCTGCCCTTGACCGAAGATCACGTGGTTGTCAGCCTCGGTTCTCCAGCTTAATCTGACCCCAGGTCTCCCGCATGCTGGCGCTGTGCCCAGTTAAACTTGCCAGATTGAATCTGGTTTATGGTGCAGCGTGGTCCCCATCCCTGTGGCTCAGCGGCTCGAGGTGCCCGTGGTGCAGCGAGCTCCCGTCCCTGTGGCACAATGTGGTTCCCCGTCCCCGTGGCTCAGCGGGCTGATGGCCCTCGCGGTGCCACGTGCCCAGGGTCCCTGTATTTCGGCAGCCGATTCCTGGTGTGAAGCTTCCTTCGAGCCTGACAAAGTGAACTGTCCAGAGGTCTGTAAAGCCAGTACCACAGACGTAAGTAGGCGCTTGTTGGAAAGTGGGTCAGTGCCCACTGCTAAATGTGAGCAGCATGAGGTTCCAAATAAGTATACGTACCGATGGAGGGATTAAGGAGCTACCCCAGAAAACCACAGGCCCAGATAGCCGCAAGGGAATTCTGTCAAACTTCAAAGACCAGACTGTCCTAGTGTGTCATCGAATAGTGCAGGGCTGAAGAGGAAGGAAACTTCTTAATCCTTGTTATGAAGCAAGTGTGTTGGATACGTAAGCCAGGGAATGACAGTCTGAAGGAAAACTGTATCCGTGACATCAGTGATGGAGATTGATTCAAACATACTAAATATTAGCAGCCAGAGGCCAGCACCACATAAAAATAATACGCCATGACTGAATGGGATTTATTCTAAGAACATAGGTTTGTTTGATATTAGGAAATCCCTACATATTTCAACGTATCTGAGGAAAAAAACTTACAAAGTGTATGAATAAGATAAATATCTTCATAGATAGTAGTCTTTAACAAAATTCAATATCATCTGTAAAATTGCTTCCATAAAAATCCAAAAAAAACCCAGTTCTCCACTCCATAAAAATACTTTGGAAAACAGGAATTGAATCACGCTTTATAAACAGATCGTGGTGAAATACGTATGTGATCTGGCACTTTAGCCACGTGTTTAAGTGTACAGTTCAGTGGTGCTGTGTATGTTCACAGTGTAGTGCAGCCTGCCAGAGGGTCCGTCCGGGGCCCGATGAGATGTGTACGCCTTTGTCCGAAAGCTGGTGTCTTCCTGCTGAAGGGACCTTTCCACCGAGGTGAGGAATGGGGTGAGAGCGCCCACCCGCTCTGCCCAGCCGCTCCCTGGCAGTACTAGCTGGTGCAGCTGCTGCCGGGGCCTCACAGCCGACGAAGACGACGTAAAACCGCTTGTGTTTGCAGAGGACACGGTGATCTATCTGGAAAACCCCAGAGAACCAATGGTCAGACTCCTCACAATTCAATTAAGTAGCTAGGTACAAAATTAACATAAAAATAGCCTTTTATACACATGAGCAGTAAACAGAAGACACAACAGAGAAGAATCCCTTTTACGACAGCAACAAGGAAGAGGTTGCTGAGAAATAAAATCAGGAAGTGTGCAGGCCTCTATGATGGGAGTCTGAAAACAGCCATGAAAGATCCACAAGTAGCCTTGGACACGTGGAGGGGCCTCTCTGCTCTTGGACAGGATGGCTACACCGTACAGATGTGCCCACTGTATAGACTTAAAGTCGTCCCCATGAAAACGTTAGCTGTTTGTGGAGTTGGCAAGTTGGTGGTGAAGTTCACGTGGAAAATGAAACCTGCAGAAATAGCCAGGGAGACGAGAGAGACCGCGAGGGGGACCAGCCCTCTGCACTAGCACGCCAGGCCGGGGGTGTGCAGCTGCGGGGGGCCCGGCCCCGAGTGTGGACGGCCCACCAGGGGGTGTGCAGCTGCGGGGGGCCCGGGCCCGAGTGTAGACATCCTGGAGGAGGGGGCAGAGCGTGCAGGCAGCCCCTAGTGTGTGTGGACGCGGGTGTACGACCAGGTGCTGTGTCAGGTCGCTGGGTACGGAGAGTTGTTTTATAACTAGGTTGTCCTTCGGAAAAAGATAAAGTTAGATTCGATCTCACTCCCTGCAAGAATGAGACCCAAATTGTTAGGAAGTGAAGAAACGAAACCACACCATGGAGTTTGTCAACCAGCACAGGGAAAGTCTAATGATGACTCAGAATTCAGAGGCGATAAGAGAAAAGGATTGAGAAATTTGACGACGCACAAAGGAAGGGTTTTTTTTTGGCACGGCAGAAGAGACTAGAAACAAAGTAAATACTGACAAAGTGGGAAGAATACTTGCTGCACCTGCCTTCACGAGCCGTCTCTTCACAATACCCCTGGCTTCTAAAGAGCTGTTAGAAGAAGCAAGAGACAGGACCCCAAGCCAGGTGAAGTGGGAAGAGGGCACGAAGAAATAATTCACTGAAACAATACAGTAATGACTTTCAGACATGGAGAAAGACCCAGGCTCCCTCGTATCTAGGGAACTGCAGATGGAAATGGCAAGGACATACCGTTTGTCACCGGATTCCCACCACGAACATGCGTGCGTGTGCATGGGCCCTCTCTCGTGTCGCTGGGGGGGACGCAGGGCCGCACGGCTCTGCAGGGAGGACTCGCAGTACCTGAGAAACTGCTTCTGGGGGTCTTCCCTGCAGGGGCTGGGAGCCGTGTGAACACACACCCATGAGGTGTGAGCATGACTTGGCATCGGGGTGCTGGGGACGGTGGTGAGGTGGACCGTGGTGTGTGCCCACTATGGACGGGCGCAGCTCTAACGGGGGCAGGCGTCTCCGTGAACCCACAGAGGGACCGCCGGGGTACCTTACGTGTCACGTGTAAGAAGGATGGCGGTAGAAGAAGGTGGACAGCGTCAACGGATTTGTGCAAAAGAAGTATAGGGGCATGGACGGGAGACTGAAGGAGGCAGCAGGCACCAGCAGGGGTGGGAGGGAGGGGAGAGAGATGGAGGAGCGGGAGGAAGGCAAACCATGGAAGGCGGCCGGGGAGCTGGGGGGCGGGGGGGCTGCCGTGCCAGCGGATGCTGAGTCTGAAGGCGATGGGGAAGGAAAGAAGCAACGTGAGTCCCCGTGAAACGGTATTTAGACTGGATGCTGTAATTGAAGGGCAAAGAGGACCAGCTGGAGATACTGTACCATAGAAGGTCAGTTTGTTTTGCACGGGGATCTGGGAAGCAGTCCTGAAGCCGTGTGCACACTAGGCGGGAACACACTTGTGAGCACACGGTGGACTAGTCAGATTTCTCACTGGTGGAGCAAGAAGTTACAAGTAGGGAGGAGCAGGGCGGGAGGGGTGGGTGGCCTTGGATTGGACCCAGGAATCGGTGTGATCTGTGGTTGTAAGCCTTGCGTACACAGAGACAGACATAAATATGGAAGTGTGTGTGTGCCGGGGTTAGGGTACAGACGTGTGGGCTCTCGCTGTTTGCTCGGGCACACGGACACCCCATTCGCACAGGCACCCCGTCCCAGCACCCAGATCTTGGGTTTCAAGCACCGTTTTCCAGTATAGGAAAGCAGGGACCCTTGGAGAGCTGGCTGGCCCGGGACTGGGGCAGGGAGAGCACGAGCCAGAAGGGAAGGGTGCTGGGAAGAGACGGGCGCTAGTTGAGAGCGCCCAGCAGCCGCCCAGAAGGAGCTTGGGCGCTTCGAAGATGGTGCACTGCGGGAGAATCGGGTTCCAAGCCAAGCGTCACGGAAGCATCTGTGAATCCCTGCCCATGTAAAGCCCTCGGATGCAGAAACTCCGGGTACGGAAGGGGCAGCTGTTCCCGATGGAAGAGCCCCAGATAAATGCACAGGGACCGCAGAGACCCCAGACCACCCCGGGCCGCCACAGTGAGCATGGCTGCCGGCAGCTGATGGGCGCCGAGGGCAGAAGTGTGAGGAGCGACAGCGTGTCCGTTGAGTACGGGGAAAACCCCGCAGACACCGCCCCAGCCCCGTGACCGAGGTCAGCCTCCCCAGTGTGACGCAGACCCCGTGTACCACATCTTTATTTTTTAAGACTATTTATTGAAGTAATCCCCACATCCAACATGGAGCTCGAACTCACGACCCTGAGATCAAGAGTCGCACGCACCACCCACTGGGCCAGCCACGCGCCCGAGGGGAACACTTTTTTAAAGGTGGGACGTGCTTGGTCTGTTTGTGGGACTGAACAGGCAGAGGGGGAGCAATTGGTAAGGGTGGGGGGTCCCGCGGAGGGGGGTCTGGGAGGGTGAGAGGCCTTGCCTGCCTCCGCGGGGTCGGCTGTGCTCTGGGATGGGGTGAGTTTATGTGCAGAGGATGGAGAGGTCTAAGACGCTGTGGCTGTGGGCTGACAGACGTGACGCCATCTGATGAGGACGGACAGCGTTCCCCTCCCCCCGAGGCGTTCCTGGGCTCCTGACGGTGCCTCCCCCGAACCGCACTTGGACCAGGGGCCCACACCCTGGGGTTCCTTCCTCGGAATTTTCCAAGTCCTTCCGTCACTTGGGAATTGGTGTGTGCGAGTGCGCCTGCGCCCAGCCTCTGCCGGCACTTCTGGGATCCAACGCCGTCCTGCCTCGTGAACAGCACCTAAATGTGGTGGCGTGGGGGCTGTCCTCCGACCCGCGGCCGTCTCCAGGACTGTTACCCCATCTCCTGCGCAGACTCCACGTGCTTGTCAGGTGTTCGTGGGGGTGGCCGCACCCATCTCCACCCAGGGCTCTGAGACACTTGCTCTCACGCCAGTGACCTTTGTCCTTTCCAGCCTCTGATCAGGTGCTGCTGTCACACCCTGTGGGAAAAGAGACAGACCCCCCATATTCCAGTGGGACGTCCCTTCTCGCTCCACGCCCTGTCCCGTCCCCTCTGCTGTCCCCCGTCCCGGCCCCTGACTGGCAACGTGGAGGGCACCGGCGTGGGCAGCATTGAGAGTCCTGGCATCGCAGTGATCAGCTGCGGAGCCAGGAGCAGACGCGGCTGGAGGTCACTTCCTGCAGAAGATTCTCAGCAGTGAGTCCCACACAACCAGGCAGTTGTGAATTATCATTCACATCTGCACCTGTGGCCCCGTCTGCTAAGCATGTGGGAGCCCTGGGAGCCGGAATCTGTGGCGGTGGGATGGACGGCACAGCGTCCGGGCCCACGTGGGCCAGCACGGAAGAGGCAGCCTTGGGGCGCTCAGAGGCCCTGACTTGTGTCGGTGCAGACAGGCTCCCAAGAGCCGTGCACGGTGACAACTGAGCTGTCACCCCGGCCTTGCAGCGCGAGAGGGGGATCTGAGGTAGCATGTGCACTGGTGAGGGGCGAGGGGCGGGGACAGGGGGCGAGGGGGCGAGGNTGACCTGAGCTGAAGTCAGACCCTTAACCGACAGAGCCCCCCAGACGCCCCTGTTTGTGCTTTTTATTTATTTATTTATTAAAAACAATTTTTTTTAATGTTTTATTTATTTCTAGGAGAGAGAGACGCGTGATCAGGGGAGGGGCAGAGAGAGAGGGAGTCACAGACTGAAACAGGCCCCAGGCTCTGAGCTGGCAGTCAGCACAGAGCCCGACGCGGGGCTCAAACCCACGAACCACGAGATCATGACCTAAGCGAAAGTCAGACGCTTAACCGACTAAGCCACCCAGGTGCCCCTGTTTGTGCTTTTTAAACCACTGTTCTGAAGCAGGGTTTGATCAGAAATGCACGTCCATAGCAGGAAGATGAGAAAATACAGTGATGTTGGGAGGTGTCGGTCCGTTCCAGACTGCTTGACAGGACCCCACAAACCCAGCCTGGGCTCACGAGCAACACACATTTGTGCCTCGCACTTGTGGAGGCTGGAAGTCCAAGATGAAGGTGGCAGCTGTGGTGTCTGGGGAGGCCTCTTCCTGCTTCATAGGAAGGCTGCATCTCCTCGCCAGGTCCTCACATGGGGGCAGGGGCGAGGGCTCCCTTTTGTAAGGGCACCTCTCATGACCTAATCCCCTAAAGGCCCCAACCCCCACTGCCATCATCTCAGAGGTCAGGTTCCGGCATGTGAATTTAGGGGGGATGCAGACACTCAGACTGTAACAAAATGCGCAGCCCAGGTAGTTTATTGTGATCGTGGGTCATGGTGGAGCTCACTCTGCTACCGTCCCCTCGGCACAGCGGGGTAATGAGCGTGCCCACCCCCTAAGGAAGGAGGTGCGGATCAGGCGGCCCCGCCCACCGGCCATGTGAAAATCATGTGTGGCAGGATCGACGTGTATCCGCCTGCGTCTGGCTGAGAGCAGTGCTGGGCACATAATAAGCCCTTAGTAAACGTTAGCCTGTTAGATACCAAGTGAGAAAAATGTATGTTGTATACGTGGCTAGTTTTAGGATTGTAAACTGTAGAACGCTGTATTAAATCCTTGAAGAAATAATTACCAAGCTCTGACTCTGCCCCAGGCTCCAAGGGTCCCGAGCTGATCAGGAATACTAGCTTTTAAGAATTATCATTGCAGTTCTTTTAAGCCAGCTCTTAATCTGCACGTACTGAGGGAGGTGAAATTTAGGTTATAATGAATAGCTGGGGGGCCACGGACACACAGCATCGGGACCCCATTCTGTCCTCGCCCTGTGACTTCCTCTGACCTCTTACAGAGCACACAGGCTGGGGGGCTGGGCGGAAGGAGGCCCAGGTGACCGCAGGTAGCTTGCGGACAGGTGGGCGAGGCCGGTGGTCCAGAGCTCGCAATGTCGTTTAGTTTCTGTAGACCACGTGGCGGCATGGGCGGGAACGCTCCCATGGGCGCGGTGGCCCTGCGTCTGGGCTGGTCGTGCCGGTTGGTACCAGCCACCCGAGCCGTCGGTGCATCCCGCCTCCTGTGCACCGTCTGCCTGTCCCCCTCTAATCGCAGAGGCGGCCGGCACCCAAGGACGTCTCCGCTGGACGCAGCGAGGCGGTGGGCAGCGAGGCTGGCTCTGGGCACCTCTGTGGGCATCCCACGGGACGTGCCTGCTGCTTCGGGCCCAGCGCGCGGGCCAAGTGCGCTTGGCTTCTAGTTCAGGACGGCTCCTACCAATTGAGCCCTGCTCACCCAGCATTTTCTAAGTTTTCGGCTTCTAACCTGGACACGTTCGTTTGCCGGCCCGGTGGGGAGACTGCCAGCCAGCGTGCACAGCCGGGGAGTGTCCCGGTGCGTGGCTTTGTGTGGGAGCGCTGCAGCCGGGCTTCCCGCCGTCCTGACTGCGTGCGTCCTCTGCTCCCGAGCCAGGAGACGGGGCGGCAGCAGCTCGCGGAAGCCCCCTCCCCAGAACCCCCACTCCCTGGTGGCCAAACCCTGCTTGCTAACACCGTGTGCTGGTTTTGCTCGTGTTTGAACTTGGCACATGTAGAATCACTCTGTCTGTTCCTTTCTGCGCCCGCTTCTCTGTTTGATGTCAGGTGAGGGTCCTCCACGGTGCGGCTCCGGCGCCGGGCCTTAGGGTTTACGTCGTTCCTATGCGCCGCTGTGATGGTTCACGCTTGATGCGCCGTGTGTGTTGATGGCAGTGCGTGCCTCTCCGAGCGGGAGGGCTCAGTCACAGCACGGATGAGTGAGGGAATCAGTGATTGGAAGGTCCGGAAAATGACTTTCAGGTGTGAATGTGTTGGAGCCCGTGTTTATTAGCTCGTAAGTCTTACTTCACGTTGGTGGATTTCGCGTGTCCCTCTGACGGGCACAGGGCACGCCTGTCCGTCCTTCGTCACGGTGGTTCCCATCATGGGGACCAGGGCAGGATGGAGCGCCCAGCTGTGAGGGGTAACTCTTCTGGGTTTATCTTGTTTATTTATTTTATTAAAAACATGTTTTAATGTTTATTTATATTTGAGAGAGAGAGGAAAGACAGAGCATGAGCAGGGCAGGGGCAGAGAGGGAGGGAGACACAGAATCCTAAGCAGCTCCAGGCTCCAGGCTGTCAGCACAGAGCCCAGCAAAGGGCTCGAACCCATGAGCTTTGAGATCATGATCTGAGCCGAGGTCAGATGCTTAACCAACTGAGCCCCCCATGCGCCCCGTAACTCCTCTGATTTTAAAAACGGTTTCCCCTCTGAGACCTTGGATTTGGGGGAGAGTGGTTCTGAAGACTCGGAGGGCTGTTTCCATGGAGATGGGAAGGAAAGTGTTCCCTGAGCGCTGCTGACCGGCTGAGCGCCGCGGGCCATCTTGCTGGGTTTCTATGACCAGCATCCTCGTCCCGTTTGCAGATCGGGAGCCGGGGCTCGGTGACTCGCCCCCGTGGAGGGGTGGAGGAGGGCGGGCGGCTGCGGCAGGTGCCCCAGCCGGGGCTGAACTGATTTGACCGCCTCCAGAGTCCAGCCCTGCCCGTGTGCCGGGTCGTCATCTCCTTGAAACAAGGCACGGTTTTCTTGGTCTCTATCTCCCTGAGCCTTGTTCACTTCTGAGGAGTACGTGGGAAGGTTCCGGAAGGTGGTGGAGTGGGAAGCACCAGGAACCTGTCTCCCTACCTGGGCAGCTGTTGCCCTGGCACGATCTGACATCCCCCTTGGGGACCCTGGAGTTGACCCTGGAGTCAACTTCCAGGTAAGGGCTTGGACGGCTAAGAGCTTTGGTCACTTCCAGCTCTTGGCACGGCGGCACCTGTCCCCAGCCACGTGGCAGGCTGCCGTGCACCTGGTCCTGCACCG
>NW_027528796.1:3076679-3098287 GCF_008692635.1 Crocuta crocuta
GGCGTGGGGGGCGGGGGGGGGGCAGGACTCTGTCCTCCAAATACTGGGGCTCTGTGCTCTTACTGCGGATTGCCACTGCTGGTCACAGAGGTGCAGAGAAGGGAGAAGAGGGCAGCCGGTGCCGTCACCCCTGCCCTGCTGTACAGGCCCCTCTCTGCAGCCCACACGGCCTCCAGCGCGTTTCAAGGGCCCTCAGTCCTTATTTTCTCAAACCCTTCGTTTTTCACTTTTTCCCTCCTTTCAGGAGCCAGAAATTACAGACTTGGATATTCAAAAGCTGCATAAATAGGAAAATTAGAAAGTGCCTGTGTATGTCCAGGGGGGGCTCAGAAAAGACCTGAGAAGATTTTAAGTTTATGCCTCAGGTCGATCCTTGGTACAGAGACAGCCTACATCAATCAGAAAAGCAAAACCAATAAATCAGTAATAAAACTATAACAAAATCAATAGAGCAAACCCAGGGGAAAGTGGGGGCAGGGGATGGCAGGGGGAGAATCTGATTTTCAGCGTTGCTGCATTGTTAGATTCAAATGTCCAGTTTTCAAAAAAAAAAAAAATCACCAGAAATAAATAGTAAAGTGTGGCCTGTTCAAAGGGAAAAAATAAATCAACAGAAAACTGTCCCTGAAAAGATTTGGCGGCAGATCCATTAGATAAAGACTTTAAGACAATAGTTTTATTTATTTATTTAAAATTTTTTTTAGTTTATTTTTGAGAGAGAGAGAGAGAGAGAGAGAGACACAGGGCACGAGTGGGGGAGGGGCAGAGAGAGAGGGAGACACAGACTCTGAAGCAGCTCCAGGCTCTGAGCTGTCAGCACAGAGACCGACGTGGGGCTCGAACCCACGAACCGCGAGATCATGACCTGAGCCAAAGTCGCACTTTTAACCGACTGAGCCACCCAGACGCCCCAAGACAATAGTTTTAAACATGCTTAAAAAAAACTAAAGGGGGATGTAGAGAGAGTCAAGAAAATGAAGTGCTGACAAAACGGAAATACCAACAGAGAGAGAAACCAAAAAGAAATTCTGGAGCTTGGGGCTCCTGGGTGGCTCAGTCGGTTGAGTCCGAGCAACAGAAGGAAAAATGATGGAAGAAAAGTGAACAGAGCCTAAAGGGCATGGGCAACATGTTGTATAGAATACAAAGCAAATTCAGCAGCATAGTAAGGGGATTATACACCATGACCAAGTGGGCTTTATTCCTGGGGTGCAAGACGGTGTAACATGAAAATTAATCAGTGTGATAAACCTTTGGATGAAGGAAGAAGGCCCACATGATTATCTCAATGTGGAAAAAGTATGTGACAAAATTCAACACCCTTTTCTAATAAAAGACTCAATAAACCAGGTTCAGAAGGGAACTCCCTCAACAAAATAAAGACCATCTATGGAAAGCCCACAGTGAACATCATACTCAATCGGGGAGAGACTGAGAGCTTTTCCTTGAAGACCAGGAACAGGCAAGGAGGCCTCTGCTTTAGCCACTTTTATTCAACCAGTTCTAGAAGTTTCAGCTAGAGCAGTTAGGCAAGAAAAAGAAATAAAAAGCATTGGAATAAAAAAAATTGGAAAAGAAGAGAAATAATCTCAATTCACAGATGTGAGGTCTTCTTATACGTAGGAAACCTAAAGTTTCCAGTAAAAAAAAAAAAACTGTTGGAACTAAAAAAAAAAAAAAAGAATTCAAAGTAGCAGGACACAAAATCAACACACAAAAATCAGTTGGATTTTATACACTAACAATGAGCAACCTGAAAAGGAAATTACAAAAGCAATTCCATTTACAGTAGCATCAAAAAAGAATAAATGCTTAGAGTTAATGCAGAAAGGGAGGGACTTGTACAATGAAACAGTTTTGAGAAGAACGTTTTCAATATTTGAACATTTCTCATAGCAGCACTCTCAACAATAGCCAAAACAAGGAAAGAGCCTAAGTGTCCANAAAAATGTTAAAAAAGTATTTGAACATTTCTGAAAGACAGGAAAGAAGACATGAATAAATGGAAACACTTTCCTCCTCATGGATTGGAACATGTAACATTGTTAAGATGTCCATACTGCCCAGAGCCATCTACAGAGTCAGTGCAATAAGTATCAAAATCCCAAGGACGTTTTTTACAGTAATAGAAAAACTAATTGCAAAATTTGGATGGGATCTCACGGGGGTAAGATTTCACAGCCTTGCATCGGGCAGTGATTTCCTGGATATGACACCAAAAGCATAGGCAACAACAGAAAAACCAGGCAGATCGGAGTTCATGAAAATTCTTAAAAATTGGCATCAAAAGACACCATCAGCAGTACAGAGGCAAGTCCTAGAATGGAAGAAAATACTTGCAACTTGTGTATCTGATAAGGGGTTGTTAACAGAAGACAGCGCTGTTAAAAAATGGGCAAAGGACTTGAATAGTCGAAGAAGACGTGCACGTGGCCGCAAGCGTGTGAGAAGACGCACATCACCGGCCATCAGGGAAGTGCCACTCAAAACCACAGAAGCTGCCACCTCACACCCGTTAGGATGGCCACTTAAAAGTAAGTGGGCCAAAGAGAGTGCGGTCAACCTGGCTCTTTGTTCTGACGCGTCCCATCGCCGTGAGCTCTGTCTCACTCTCCGTACACAGGCTTCAGGCTCGTCTCGCGCCTCCCCTGCCCAAGCCCTGGGGTCCGTGTTTCTCCGGGGAGCCTGGTTCTGTAGACCGTGGAGCGCGCATTTGGAAACCAGGGTCCGGGTGCTGTGCTCGTGGCTGTCGTGGCCTGAGCCCCTCCGGGGTGGCGAGGACACAGGTGCACAGGTACACGTGCTTCTATGTGGACTCCCGTCTACACCCCCTGGAGGTACTGAAGCCCCGGCGCTGCCAGGGGCCCCTCCAGCGCGATGCCACAGAGTCCCTTTGGTTTTCTCCTTGTCCGTATCTGCAGCTCCCCTTTCCAAGCGCAAGAACCTGTCCCCCACGTCCCCGGTGCGTCCCCCGGCCCTGCCCTGTCCCCTGGACCGGGCACCACGGCTCGCGGGGACGCCGGCTCACCCGCTCTGGCCGGGACACCCGGTGCGCCACCGCCCTTTCCCCGCGAGGAAGCGGCCTCGCCCCTTGCGGGGTCTGGGACTCCGCACGGGGCCGCTGCTGGGCTCCTGGCCGTGTGCCGTCCGGGCTGCGGGCGGGCAGCGGGCACTCTCCCTGGGCCCCGCCCCTGTGCCCCGTGAGGCTCTGCGGCCTTCGCACCCCTGCGCCCTGGGCAGCGAGCCCTGCCCTCCCGCAGCCTTGCGGTGCTGGGCTCCCCACGGCTCTGCCTGTCCAACGAGGAAGGATGTGAAGGAAGTTCATCCCTTCTTGCAACCTGGCTTTACACGCTTTCTGAAAACGTTACTTAGCAGTTAGAGGCTCACTTCCGGGGGGACCTGCGCCCTTTGCTGCTCGCCCAGGGCGTTCATCTGCCCTGAGGACGCCCTTTCCTCAAAGGCAGTTTGACGTGGCACCACGACTGCCGCATCCCCGTCCTTGTTAACGGCTTCTCGCGTGTTGTCCCGAGGCCCTTACCCCTCCTGCTTTCTCACGTTTTAGGCGCATCTCGCAGATAACAGGTGGCTGCGTGGCTGCCTTCTCCTCGGAGAACTCTCTCGTGACTGAAGCCGGGTATGGGTCTGGCCCGTCCTGTCTGTGTTTTCTGTTTCTCCCGTCCTGTGCCCCGAGCCCCCTCCCATCCCCCTTCCTTCCGATCGATTCCGTTCCCCATCTCCCTTGTTCCCTGCACCGCGGGTTTTCAATTTCTCTTTCGTTGCCACAATCTGCTAAAACAAAGGACATTTACTGTAGATGGAAATCACGGTGGAATAACGACCTCTTGCTGACAGTGAGGAGGAGTCACCCCGAACCCGGGTCTGTACTCGATAAGGACAGTGTCGTCCCCACAAGCTGGGGAGACGGATGGACACGTGTGGCCGGGGGCTGCNNNCCGGGTGCAGCCTTAACAAGCCTCGCCCGCCAGGCGCAGCCCCTCCGCGCAGCAAGGATGTGGAAATGTTCCTTCTGCCTCCTGAAGTCAGCCCCGGAAACTGAGAGGAGGTTGGGGGTGGGGGTCGGCCTGTCTGGGAGGCTGGTGGGAGTGTGTGGGAAGTGGGCGAACGCACTTGATTATTTCTCTGGCATCATCTCCCTGGGGGAGAAGGAATGAATGGCTCAGGTGGCAAGATCCTGATGAAGTGAATTTATTTTAAAGAAATTTTTTTTTTAATTTTTTTTTTTAATGTTTTATTTATTTTTAGGAGAGAGAGAGAGAGAGACAGCGTGAGCAGGGGAGGGTCAGAGAGAGAGGGAGTCACAGGCTGAAACAGGCTCCAGGCTCTGAGCTGGCAGTCAGCACAGAGCCCGACGCGGGGCTCGAACCCACGAACCGCGAGATCATGACCTAAGCGAAAGTCGGACACTTAACCGACTAAGCCACCCAGGCGCCCCTATTTTAAAGAAATTTATCTGAAAAGAATTTATTGGTCAAGAAAAATAGCATCATTTAGTGACGTGCATGCACAGCTTGGAGTCGAATGCATGTTTGTTGTTGGTGATGGCATCTGGCTTTTAGCCACGCCATTGCTGCCCAGCCAGGGGACTGCATTTTCCAAACGTGAGAGGAAATGTTGGGTCCTCTTTTCCTTCCTGGCATGTAGTCATGATGGCTGGTGCTCCGCAGCTATCTTGGCCTATGAGGCACTGCACCAAGGAGGGCAGAGCAGGAAGAGCTTATTTAATACATACTTAGGAGGGGCGCCTGGGGGGCTCAGTCAGCAAAGCGTCTGACTTCAGCACAAATTGTGATCTTGCAGTCCGTGGGTTCGAGCCCCATGTCGGGCTCTGTGCTCACAGCTCAGAGCGTGGAACCTGCTTCGGATCCTGTGTCTCCCTCTCTCTGCGCCCCTCCCCTGCTCATGCACTTTCTCTCTCTCTCAAAAACAAATATGAACCTTAAAAAATGTAATAAATACATATGAGATCTGATGAGGCCTGCTGTTCTCAGGCCTGCTTCCTCCCGGCCGAGTCGCTCACCAAGCCGCAGACGTGAGCACTGGGCAGGAGGAAGCAGCCCATCACACTCTCGCTCTCCCCGTACCACCTTCTGGCTTCATCTTCTCTGCCGCAGCTCATCCTCAGGTGTGAAATTCAAGTTCATTGTATACTTAACATTCATCTCACATTGCTTCTCTTGCCTGACCTCTGCCTGAAGCTTTGCCCACTGCTTCCGTGCACCAGCTGGGAGACAGAAATGAAACCTTAGGGGCACGCAGAGAGAGAAGCCGAATGTCCTGCCTGGCAGTTGTGGGCGAGCCGCTGACCCGTCGATAGCAATGCAGGCAGCTGGGACGTCGTGGGGTGGTCAGTGTGCAACACAGGCATCGGTAAGCTTGTCCACGTCGTTGTCTGTAAGCCAGGATGACGGGCAGACACTTCCGGAC
This sequence comes from Crocuta crocuta, assembly GCF_008692635.1. Classification (NCBI taxonomy): domain Eukaryota; kingdom Metazoa; phylum Chordata; class Mammalia; order Carnivora; family Hyaenidae; genus Crocuta; species Crocuta crocuta. Next base: position 3,082,125 of record NW_027528796.1, read on the forward strand.
CCGCACACCCGCAGGGGGCTCGCGGAGACAGGTGTGGAAGCCAGAGCAAGGCGGCCAGGATGCAGGGGGAAGGCTGGACGGGAGTGGAGAGTCGGGGTGGGCCTGAGCGTGCTGACGGTGGGCGATCAGAACAGAGGTGAGAGAGTCTCACGTGAGCTGTGAAAACAGCAAGGGTGGAGCCCCACACCCTGGGCCACAGTACGCGAACCGGGGGGGGGGGTGGCAGTCGGGGTGAAGGACCCCGAGGTCGCTGCACGTCGCAGGAGGCCAGAGCTAGCCACTTCAGACTTGCCCGATCCAAGCACAGTTAAAGATGTAAACGGCACCACTAAAAAATAATAGAGTAAGTGTATGACTCTTAAATAGTAGAGAGAGAAGTGGGGTAGGAAGATTTTAAACCTCAAGATGAGGAAAAGATTCCTAGAGAAAGCCCCCCGCCAGCAGGTGGTGGGCAGAGGTGGGGAGGGGGAGGGGGTGGCCGGAGGGGCCCGGGGCCCCGGGGCCTGGCCCACACTCTGCCCTCCGCCAGTCTGAGGCCGACAGCTGGAGACGGGTGGAATTAGCATCCCCTCTGCCTCCTGCAAGAATGTAAGCTGTGCTGTGTGTCTATGTGTTCTTTTCCTCTACTAGATTGAGTTTATTTTTAATGTTGTTTATTTATCTATGTATTTTTGAGACACACCCACACACCCACACACAGTGTGCAAGTTAGGGAGGGAGAGAGAATGAGGGAGACAGAGAATCCCAAGGGGAGCCCAAGCAGGCTTTGCACTGTCAGCACAGAGCCTGACGTGGGGCTTGAACTCATGAACCCTGAGATCATGACATGAGCCGAAAAATTCAAGGGTTGGTTGCTCAAACGACTAAGCCACCCAGGTGCCCGACAATTCGATTGAGTCTTTTATTTTTTTTTTTTTTACTGTTTATTTTTGAGAGAGAGAGAGAGAGAGAGAGAGAGAGAGAGACGTGCCATCAGGGGAGGGGCAGAGAGAGAGCGAGACACAGAATCTGAAGCAGCTCCGGGCTCCCAGCTGTCGGCACAGAGCCCGACACGGGGCTCGAACTCACAAATGATGAGATAATAGCCCGAGTTGAAGTCAGATGCTTAACCGACTGAGCCACTCAGGTGCTCCTAGAGGGAGTCTTAAAAGCAGAGGCTGTATTTAAAAAATGTATTTGGGCACCTGGGTGGCCCAGTCGTTTAAGCATCCGACTGGTTCAGGTCATCCTCCAGCAGGTGGGTCCCCGCGGTGTTGGGGTGTCACCGTCCTGGCAGGTGGGTCCCCGCGGTGTTGGGGTGTCACCGTCCTGGCAGGTGGGTCCCCGCGGTGTTGGGGTGTCACCGTACTGGCAGGTGGGTCCCCGCGGTGTTGGGGTCTCACCTCCTCTGGCAGGTTGGTGTGTTCCCCACCTGGAAGGTCTGTGAGCTCCAGCTAGGATATTATGGAAGCCTCATTACAACTGATCGAATCATTGGCTGTCGGTGATTAACTCTCGCTTAGGCCTCATGACGCCCGGAGGTGATTTTGCTCCTCTTAGCGCCTGGCAGCTGAGCCCGGGAGGTTAGCAAAGGCTTGGCCCTGAATTTGCACCGGCTTTTTGGCTTCAGAGGCAGAGCCCGGAGCCCCTGCTGGTCCAGGGAAAATCGCTGCCCTGTGGCCGTGCCTGGAGCCCCTTCCCGGTTCCAGCGCCCCCTCTCCTCCCTCGAGGCCCCTTCCCTCCCGGAGCCAGCAGTTTCCCAAGGAAGTCACTTCAAGGGCATGTGAAGAAGCACATTTCCCAGCCCTTCCCACCCCCAGCGGGATGATTGGATTTCTGTCTCCTGAGAAGCCCTTTCCTGTCAGTCACAGTCAGACGTGATCAGAGGGCCAATTCCCATTAAATTGCCAATGATGTATCAACCCGTCACTTCTTTTCAACCGTTAAAAAGTTTCCAATCCAATAATTTCCTTTTCTTCCTTCTAACTCTTTCTGCTTCTAACTGCAATCAAAGCAGGGTCAGGCAGCGCCTCCCCCTCCCCTGGGGTTTTCAATTTCCATCTCCCGGGAGGGATTCGAGGTGCCTTCGTTTTTCTCTGTAGATTGCAAGTCGTCACTGGAAGTATCCTCCCGTGTTTCCCTTTAGTAATGGAAACTTCCTCAAATGAGTTTCTGATGGAGGAATTAAGAGCAAGTTTTCTGTGGGGAGGCTTGGTCCCTTGGGTCAGGTGGGGGTGGCGCTTCATCTGCGGTGAGTGAGCTGCCCAGACGCGGCCGCAGGACGGTGCAGAGTAGGAAGCCCCTTCTCAGCCAGTGCCGGCGTCAGAGAAGGTGGAAAGTTCTCCGACAGGAAGGCATGTGGCGTGACAGTGTGCGAGTTTGTGCATCCGTGTGTGTGTGTGCACCTGTGTGCGTGTGCACCTGTGTGTGCACCTGTGCCTGTGTGGGTGTGTGTGCACCTGTGCCTTGAGGGAGTGCATGCACATGTGTGTGCATGTGTGCACCTGTGCCTGTGTGGGTGTGCATGCACCTATGTGCGAGTGCGTGCACCTGTGTGTGCGTGTGTGCTCCTGTGCCTGTGTGGGCGTGCGCACCCCTGTGTGCGTGTTCATGACCCTGTGCTGGGAAGGAAATGCACACTATAGTCGCTCTCAGTGCCTGAGGACTTGGGATGCGTGGATGAAAAGCCCCGGAGAGCTGCTGGGGAGCCTGGGCAGCCCCTGCGTGTGCCCGTCCTGCCACCTGCGTGGCTCTCCAGTGAGACTCCTGCTGCTGCCCCACTGCCAAGGTGCCCCGTCCTGAAAGCACGTTCGGTCTCCACTGTGCGAAGGACCCATTTCCATGCCTTTGTTCAGAACACGGTCTCTCCGGAACTCAGCCATCTTTCCGCTTGGGTTTCATTGCTTCTTTTCGAGAGGATGTAAACTGTATGCTTCAAAGGGCATGAGGATTACGCAGTGGGCACAGTGCTCCCGCCCGTGGGAGCTCCCCTGAGTTTGGTGGAGAGCCTACTGGGCCCACAAGACCCCCCCCCCCCGCCAGGTGTCCTCAAGGGGCACCCCCGCTCCGTCAGAGTGGGCTTCTGCCAGAATCACTCTTTGCGCTTGGCCAGTCACTAAAAGCCAGTTCTCTGAAGAGCCAATTTGCCGAGTGACCAGCTCCCTGAATTTATTGTTTCTTTGAACTAATTCGCTTTGGCTGAGCAGTTTTCAATTTGTGTTTATATCCGTGTCTTCAGGCTGCTCTCTTTAGTCTCTGCCTCAGTGCCCTGGAGATGCAGGGACACGGAGAGGGGGCTGGGGAGGCGCTGGGGAGCACATTTCATGCACATAATCTTGACGACAAAGAGCTCAAATCAGCCAGTTCTTTATAAAAATAGTTGTCATAAACAACTATTTCATATTGAAGAGTAGATTCAAGACTGTATTCTTATGGGCTTATTCCTCCCTTTTTTCCACCTGAAGAATTTTCCGATCTGAGAAGGAGGCTGCTGGCTGCCTGGCCGGCATCCTCTCCCTTTGGCCTTTCCCAGAAGGCCTCTCTTCTGTGGGGGCGTCGCTGCACCCAGCGGACAAATCGTATCTCCTCTGAAGGGAGGGGGGGCTGGAGAGATGTGAGCAGATGCACCTGGATGGATCCTCATTTTACATGACCTGTGAAGGGACTCACCTGAGAGGCATGCACTTTGTCCTTCTGTTTTTTAAATAAAAAAATGTTTATTTTTGAGAGATTACAGACAGGGGGGGAGGGAGACACGGGGTCCGAAGCAGGCTCTGCACTGACAGCCGCGAGCCTGACGCGGGGCTCGAACTCACGAACCGTGAGATCATGACCTGAGCCAAAGTCGGACGCTCAACTGACTGAGCCGCCCAGGTGCCACTTTGTTTTCTTTTCTACAGAAATATTTTTAAATGTTAAACATTTAAATATTTAAATGTTTAAATATTTTTAAAATGTTCATTTTTGAGAGAGAGAGAACGAGAAGGTGAAAAGCAGAGAGGGAGGGGGACGGAGAATCCAAAGTGGGCTCCGCGCTGGCAGCAGAGCCCATCGCGGGGCTCGAGCTCAGGAACCGTGAAATCATGACCCGGCTGTGCCAGGGATAGAGGTGAAGGGTCATGCGATCAGGAAAGCATCGGAATCCTAAATGTGTGTGTCCTGGCATCGGAGCTTCAAGATCCGTGAAGATAGTCCTGAGTCTTGAGGGAGACAAATCCACAGCCTCGGCTGGAGACGTGTGTGCTGCCTTCTCAGTGATCGCTAGACCGAGTGGCCGGAAGTCCCCAGGCCCGGAGAGCAGCGCCCGTCCTCTCCTGCAGAACTTCAACTGGTCAGGAGCCCGGCCTCTGCGGTTTGTTGTTGCCATGGTTACCTCGGGGCAGCCGTCAAAGCCCTCAGGCTGTGGGCTGCGGTACAGCGGGGTGCAGGGCTGCGGGGGAGGGTCTTTCTCAGGGCTCCTGGGGGCCCGGGCTGCTCAGCTTTTAGCTGTCTCTGCAGGACGGCCCCACGGAGCCTCTCAGGACCACTCTGCTCACAGCCCAGCGTGTGGCTGTTAGCTGCCTTTCCCTCAGCTGAAGGCCTTTGCTGGTGTGAGTCTGGGAAGCGTGGGGAGCCCGAGGAGCTGCCGGTCACTCCATGCACAGCTGTGTCACCAGAGGGCTCCCTGGACAGGACCCCATCTCTTACCAACTAGCCTTTAAGAAGGTCTTAAAATTTACCTGCATCTTTCTTGTCCATTTCGTGGGGTGGCCGTGTCTTCTGTGTCCCACCAAAGATGAATCAGTTGGTGCCCTTTCTGTCTCCTTGAAAGGGCTCATCCCTTTTTGGAATTCAGTTTACTTTGTTCCTTTGTGACTCATCATCTGACTTTGACCGTTGCTAGCGTGGGAGGGATGTTCTGTGCAGCTTTTGGCATTCTGAGTGGAGATGCAAGTCTCTGTTATGCATTTTATTGCAGCCCAAACCTAGCTATTTCACTCCATGAGCTCATTTTTGGTGGGAATTTCCGCCGTAGGAGTCCGGGGTAATAGCACTAGCCCTCTGAAATATGTCTCCTGTGATGAGGCCACAGCAGGAGACAGATGGCACAGAAAACTGGGTCACTGAGGAAAGCAACAATGCAGGGAGGGGCAGCATTAGAGAACCCAGTAGCCTCGGGCTCACAAGAATGGTGCTTGGCGTCTGGGAAGGATATGGTCTGCAAGGGTGAGGGAGGAAACTTCTAGGGTCCAGAGAGGGTGGCCACACGGAGAGGGCTGGCAGTAGCTGTGGCTCTTGGTCAAAGAGCTCAGCCAGTTTGCAGCTGGACCAAAAACAAGGGATGGCACGACTGGGTGGCTCGGTTGGTTGGGCATCCAACTCCTGGTTTCACTCCAGTTGTGACCCTGGGGTTGTGGGATCGAGCCCCATGTTTGGAGCCTGCTTGGAATTCTCTCTCTACCTCTGCCCCTCTCCTCCCCAACTCACACACACTCTCCAAAAAACCACCACCAAGAACAACAAAAACCACAAGAAGAACTCAATGCTACCACCAACCAAGAGGACCTACTTGGCATTCATAGACCACTTCCCCCAACAACAGCACAGAACACACACTTCTCAAATGTTCTTGGAATGTATCCCATGATAGATGGCATCATGAGCCACAAAACACACCTCAACGTGTTAGCGATGAAATCACACAGAGTGTGTTTTTTGACCACAGAGCAATCGAACTAGACATCAGTAACAAAAAGCCAACAGGAAAGTCTCCACAAACAACTGGAATCAGCACAAATAATCCATGGATCAAAGAGGAAGTTCTCAAGGGAAATAAAAGATACATTGGATTGAATGAAAACAAAAATATAACACACTAAAGCAAGGTCGAGAGAGAAATTTATAGCACTAAATGCTTACATTGGAAGAGAGGGAAAATCCTGAATCAATAGTCTGGGCTCCACCCTCAAAAAGAAGGGCAAAATAAACCTAAACAAGCAGAAGGAAGGAGACAATAAGGAGATGACATCAATGAAATTGAAAACGGAGACAGTAGAGAAGGTCAACGAAGCAAAGCTCATTCTTCAAAAAGATCGATAAACCTCTAGCAAGACTGACAGACAAGAGAGGAGACACGGATTACCAAAACCAGGAACAGAGGGGGCTGTCACCAGAGACCCTGCAGACATCAAAAGGATCATAAGGAGACACTTCAAACAACTCTACACACGCAGATTTCACAACTTCTATGAAGTGGATCAATTGTTTGAAAAGCAGAAGCCAGCAAACTCAGCCATGATGAAATATATACTGCGCATGGCTCTGTGACCATTAAGGAAGTTGAATCAGTAGTTGAAACATTTCCCCCCAAAGAAATTCCCAGACCCAGATGTTTTCAATGAAGAAAACATCTTTTTTCCAGGCTTTTATAGGAGAATTAACACCAATTCTGCACAGTCTCCAGCAGAAGATGGAAGAGAAGGAAACTCTTCCCAATTCATTTTAGGAAGTTGCATCATCTTTATGACAAAAGCCAGACAGTACAAAAAAGGAAAACTATAGACCAGTATTCCTTAGGATACTACAAAAGTTCCTAAAGTATTAGCAAATATAATTCAGCAATATATAAAAGGAATCACTATGACCAAGTGGAGTTTATTCCAGGGATGCAAAGCTGGTTTAATATTCAAACACTGATCAACATAATCTACCCCTTAACAGACTAAAGGAGAAAAACACCATAAGGTCATACGCACTGATGTAGAAGCAACATTTGACAAAATAGAACAGCCGTTCTTGATAAAAGCTCTCAGAGAAACGGGAGCGGAGAGGAGCTTCCTGAAGCTGATCAAGAGCGTCGACAGAGTTACACTTAACCCTGAGAGACTGCAGGCTTTGTCCCTAAGATTGGGAACAAGGCACGGAGGTCTCCTCTCACGCCTGTTTCCCCACGTGGTTTTGGGCATTCCGACAATGCAATAAGACAAGAAAAAGAGAGAGAGAGTCTCACTTCCAAGTGGCACATGACGGGCCCCCGTGGCAGCCACTGTGCCAGCCTCTCCCGGGACACAATAAAGGACGGAACGGCATGGCGTCCCCTGGGAGCCTCCCGCAGAGCTGGCCTGGTCCCCGAGTGTTTTACCTCTAACAGGTCCTCAGGCCGGATGACCGTGGACAGCAGTGGGAGTGCTGACGGCCTGGCGCTCGCGAGCACACCCTCAGAGCCCGGCATCCGCCAGCTCGCTGCCCCCCACTCAAGCCCTAGGATGCCGCTGGAGCAGAGGTGGGGCTGTGCCCATCCCTCACGGGCCAAGTCAGAGAGGCTGGTGGGCACGGGCCCTCTGCTGTGATCTCCCCCTGAGGGGCCTCCTTCTAGAACCTGGCCAGCAAGCCCTTGGGCCTCCTGCACCCAGGGCCCTGCGGGCCCCTCCACAGCTGCCTTGCCTCAGAGGACTGTGGCCACGCTAGCCCCCCAGTCCCTGGCCCCACCCCTGATGAACTCCCCGCCACCCATAGTGCCGCCCCTCTGCCTCCAGCCCCCAGCTTCCAAACTGGGGAGCTCCGGGGACCCATTTCCCAAGACGAGCACATTGGGTGGGGGTGGGGAGTCCTCCCGTGAAGCCGTGTGCACCTCCAGCCTCCCACACCAAACCGGCTGTTTTTCTGCATTAGTGACGTGAAACGGCCAGACAAAAGCCAGCTAACAGTGTAAAGCCCTCAGGTCATGAATGCTTGTACACAGACCGCTTCTGTACAAACAGAACTATTTTCTTCCTCTCCGCGAAGCCAGGACACAAGGAACTTGACAGCACAAGTCCAAGCCCCACCCCACAAAGCACGCGTGGAGAGAGGCACACGGGGAGGCGGGAGCACGGCCACCAGCTGCATCGACAGGCTTCTCCCCTCTCGAGACAAGCACAGAAGCTCTGCAGCCTCCCCCCACTCAGCCTCCCACTCATCTGGGGGCTTCTGACAAAGGCCAGAGGAATCCCAGCTCAGGGTCCCTGCCTGCGATGTTACTGATCCAGGAAAACCAGGATTACTTCAATGCGTAGGCACTTATGTGTTAATACCTTCTATGGAAAAAGACCCAGCGCCATGTTCAATGAAGGCTGTGTTTCTAAAAGTAGAAAGCAAATAAAAGGCATACGGTTCAGAAAGGAGGCAAAAACTGCTCAAGTGTTCCTGGTTGTGATGACTTGATTCTCCATGTGGAAAGTCCTAAGAACCCTAGGAGAACCTTCTAGAACTAGTACGTGAGTGAATCAAAGTCACGGGATACAAGATGAATACATGAAAAGCAACTTTTTTAAGTGTATTTCATGCTTGTGCACGAGAGAGCGAGTGACTGGTTGGGAGGGGAAGAGAGAGAGGGGGAGAGAGAGTCCCAAGCAGGCTCTGCGTTGTCAGCACAGAGCCCGATTCGGGGTTCAAAGCCACGAACCAAGAGATCATGACCTGAGCCAAAATCAAGAGTTGGACGTTCAGCCGCCTGAGCCCCCCAGGTGCCCCTAAAAAGCAATTGTATTTAGCGCTCTGACCAGTGTGAGGTGGTATCTCACTGTGGTTTCGATTTGCATTTTCCTGATGTTGAGTGATGTGGAGCATCTTTTCATGTGTCTGTTGGAAACGAGAAAGAATGAAATCCTGCCATTTGCAGCAACGTGGATGGAACTGAAGGGTATTATGCTAAGTGAGGTCAGTCAGTCAGAGAGAGGCAGATATCATATATTTTCACTCATATGTGGAACTTGAGAAACTTAACAGAAGAACATGAGGGAAGGGAAGGGGAAAATAATTACAAATAGAGAGGGAGGGAGACAAACCATAAGAGACTCTTAAATGCAGAGAACAAACTGAGGGTTGATGTGGGAGGAGAGGGGGAAATGGGTGATGGGCATGGAGGAGGGCACTCGTTGGGATGAGCACTGGGTGCTGTATGGAAGCAATGAATTATGGGAATCTACCCCCAAAACCAAGAGCACACTGTACACACTATATGTTAGCCAACTTGACAGTAACTTCTATTAAAAAAAAATTGTATTTTTTATGGACCCTGAAATTAAAAATACAGTAACATTCATAATCACTCAAAACAAAAAAGAAATACTCAGATGCGATCTCACCAAACAGAACTTACATCCTCAAACCCACAAAGGACTGCTGAAGGAGTGTACAAAGATCTAAAAAAAGGAAAGACATGCCATGTTCATGCGTGGAAAGACTCTACATGGTAAGGATTACTTCTTCCCAAAATGAAATAACGTGTTTAATGCTATGCCTCTCGGAATCCCAGCAATATTTTACGAGTACAGATAAAATTATTTTGACATTTACATGGAAGTGTAAAAAAGCCGGAGTGGCCGAACACTTCTGAACACGAAGATAAAATGACAGGCATCAGTCGATCTGCTGTCAAGTTATTACATGGTTACAGCAATTAAGACGGCGTGGTGTTGGCGGAGGGACAGACACAGAGATCCGCGGACAGGACGGAGAACCCAGACAGAAGCCCACACAAACACGGCCAGCTGGTTGTGAACAGTGGTGTGAACGCAGGCCGGTGGACCGGGGCGGCCCTGTCCACAGAGGACGCCGGAGCCCCGGACATCCAGAGGCGAAAACAGACCTCAACCTCAGCCTCATACTGGATGCAAAAAGTTGGATTGTAGATTAAAATGTAAAACTGTAAGACTTTTAGGAAAAAACCCATGGAAGATCTTCAGGGTCCAGGATTAGGCAGAGAGTTCCAGGACTCGATGCCAAAAGGCAGATTGGTAAGAGGGAACGTTCAAGAATCGGGCTGTCAAAATTAGACGTTTGCAAACCACATGCCTGACGGAGGGGTCATGTCCGGAATATACAAAGCACTCTCAAAACCCAACAGTAAAAAGAGTAAAAAAATCCCTTCCAACAAAGCCCAGATTTGAAAGTGGGCGAAAGACAAGAACACGCATTTTACCAACGAGGATACTAGAGTTCATCTTCCCAGAGGTCGAGCATCTTAGCCATCGAGGAAACCCAAATCAAAGCCCTGCTGGGTGTTGGCACGCGCCTCTCGGAATAGCTAAGATGGAATGGCGGCAGCGCCACATACGAAAACGTGGAGGGATTGGACCGCTCACGCTTTGCTGGTGGGCCCGGAAAATGGTAGGGCCGTTCTGGAAAGTGGCTTGACAGTTTCTTGAAAGAGTACACATCCAGCCGCCCTGTGACCCAGTATCACCGTCCTGGAACCCGTCCCAGAGAGGTGGGAAGTCAGTCACACGCAGCCCGTTGGCGAATGTGTACAGCGGCTTTATTCGTCACAGCACCAAGCTGGAATTAGCCCGTGTCCTTCAGCCGGTAAACGGTTCAATAAACCGCAATCCGTCCACACGGCGGAACACTACTCGGCAGAAAAAAGGAGCGCATTCCTGATACAACAACCTGGATGAACCTCCAGAGAAGAGCCAAGTCCGGAATATTCAGGAAACCACAAAATTACAGAGATGGAGAAGAGATTGGTGATTTCAGGGCTGGTAGAAGGGGGGTGCTGGGAGGGGGGGCCCCCGGGGATGGAGTGCCCGGTACCCGCACTGTGACACCAGCACCTTCCCGGACGTGACCGCCTGCTGGAGTTCCGCAAGGTGTCATCACTGGGGATCTGGGTAAGGGGCGCGTGGGCTCGCTCTCCGGTTCTCTTACGACTGCACAGGAGTCTACAGCTAGCTCAAAATTAGAAGTTTAACGTAAAAACGGTCATTTTCTTGGTTATAACGTGAGGCATGTTGAAGAGAAGAGAACTTGTAGACTTCCGCATGATTCCCGAGCACCCGTCCCCGTGCTGGGAGAGCTCTCTCAAGCGCTCCTGACTCCCTTTTGCCTTTCGGGCACCTGCTGACCCAGTCGTGCTCTCAGCAATTCAAGCCCGAGTCAGACTTGGCCGTGGGAATGGGGGTCTGACGGTCCCTGCAGAGAAAACCGTTCACTTGTTGACTTTGAAGGGTGCTTCCCAAGATATGGGGNGGGGGTGTCCCAGGGCAGGGGCAGCCTGTGAGCTGAGGGGATGTCGGGTGTGAGGGATGAGTTTGCGGACATATTGGTCACTCAGTCCCCAGCCTTGCTAAGGAGGGTCTCCTGCACCCAAGTCAGCATGGACCCTCCTGTGGGGAATTTTCAAGAGCCACGGAAGGTCCCAGTGGCGGGGATCGTGGAGGCCTGGCCTACCGCCACAGATGCCCCTAGAGGCTACGGTGCCGCACCCAGAGTCACAGTGAGAAATGGCCCAGGAGGGAGAGGCCAGCGTGTCACAGCCTGCGGGAAGTGATTGCTGTCCTTGTGGGCACGGCTGGTGGTCATGGTGACTCACCGGCCAGGCTTCTGTCGGCAAGGATGCCACTGCCAGTCATCGAAGATGCAGGGACCTCGTGGCTTGCGGCACCGCCTACCTCCCCAGGCGGCTGCGTGGCCCCTCCAGCCCCTCGTGCATCAGGCCGCTCGGGGGAGGCGGGAGGCCCCATGGACGGAACTGTCTCCTTTTGCTCCTGAAGTGACCCTTAATGACCGGGAGAAAAGAACCGCCTTTCCCTTCTGCAGTAGCGCTGACCCCTCCCGTCGCTTCCTCCTTATACCCTTTCATTTCTGAACGAGAACAGGCATTGTTTTCCTGGAGACAAATCTATTCGGCATCTACTGAGTTGAGACGGTGGACAGCGGCCCCTCACAGCGGATCAAGCTAACACGGCTTGCTTTTCCCCGAGGGTGTCTGTGACATCCTACCAGGGACGGCCAGTCCGTTGTGCGGGGGCCATGGTGTGCCTTGGCCGCTGCTGCTTTTTAAAAAATGTTTATTTATTTATTTAAATTTTTAAAAATGTTTTATTTATTTCTGAGAGAGAGAGAGAGAGAGACAGCGTGAGCAGGGGAGGGGCAGAGAGAGAGGGAGACACAGAATCTGAAGCAGCTTTAGGCTCTGAGCCGTCAGCACAGAGCTGAACGACCCTGGGCTCGTGACCTGAGCCGAAATGAAAATTCGGATGCTTAGTGGACTGAGTGAGCCCCCCAGGCACCCCTGGGCCTGGCTTCTTGTTCCCAGTGTCCTTGGCCCCGGTGTGGAGCCTTAGGACTCCAGAGGGCCCGGGTCCCCGGGGTGGGGCTGTGCTGAGTGCCCCTCGCTGGGCTGTGAATGACCCCAAGGTGTGGCTGCCTTTGCCGTTCCGGGGGTGGGTCTCTCGGACGATAAGCATAAAGAAAAGTCTTATCACCTGATCTGCGGCGGGGAATCGTGTCTTCTTCGCCAGGACCAGGCGCTGTGCCCAGGCCCTGAGCTCCGGCATTTGCAACCTCTGGGCTGTGACCTGGTCCAACCTCTGAGCCTCAGGCCATTGGCCAAGCCACCCCATCCAAATATAGTGTTGCTCACGGTTCTACCTTCTGATAAAAAAGTGACACATTTTCTTTGTAAATGACGAGGAAAATAAGCTGGAAAAGCTTTGGTTTTCCTTTCACCCAGAAACAACCTACTGTAATAGAACCTTTGTTAACGCTTTCCTTCGACAGAGTCAAGATCAGACCGCACAAATCGTGTTGCATCCGCTGGCATTGCCCAACCTGGCATTGCCTAATGGACATTTTCCAACGACATGGAATGTCCTTGAAGCCCGCAACCGTTCGCTGTGGCCGCAGCCTGTCACACCCTGTGGGTGTGCCGTGGCGCGTCAGCGGTTTCCCGCTCGTGAGCCGCTGGCACCCACCTTCCTCACAGGAAACCCCAGCCCCCTCTGACCGTGTCGGAAAAGGGAGTGTTTGTGCCCTCCCCTCACTCGAAAGACAAATCTGACACCTTCTGTGAGCCCTTGGGGGCTCAGAAGAAAACCCGCCACTCGCTAGAATCCCTTATTTAGATGCTTTTGTGGTGAGGTTAATGGGTAAACATTCTTCAGGTTTTACTCGGGGCCTCTGATGGCTTGGTGCAGCGAGTCCCGTGCACAGATCTGCTGAGACAGAACAAGGTCAAGGGCGGGAAAGCCGCCTTGGCCTGCGGCATGAGGCCCTGCAAGTGGGGTGTGATGCTGTCCCCGACTTCCCACGCTCGGAACTGATGCCGGCCGGAGCCGGTCGGAGACCACACGGCACGTCTGGGAAGCCCTCCAAGGACCACGCGGAAGCGTTCAAGAGCCTCTGAGTCGAGCCCCTTCAGTGGGAGTTCAAGGATGGCAGCACCAGAACGCCAAGGTAGCTTTTCGGCTGCCCCTCACGGGGTCTGTGGTGAGGCTTCACTCCCGAAACGGAGTGGGTAGAAGAGGCTAAGAGTGGGGCATGGCTGCCAGTCGTGGGTTTGGACCAGGGCCCCTCACTCTGGTAGATGGCAAACCCCGTGTCCCTCTGTTGTGAAGTGGAGTCTATCCCTGCACCCCCTTACCCCTGAGCTTGACCAAGTGACTTGCTGTGGCCAGAGGGACATAACGTAACAGTCGTGAGCATGGCAAGGCGTGAAAAGTGCCCAAGCACTGGGGCTCACGTGCTCTTGCCACTGGGGTCACTTTGCCACCACGAGAATGAACCATGTCAGCCTGCTGCACCGGACCCCAGCTGGCACCAAACAACTCCACAGACATGTGGCCTTTGGACCCACCGGCTTCAGCTGAGCAAGGCCAGACCTCAAATCCTGTCCTGGAACCCCCAAAGCCATGAGAAATAATAAGCAATGTTGTTTTGAGTCCCTACATTTCAGAGTGGTTTGTTATGCAGCAAGAGCTGACTGATACACTTCCCATTTGTAGCCAGACGGTTGACACTGCAGGTTTGAGTTTGCCCAGGCAAACACTTTGTCTTCCCGGATCTGTACCTTCCTGATCTCTCCTTCTAACGACCCTGCTGCCAGCCGTCCCCTGCGAGTCCCCTGCGCCCGGTGCCCTGGTCCTCCCACAGAGGCCCTGCTGTCCCTCCCTGCATCTGCACTGGGCTCTGAGTCTGCCGTTCTCCTGCCTCACGGGGGTCTGCCCTTTGCCTTCCTCGGATCCTGGCTTGTTTGAGGAAGCCTGACGGAGAGGAGGCATCTGCGAAGAGCTGAGTCGCCACCCTGCGCGGGTAAGAGTGCGCATGAGCGATGGCCTCGGCAGGGATGCCACGCCCTCGGAGAGAGAGACGGGCTCCTGAGGGGCCTGCTGTCGATGGAGAGCGGGGAGCGGACATCGTGCTGACGGCTGGGCACGCACGGCGACGGGAGGGGCAGAGAGGGACGGGCGGGAAAGCTAATACTGAGGGCGCAGGAGGTTGAGTTGTGTCCCCGCCCACCCCACCCCCCCGGGAAATTTCATAACCACTTGCACCTGTGAATGTGACTTTCTCTGGAAATAGGGTCTTTGCAGAATAGTAAGTTAGGCTGAGGTCACCCTGAGGTGGGTGGGGCCCTGATCCAGTGACTGATGTCCCCATAGCAGAGGGACATGTGGACACAGAGGCACACAGGGAGAAGGGCCACGTGGCAGCCGAGGCAGAGATTGGGGTGACCCAGCCACAAGCCAAGGGACGCTGATGACCATGGGCAGCGCCGGAATCAGGAGGAGGCAAGGAAAGGGCCACGGTGCGCCCCGCCCACACCTCCTGAACTGTGGGAGAATCAGTGCTTGTGGTTTTCAGCCACCAAGCTTGTGGTGCTCTGCTGTGGCCTCCACGGGACACTCCACAGAAGGTGGGCAGTTCTCATGGCTGGTGAGTGGAGAAAAATCCAGAAGGGTTCAAGCCAGACTCTGCAGACAGAACAGGTGGCCTCTGGGTGGCCATTCGTGGAGACGGCAGTCATGGGCCGGCCCAGGAGGGAGGGGCAGCTTTCCCCGGGAGACGGGCAGGGCTTCTGTTCAGGACGGATGGGCCTGCGTGGGGGGTGGGTGGGCCCCATCTAAACAGAAGGGACATTTCCCTGTGGCCCCAGTGAAGTGTGGTCTGCGCTGCGTGGATCGAGCGGGCAGGCAGCCTTGGCCCGTGGAGCTAACGGGCTTTTCCGTGGCCGTGGCAGTCGGGTGTATGTGGACAGCCACTTCCTCCGGGCCCACCGGCCCCCAGGGGACACACACTCGTTGCTGAATCTCTGGGCATCACCCAGCAGCATGAGGACACACAGGCCCATCCGCCAGCCACAGCTGCTTCGTGTCTCCTTCCATTACGTTCTGACCGACACGTAACATTTTGAGTTTCCTGTAAAATAACTCACAGAGAACAGCAGAAATCAGGCGGGAGTTCCCACTGCCACGGGTAAACGCCGGAGTCCGCAGGAGGGTCCGTGGCCTGGCTCGCTGCCCCCGTCCCTCTCTCGCACACCTGTCCCTTTCTCCCGTAACAAAGCACACATGTTCCTTGTGCCTCAGGTGTGGGGTCCGGGCCAGGCACGAGCGTGCCGTCTTGCCAGCTCTTCAGCTTCCTCTCCCAGCTGGGAGCGGGCCAGGTGAGCCACGGGCACGCACATGCCCATAAGTGTGCCCGCACACACCCCTGGCTGGAGTGCACGCAGCTGCGAGAGAATCCTGGTCCCCGCCGCACACACACTCACACACACACACACACACACACACACTCACACACACGTATTGCGGTACGGTGTCTTCCTCTTACACGATTCCTTCGGGCAGCGACTGCAAACGCAGACTCACTCATTAGTGGGCAGGTGTCTGAGTTCCTAGCATGCACATCACCAGGGTGGTCCCCAAGGTGCGCGGGGCCCTGGGAGGTCATTTTGTGCAGGGCGTCTGCCTTTATAAACCATTCAAGTCGCCCCCAAACCAGCTTCGGGGCTGCTGGGGCCTCATCCGGAGCCGGGCTCCTGGGATCCGAGCCAGGGACGGCTGGTGCCCAGCTGGGCCCAGTCGGCGGCAGGTGAGGCCAACTCAGTGGTGACCGCAGGTGGACACCCCCCTTATTCTCACAAGTGACCTCCAGGGCCAGCCGGACCTAGGCTTGCACGGCCCCTCAGGCTGCCCCCCAGAACCTCCCACTCTTCCTGGATGGCACGGGGGTCTCCCTCACGGGGCTCTGGGCTCCCTGTGTGGCCCTTCTGCACAGCCGCGCTCTGCGAGGCCTGCCGCCCAGGCCCCACCTTGCCCTCGGCTCACTGCTCACCTGGCGCCCCTCACTTCATGCCCCAAGTTCACAAGCCTGTCACCTGTCCTGGCTGCAGGGGCTTCTGGCACAGCATCTGACCTTTGCTGGGGGGGGTGGAGGGCACCGGG
>NW_027528796.1:3098351-3106463 GCF_008692635.1 Crocuta crocuta
CACAGACTTCGGTGCAGGGGCTGTAGTGCAGAGGCATCGGGATGCTGCTGGGCTTGCGTGTAGTGTAGCCGGGTTGCCCTGTGCACTGGCTTCAGCCGTATTGAAATGAAACCCAAAACTGTGAAGAGATACAGAACCCGCAGCACCTGATCATACAGAACTGGATTCAAGAAGAGACGGAAAACATCACAGCTCAGAAACGAATTATTCAGAGGTGGAAAAGAATATTCCAGAATTCACCAAGGGGGAGGGAGTGCTCCCAGGAGGCTCGGCAGCAGCGGGTGAAGCGTCCACGGGCTCGGATCACACGGGTGGCCTTGCAGGGCGGTTCTCCTGAGCGGGTGCAGAGAAGGGGCCGGCGGCCCTGGGGAGCATCGGGGTGCAAACGCTCGCAGAGGGGCTGAGGGAGAGCTTGACCGCCCACCAGCCAGCATTGGTCTCCCTTAATGGGCACAGGCGCCCCCAGATTGTCCCCAATGCTGGTCCCTCAAACAGAGGCAGGAGGAAAGGACAGCCGCCCCCCCGAGATGTGCTGTGTTCAGTCTGCTGACTGAAGTGGTAAATCCCTCCCTGTAAACGGGCACCAGCCCAGGGGCGTGTTCACCCCTGCATGTGACTGAGCTGCCTCCGGCCCGGCACCTCCCCCCACACAGCCACCAACGTCCCCTCGCTGCTCACAAACGGGACACGCGGACGGCCTTGTGCTCCGGGCACCGCCTGGCATTTAATTCTGAATTTACAGGGGAGGGAGTGTCACATCACACTGCGCAGGCGCACCTGCGAGAAAAGCACAGTCCCGTCTCCCCCCGAGAGGTCGGGGGGGCTCTAGGGACCCCCAGAAGCAGCCCCGGGATACACAACACCACGAAGAAAAAGTACAGTACCCGTTTCTGTATAAGAATATATTATTTAAAAGACCGTTTAAAAATAAAAATTCTGTACAGCATCATGAATTCCGTTTTTCTTTTTTTTTTGTATCGGTGAACAAAACAGTTAAACAGTTCTTAGAAAGCACGGCCTCGTGGAGTCTGGTGCTGAGAGAGGACTTTTCTCCCCCGCACGACGGCTGCGCGAGGCTCGGCCAGCCTGGTCCAGGAGCGCGGCCCGCACAGTCCGCCTTCTTCAGGCGCCGTCTGCTCGGAAGAGGAAGAAGAGCCCTGGTTTGTTTTTGTTGCGGTTGAACATGTCCAGGCAGCGGCAACAGCGTCACGGGAGGAAACACAGATATGTTTCAGAGCGGGACACGTGCTTCAACACATTTCGGCCACATAAAACCATTCTGATCCTTCTTCTGAACCATTAAAAAATAAGATGTGACTGAAACAGGCAAAGCCAATGCTTCCTGAGCACTGCTGATGAACCGGTAACGGGATTCTCATCTCGAGGCTGGAGATGAGGGCTCCGAGGCTCAGAGAGGTTGAGACGCTTGTGTGAGTCACTCAGCTTGTACTTAGCTGCGCTCGGTTTCTCGGACGCCAGAGCCTGGCACTGCTCCTCTGCGCAAAACAAGACCCAGGCTCCCACACCCTGCGCCCGGGATGCTTTGTACTGAGAATCTCTCCAGCGGTCCCTTAGACGTGCGTGTGCCGTGACCTTACCACGCGGAGGCAAAATGAGCTTGGGTTACCTTTGACACGGGCTAAACGAATAGCTTGGGTCAGGCACGCGGGAAAATGCTCACGGCCATATAAAGAAATACTTTATTTTTGGAAACCTTTTAAAATGTGCTTTTCCTGGGGCGCCTGGGGGGCTTAGTCGGTTAAGCGTCCTACTTCGGCTCAGGTCATGATCTCACGGTTTGTGGGTTCAAGCCCCGCGTCGGGCTCTGTGCTGACAGCTCAGAGCCCGGAGCCAGCTTCGGATTCTGTGTCTTCCTCTCTCTCTGCCTCTCCTCTGCTCGTCCTCTGTCTGTCTCTCAAAAACAAACAAACATTAAAAAAAATTATAAATGTGCTTTTCTTTATAAGTGGAACATCTGCTAATTATTGGTCTTTTGCTATCGACCCAAGCGTGGCCCCCTTTTTTCAGAGCCTAATTCTAAGAATTATATGCAAGGAGTAAAAGTCTCACTTTACTGAAAAACCAACCATCTTTTAGGGGTGCCTCCTCGGTGGCTCAGTCGGTTAAGTGTCCGACTCTTGATTTTGGCTCAGGTCATGATCTCAGGGTTTGTGAGTTCAAGCCCGCATCTGGTTCTGTGCTGATGGCTTGGAGCCTGCTTGGGATTCCCTCTCTCTCTGCCCCTCCCCCACTTAGGCGTGTGCTCTCTCTCTCAAAATAAATAAAAAACATTTAAAAAAATCTTTAAAAAAACCCCATCAGTCTAGGGGCGCCTGGGTGGCTCAGTCAGTTAAGCATCCAACTTTGGCTCAAGTCATGATCTTGTGGTTCGTAGGTTCAAGCCCCACATCGGGCTCTGTGCTGACAGCTCAGAGCCTGAAGCTGCTTTGGATTCTGTCTCCCTCTCTGCCCCTCCCCCACTCATGCTCTAGGTCTCTCTCTCTTGCTCAAGAATGAATAAAAAAAAAATTAAAAAATATACATAAGAAACCATCAGTCTTTCAGCTTTTCTGGCCCAGCCGCCTTCTCCCCTCCCCCTCGCACAGGTGTGCAGCGCTGCCCTGTCTCCATCTCTGAGTTACCATGTGCATAGAGACGTTAGTTCAGAATAGCATTCTCTTCGCTGTCTCTCACATCTCTGCTTGTCTCCCTCGACGACCTGTCGGTGCCCGCGGCTGTCATGCTCTCCGTCTCCCTCTGTGACCGGGACAGAGTACAAGGAAGGCGGCAGTCAGCTTCCAGGAGCCGTGAGGACCGGCTTGTCCGCCAGCGTGCTTCCCGCTGACCGAAACGCTAGGATGAGCGATGAGGCAGAGGCCCACGCCACGTGCCGGCTCTGTGCGCCCTGCCCTGTCCTGGGCGCCTCCCCTTCGCGGCTTGGACAACGAGCTTGTGGTGGCGGTGGGGCCCAGCGCGCTGGTGGAGGTGAGCACGGAGCCCGTCCACCCTCTCTCGTTCGGGGTCTGTCCTTTCTGGGGGCGGGAAAGCCCCTCGGGGCGGCGGGCCTGGGACCTTCAGAGCGATGGCTTGAGTCGGGCCAGGAGCGCCAGGGGGCTTTAGCGGTGCGGCCCCGCCGGGCACGCCCGCTCTGACATCGCTNCTCAGAGCCTGAAGCTGCTTTGGATTCTGTGTCTCCCTCTCTGCCCCTCCCCCACTCATGCTCTAGGTCTCTCTCTCTTGCTCAAGAATGAATAAAAAAAAAATTAAAAAATATACATAAGAAACCATCAGTCTTTCAGCTTTTCTGGCCCAGCCGCCTTCTCCCCTCCCCCTCGCACAGGTGTGCAGCGCTGCCCTGTCTCCATCTCTGAGTTACCATGTGCATAGAGACGTCAGTTCAGAATAGCATTCTCTTCGCTGTCTCTCACATCTCTGCTTGTCTCCCTCGACGACCTGTCGGTGCCCGCGGCTGTCATGCTCTCCGTCTCCCTCTGTGACCGGGACAGAGTACAAGGAAGGCGGCAGTCAGCTTCCAGGAGCCGTGAGGACCGGCTTGTCCGCCAGCGTGCTTCCCGCTGACCGAAACGCTAGGATGAGCGATGAGGCAGAGGCCCACGCCACGTGCCGGCTCTGTGCGCCCTGCCCTGTCCTGGGCGCCTCCCCTTCGCGGCTTGGACAACGAGCTTGTGGTGGCGGTGGGGCCCAGCGCGCTGGTGGAGGTGAGCACGGAGCCCGTCCACCCTCTCTCGTTCGGGGTCTGTCCTTTCTGGGGGCGGGAAAGCCCCTCGGGGCGGCGGGCCTGGGACCTTCAGAGCGATGGCTTGAGTCGGGCCAGGAGCGCCAGGGGGCTTTAGCGGTGCGGCCCCGCCGGGCACGCCCGCTCTGACATCGCTCCTGTACGGTTGGCTCTGGGGTCTCAGGGCCTCTCCGGGACCTTCTAGCGAAGGGATCCCCGTAGAGACCAGGCTGGAGATGAGGGCTTGGAAGGCACTTCCTGAGCGCTGACAACACGCCCAGCGTCCTACACAGACCAGTTCGGGGTACAGAGCAACCACTCGGCGCTCAGTGGGGCAGGATATGGGGGTTCCCAGCAGCGGGTGGGGGGGCCCATAAGCCGGAGCCCTGACTGAAGGGAGCTGGGGATGGCGCCGGGCGGGGTGCGTGACGCTGGCCGAGGCTGGGACAAAGCGCGGGACGCTGGAGAGGAGGTGGTGGGCGGCTGAGGGGGGCACGCCCCGGGCGGCTGGACGCAGTGGAGGGCTCGGGGGTCCCCGAAGCAGAGATGTGCACACGCTGAGGCCCTGGGGTCAGGCCCCTCACGCGCTCTGCAGAGAGTCTCCGCGCCGGCTCTGCGGTCCTGTCCTGACAGCGGCCTGGGGCCAGACTCCGTGTCCCTGACCCTGAGGGGGCCAGGCCGCCACGTGTGCGAGCTCCAGGATGCCCTTCCTGTGGCGCTGGGGGCGCCTCCTTCCGCCACCCCCTCACTGAGCAGGGTCAGCCCCGGGGCTGGAGGACGGGGACCTCCATGGGGCCAGGGCGCTGCTCCGCGCGGGTCTGAGAGGCCCAGACGGCCCGGCGCACCCGATTACAGCACAGCTGTTGGGGACCACACGGCCCCTCCAAGGGGCGCGGGCTGTCGGGTGCAGTTTGGTTTTGGGGTGGAAATGAGCTGTGGTGCAGAGGGTCCCCGCAGGGGTGCCGGGCTCGGCCTGTCCCCCGGGAGGGCCGCGTTTCCTACCCGGCACCCTTACCTCCTTCATGGAGTCATCTCTCTGCTTCAGTTCCTCATAATGATCTCTGGATTCCCAAAGGGGCTGCAGCATGAGCCCCTCGACCACGGGGAAGAGCTGGGAGACACAAGCAGACCCATCCGGTCGGTCATTCCGCGCGGCCGCCAGCGTCCGGGAAACCGGGGTCGGTCCTGTGCGCCTCGGCGGATCAGGCAGCGAGTCCCCTTCACCCCGTGGTGCCTGCTGAGCCCGGTCCCTGGCGTCCGCCCGCGCTCCCGCCACCCTGCCGCCCTGGCCCCACGGAGCCCTGGGCACGCTGCTCTCGCCCTGTGACGCCTTCCGTGCCTCCCCAGTCACATCCCCATTCAGCTGCGGGGTGGGGGGGGCAGGCCCCGTGTGGCAGCGCCGCGCCCCTGCACCCGCTGGCCATGGCGAAGGCCCAGAAGTCCATGGAAGGAGTGTACGGGAAGGCCGAGGAAGCAGGGGTGAATGGGGTTTAAGGGAGGGCGTGCTGCGGCCGAGGCCTGCTGAGGGACACACTTCGAGGTGGAGGCTGGAGAAAGGGGAGGGCCGGGGCCGTGGGCCGTCCTGCAGGACCGGGCGCCAGGCAGGGTGGGGGACTGTGTGCAGCGTGGGCAGCTTTCCCTGTGTTGGGGACAGTGGGGAGCCATGGAAGGTTCAGGAGAGAGGGAGAGATAGTCTCCTTGCCGAAATGAGCCTGGGGACAGCCTTGTGCCATGGGGGTGGGGCAGGTCACAAGGGTCTTCCAAAGGCAAAGGTGCCCTGGGAGGGGAGGCTGGAGGGCTGGGGGGGACCCCATGGGGGAGCGAGATGGTGTTCTGGACGTGCCGGAGGCGGCAGCCACAGCACACTGGTGTGTGTGTGTGTGAACGTGTGCACACGTGTGTGTTCCTCAATGCGGCGCCATCCAGCACGTGGTGACAGCCACTCACCTTGGTCACCGTTTCGAACATCGGGATCAGGACGAACTTGATGAACCCAATTTGGGCTGTGGCTTTGGTCACTTTGTCGCGGTCCATGAACGGGGCCACAGGGAGGCCTTCCGACTTCTCACGATCGCTCTGCGGGGATGCGAGAGACCGAGATGCTAGAGAAGCCGCGGAATCTGGGGGGCCCCGAGGGTCACTGGTCTCAGAGGGCAGAAGGCAGGTTAATGTGTCGCTGACCAGACCGCACTGTCGTGGGGACGTGGATAGTGACCACGATGGATGGCAGGAGCTTACGTGCCCCCTAGAGCGTTCACTGGGCTTGCAGGGCCGCGCTGTGACCCCAGGGCAGAGGGACAGGCGCCGGCCGGCGAGTCCCCCGCCTTCTGGGGCACCACGCTGCCGTCACGAGTGCCTTACTGGCCCTCCCGGCATCTCCCGCGTGGGTGGCCTGGTTTCCTGTCTGAGGGCCCCCCAGGCCTTGAAATGCAGGGGCCCCGGGGAGCCGCCCCTCCAGCCTCTGCTTCTTCCTTTTCAGGACATTTGCCCGATGTGGCCGCCCCCTCGCTGCTCCTTCACGGTCCTGGGTGGCATCTGTCACGTCACTTTTCCAGGCTCTCCCTGCCTTTCACGTGTCACCCGCTTATCTTGGATGTGGACCTGCCGTGAGGCTTTCCGGAGGCTGGAGAGACGGTCCGCTCCCGTCCCCTAGTCCCCGGGCTCGCCCACCCCATTTCCAACACGGGCCCCTCAGGGGTCTGGTGGCTTGGGACGCTCTCACCTGCATGAAATACTCCTCTAACAGGCAGTCCACCCAGGGCTCTGCCACCTCCATCGGACGCACCTCGTTGGAGATGTCACAGCATTTTATCAAAATCATCTTCAGCTGGAAGAGAGAGGAGGGATCAGGTGGCGGGGCCCGGGGTGCGTCCCCTGCCGCCATTTGGGTCTGGGCTTTGTCCTCCCGGGAGCCTGGCCCTCCGAGCCCGGTGAGGTTTGGGCGCCCAGGGGGCACGTTAGGACCCGGCCGGAGCGTTTGCTCCTGAGCCTGAGGGCGACTGCCTTCAGGGCCAGCGTGCGACCGTCCTCGGGAGTCACCCGGGAGTCACCAACGTCTCGGGCCGGCGCTCAGCGTGTGAACTGGCTCAGCAGGAAGTGCCCCCGGCACAGCAGCTCGGGCCGCGGGCCCTGAACGCCCCCGCCTCCCGCGCCCGCTTTCCTGGCCCCTCGCTCCAAGCCGAGGTCAGGGTTTGGGTGCCTCGGTGTCGAGTGTGGGCAGGAGCGTAGGGTGCGCGCACCAGTCCCCGGAGCGCGGGCAGCAGGCTACTCACGAGGGTCATGTGCTCCTCGTTGCTGTAGTCAAAATTCTCCATTTTTTCTTTGAAGGAATCCATAATTTCTGCGTGTCTTGCCATGTCGGTGGCTAGAATTAGAGTGATCATCCCCTGGAAAGCGAGAGCAAAGCGTCAGCCCCGGCCGTGATCCCA
Source organism: Crocuta crocuta (assembly GCF_008692635.1). NCBI lineage: Eukaryota > Metazoa > Chordata > Mammalia > Carnivora > Hyaenidae > Crocuta > Crocuta crocuta. The sequence continues at coordinate 3,105,516 of NW_027528796.1, forward strand.
GCGAGGACCCGGCGAGTCCCCGGCGCTCGGCACGCAGCCTTCCCTGGGTCCCGGGCCAGCGCCACGTGTGCTCTGAGCATCACCGCCCTCATCCGCGAGAGGGCGGCGCTTCCCGTCCGTGCGGGCATCCAGACCCACGCTGTTTCCTTCACAAATCGGTCAATAACCGATTTCCCAGGAGCCCTTGTCCCCTGTCATCTGCACGTGACTCTGTGCACACGTTGCGGGGGGCGGGGGGTCAAAGTCAGGTTGTATCCGACGGTGTCGTCTACTGACACATTTGTAAACGAGGAGGCAATGACTTCCTAACTATAAATATCTTATTTCCTCGTCAAGCAAATCCTGGTTTAGGAGAAGCAGCAGGATTCGAAACGGTGACCGTCCGACTGTCCCTGAGATGCTAACGAGACACGCCGTGTGCCGCACGGAGCCGTCTTCCCCTCAGCACCGCGCCGGCGCCAGTCCGCCCGGGGCGTCTGCGGAGAGGGCACCGCCGGCGGACTGAACTATGCGATTTCTCCGTAAAGATTTCTCTGTGTCGTGAAGGGTCCGCTCCCGTGACGAGTTACCCCTACAAGTACTCGACGACGAAATATTATAAAAAATCAGGCTGAACGACTTCACGGTCAGGAAAAGTCTGTCTGACGTTAGTCAAGGGTTGGAGGCGGGACGAGTCTCATGCGTCCCCGTGGCGGGCGGCGTGATGGGGGCGATGCCCTCCCTGGGGATGCTGCTGTGACTGCTCCCCGGGGGCAGGGCACACACACAGGGGACATAGTTGTACCGAATCCATAACTCGACGGGGACCGTCCTGCAGCACCGGCCTCGGCTCTGGCAGAGAACAGCGGGCTCTGAGGCAGGCCAGCCCGTCGGGTCTGCCGGAGGGAGAGCCCGGGTCCCGCGTCTTTATGCTGCGCCTTGAAGCGAGGCCCCAGCGCCCCGGGGGGG
>NW_027528796.1:3106490-3111800 GCF_008692635.1 Crocuta crocuta
CCCCAGCCCCGCGGGTGGGGGGGGGGGTGAGGCTGTCATCCGTGGGGCGGCGCCGCGAAGGTGGCTCCCTGCACGTGTGTCCTGAGGCCGCCGCACAGTGTCACCCGCCAGGTGACGGGGAAGCTCAGGGGACATTCTCTCATGTCCAGAGGCCAGAAGTCTGAAGGCTCTGGGGAAACGTCCTTCCCGACTTCTCCTGCTTCTGTGGCCCCAGTAGCCTCTTGACTTGGGTCCACGTCAATCCAGCCTCTGCCTCCGTCTTTACGTGACTTTCTCCTCCGTGCATCTGTCTCCTCTGTTTCTTCCAAGGACGCCTGTCACTGGATGAGGCCTGCCTGGATGATACCCGCTAGTCTCCTGCAGAGATCCTGACTTAACCACCTGTGCAAAGGCTCTTTTCCAAATAAAGTCACGTACAAAAGGTTCTGGGGATTAGGAAGTGAATGTGTAATTTTTTTTCTTTTTTTGCAGAACGGGACTACCATTCAACCCATACACTCCTGGAAGAGATCATTCTGGTATCTCCCCGCCACCCCCCCCACCAACAACAACANGAGGGGCATCGCCTCCAGCGAAGCAGAGTCTGTCTCAGGACAGGAGGGTGATGGGGCCTCCCCAGGGTCTCTTATGTGAAGTGGGTGGTGGGGCTGGCCGGGGCGGGGTGGGGCAGGGGGAGGCAGCTGGGGGGCAGGGAAACAGTCTGCTAGGTTGGGTGCAGCAGGTGCATCTGTCCAGGGGGCTGCACGTACTCGCGACGCACCTCACCTCTGTAACCCCCACTATCCTGGGCTGCAAGCTGCAGAAAGAATGGATCTTAAAGGCTTCAGTGAAACAGCGGGTGTGAAATGCAGGTCAGTGGGGTCCCGGGTATATATGCTGGGGGCACTCCACTGCTTGGAATGCTACTGGCCTTGGTGAGGGGGGTTCCCCGGGACCCCAGGTGGGACCAGGGGCTTCTGGGGCCTCGGCCACTGGAGGGAGGGGTTCTACTCTCACCGCCCCCCACCCCTGCAGTCCGAGGGCCCTGGCCCCCGCACACCTGTCTGATCTGCTTGAAGCCCTCCGGCTGCACATTGGCGAAGATGTTGCACTCGGGCTGGGCGAGGATCTGAAAGGCCACGGCGCAGTGGTGGTTCTCCAGGGGCGAGATGTCGTTGTAACGGACGGCCAGCTCCGTGCGGGCGTTGATTTGGTACCTGGCGTTGGGGGAGACGGCAAATGGGGCCTCGGGGATGTGCGCTGGGACACGGCGGCGCCGCAGAGGCTGGCAGGCCAGCCGGGCGCGCTGGGGGAGCCAGGCCTTGCTCCTCTGGACTCTCCTCTCTGCTGCCCCTTCAACTAGACACCCTCAAGGTCTTATAACCCCACTGGGCGGACGCCTCAACTCCTCCCAGTCGCGCTGCCCTGAAGGGGACCGGGCCTTCCGTTCTGGCACCTTGTGAACATTGTCGGGATGTACAAAAGGCAGACATTTGGGAGAAGGACCAAGGTGGGTTCTGAGGTCAGAGGCCGCGGGTAGGGCCCCTTTGCTGGCCTGCGCTCTGCATACCATCCTGAGTGTGACATGAGGGAATGGGTGCCCGCAGCGCCAGCCTCCTGTGAGGGACACGGACGTCCACACCGTGGACCCCACCCCCGTCCTGATGAAGGCCTGCCACCAAAACCACTGGCGAGTTCCCGGCCATATGTGATGTCGCTGCGCATCCGCATCCGCTAGAAAGAACAGGCGCATCACCCTGGATGCAAACTAGGGCCACGCGGCCCGGACCTGGCGGTTACGTGGGGCGGACTCTGTGTCTCTGCCCCCGCCAAGCTCGGCCTGTCCTCCTGGCCCCCACGGCCTGCGCCGGACGCCCCCCAACCCCTGCTCGCCTGCACTCCTGTCCCTCAGTCCTAGCCTCTGCCTCGGTGCTGCTGGAAGCAGGCCGGGGGGGATCCAGAGAACAGGGCGTCATGTGCGGGCACTGCTCCTGCCTCGGGTGGAGGGGGTGGTTGGCGGCCTGGAAGGGTCCGCCCCGGGCGGCCCAAGGCCCCGGACAGAGCCCCAAAGTGGGAGCTGTGTCCTACGCAGCAGGGGGGGCGGGGGGGGGCGGATGGAGAGGCCCTGGCCGCAGCTCCGACTCAGAACTGGTCTGCGGGGGAGGCGGGAAAGGTCACCTCTGACACCAGAGCGCCCCTGAGAAGGGAAGGACGGGGGGAAATCGCGTACGCACGTGTTGTTGTAGCCCGGGTGATCCAAATCGTGGCAGATGGCGGCCGTCATTAGGATCAGGATATCCATTTGGGAAAATTTCTCCTGGAGGAGAGAGAGGGCGGGAGAGGGTGAGGAGGGGGCTGGACTGGGCTGGGGGGGGTGATGCCCCCAGCGGCTGGCCCGCGGGGAGGGTGGCGCGCCTGCTGGGTGCAGGGGGCAGCAGGCTAGCCCGAGGACAAGGGGCGGGTGCTGCCCCCCGGAGGGGCCCCGAGACGCACCTGCAGCCCGCAGAGCCAGATCATGCTGTACATCATCTGGGTCACGCAGAAGCAGTGCCGGAAGTTGTGGAAAGGGTTGTGTCTGTAGTTGTCGCGCACGCAGAGCTGTGGAGACAGGGGTCCTGGCTGCTCGCACCGCTGCCTGCGTCCGCCCCGGGCTGCCCCCCACGCCTTTCCTCCTCCTTGGCCAGCGGGCGGCTAGTGTTTCGGACGCGCTCTGTGCGATCCTCGGCCGACCCCGAGGCCAGCTGTGTTCCTGCGCTTGCTGGCGGCAAGGGCGAGGTGGCCCGGGGGCCCCGAGGACGTCCATGGGCCACCCCGCGGCCTCGGAGGGCAGCTGGGAACAGGCTTCCGCCTGGGCTCACGGACTGAGGTGTCCCCAGAGGGGTTCTGAGGGGCCATGTGGGGACGTGAAGCCGGGGGAAGGGCTGGGGTTATGGGAGGGGCTCTGGGTCCCAGATACCATCACACCTTTTCATGTTTTCCTATTTAACATTTAAGCTTTTCCTATTTGGTTCTGAGCATCATTTTGTTAAAAAGAATCTATTGCTAAACACACACTCGCACACACACTCACACACGTACCTCCTCCACACATGCATTCACACACGTGCACACACATGCGCACCCACATGCTAACATACGTGCACACACGTGTGTACGTACCTGCACCTCCCCCCATAACACACACACACCTGCACACACACCCGCACGGACTGCTTCACCGGCCTCTCCCTGGTTCTTACTCTGTCCTTGCTCCCCAGAGCAGGGGCTTAGGGGCGCCTCGTACTCTGGCAGGAGACAGACGGACAGCGGCCGCCTGTTCTCACAAAACCCTCCAGGGAGCGTCGCCTCCGTCCATCCATGAAGGTGCTTACTGGTCTGTCCCCGAGTAGCCGGAAGGGGCCGCGAGGGGCTCGCACTTACCAACCATCTCCGGAGCGTGACGGGGTGGATGGAGAAATCCCGGACCAGGCCCAGGTCGTGGTACATGTGCTCCAAGCAGCTCAGCATCTGGGGGGACAGGGGCACAAGGTGGTCAGAGGCACAGGTGAGCCAGCCCGGCACTGCCCCTCCGGCGCCCTGGGAGATGCGTGCAGGGCCAGCCGGGAGTCCTCCAGGCCTGTGCTCAGAGGATGAACTCTCCCTTCCCGGGAGGCCCCGAGCCGCGTTGACTGGGTCTCAGGACCCCTAGGAGGCATGTGGGGGCTTCAAGGAGCAGTTGGGTGGGAAGTCCAGGGAGTTCCAGGCGAGAAGGGACAGCGATCGGGTGAGAGAAGCACCCCCAGGCGCCCATGTCAGCAGCGATCGGGTGGGAGGGAGCAGCCCCAGACAGCCGTTCAGCAGTGATGCTGTGGACCTTCGCACACGGAAACTGTCTCATCCCAAGCTGGAGACAGGCCCGCTGGACGCAGACCCCAGAGCGGGTGCGGGTGCAGACACGGGGGCCTGAGCCTTGATGGCCTGAGTGCCACGCATGCTCCGTATTGCCCTTTGTGGGGGGCCCTGGGACCGCACACACATTTTAATGTGTTAATCATAGGGTCTGGAGAGTGAGCCCCCCGGCCCGACGCCACCTCACTGAGCGGTCTTCTACAGAAATCTCAGGTTGGAAAAGATCTGTTCCCAGTCCCGGGGAGGATTTACTGTCATCCCTGCGATCTATTTAAATATAGCTCAGGGCTCAGGAGCTCACGAAGCCGGGAGCAAAGACTGACTCTTACAAAGCGGGAGTCTGGTGAAGTGAGCCCTGCTCTCCGGGACGCGGGCCCCCCCGGGGGACGGGATCTCCAGGCACTGCCTGGCGGCCGGGGGCGTGACGCCCGTGCCCCGCCTCCACCCACCTGCCGCCTGCGGCCTGCACGGCCTGCTCCCCGCGGTCCTGGTCATAGTATGACCACCCTCTCCCGAACGGGCGTTACGGATGGAGCTGTGGCCCCCAGGTCAACGTATGGAAGCTCTGGGCCCCACGTGACTGTGCGGAAAGCAGGCCTTTAGAGACGTGATCAAGGTTAAGCGAGGTCACTGGGGTGGCTCTCATCCACCAGGACCTGGGTCCCGGCGAGGAGAGGAGACCCGCACACACACACGCACAGGGGGTGACCGCGTGGGGGCGTGGGAGACACCAGCCCCGCCCTCGCCTGGACCTCGGACTGCTGTCCCCAGGGTGTGAGCGACTACATTCTTGCCCTGTGGTTTGCATTACGGCGGCCGGGGCGAACCCGGGGCCAGCCGCACAAACCCACCTTCCCGGTTACACGGTCCTCGGACAGCCCGGAACCCGGGGGGCCAGGTGCACTGCGCGTCCAACCCTGTCACTAAAGTGTCCCCACCACGGGTGTGGAAGGACCGCCGTGGGGCATAGACTTGCGGCATCGCAAAGAATTCAGTTAGAGGATGGAAACCACCCACATGAGGGCACGTGTGGGAGCCTGGAATGTCATAGACGGGATGTCCTTGAAGCTGACCTTCACCGTCTTCCTGGAGGGGACAGCACGGATGTAGACGGGATCATGTGCAGGGCGCCAGGTTTTGGGAACTAGAGAAGGGGTAAGGGTCCGGGGCCCCGGCGCGCGGCGGGGTGGGCTGGCGCCCAGGCTGCCAGCTACTTCGGTCCTGATGCCCGCGCTCGGGGCCAGGGGCCGCAGGGCTGACACCCTCACCCACACGCGGCTCCAGCAATCCCACCAAGCCACAGGCTTTGTGGTGACATCATAGTCCGTAGCTGGAGGTGATCGGCACGCGAGACCATCTGGTGCCACTTCTGTGACGCCACAGCAGCTCAGGAGCAGGAGGGATGTGTCTGCATCTGCGGACGCTGGGCGGATCCTGGCCGGG
>NW_027528796.1:3112321-3133374 GCF_008692635.1 Crocuta crocuta
CCTGCGCGCCGGGGCGGGGGCTGTGTTCACTCTTCTGTGGCCCTGGGAAGGTCCCCAGCAGGTGGGCTGCGGGGCAGAGGTGGTGAAGCCATTTCCTCCGGCTACTCTGTGATCAGAGGACCCTGGCTGGGCCCCGGGGGTGCTGGGCACAGCGATACCCCCAATGGGAGGGAGAGAGGAGAACCCCTACTAAGGGCCTGATATTCCAGGGCACAAAGTGCTTCAGGGGCACCCAGATGCAGTTTTGGGGGGCCTTCACTACCCACAGTCCAACATTCGTGGCATCCCCAGGTTTGCCAGCGGCTGGGCGCCTGTCTGTGGGCCTCCCTGGCTGCTGGGTGAAAGCCTGGAGCCCCTACCCCAGGGCAGAGGGGTCCCGGGGGAAGGCCTCCTGGGAGGAGGTGCGTGCCCTCTCCCCCGGCCCTGACGCAGCCGGGCACGCAGTGGCCTTCCCGTCGTGGGTGCTGGAATCCTGCAAGCCCCGCACGGGGCGGTGTGGCCTCTGCTCGGCGAGGCGCTGTGGGGGCCGGGCCGGAACTGGCAGCGAGCGCCCATCTCCGCGGAGGCGCTTGGCCATCAGGGGCTCCGGCTTTGCGCTCGCTCCCGGTGGGCCGGAGCCAGAGTGACTTCTGGGAGTGCTGGCCTTTCCGGAAGCTCTCTGGCGGTGCTCCCACCCAGGCACGGGAAGGGGGNGGCGGTGGGGCCCTGGCCGCCCGGGGCCCTGGTCACACTTTGGTCCTAACGCTTCCAAGGCCTCCCTCCTGTTTCCTGGCCACGCCGCCTGCCACCCGCCCGGGCACTGCCCGTCACGCACCGACCTCGCGGGTGAGGCCGGCCTCCGCCCCTCGAAACCCACGCTCCGGTCCTGCCCGCTCCTCGGGGGCGGGGTGATCTGGGGCACGCGGGTCGTCTGGTTCTGTGCGGGCTACGGGGGACCCGGGCAGCACGCGGCGGGCGGAGGCCTCTCCTGTGCCGGGACCCGGCAAGGACGACGGCATGAGAGCCCGGGCCCTGGCCAGGCAGAGGGGCCTGCTCGGGGCGCGAAGCCCACCGTTCCTGCAGCAGCGGACCCGCCGCCCGCGCGAGCTGCTGGGGGCAGCCTGTCTGCTCGTCTGTGTCGGCGGAGCGCTGGAGAAGTCGGCCCGCAGACCTGGGGGCCTGGTGTCCCCCGGGGTTCACCGAGGGAGGGGCCTAACTGATACCATGAGACTAGACCAAACACAAAGTCTCCATTTTAGTGTTTTCTCAGCAAGAGGGAAAACGTAAGGATCTATCTCGCGGCACAGACGACCTCCGTCCGAGTCCTGCGTCCCAGTCCTCTGGAGGGCAGTGCTCCAGGGGGTGGGGAGGTGGTGGCGCCTCNGGCCCTCCTGGGCCGGCCCACAGAATGTCTGGAATAAAACCTGGAGAATCCAGTTAAAAAGCAAAGACCAGAGAGGAGGCGGCGCAGAGGAGGAAGAGATGCCAGCTGGTGCCCGTGACGCCGGCACAGGGGCCCCTCACTCACCTCGTTGGGCTCCCAGAGCCAGACGTCAAAGGTGGGCTTCCGCAGGGCTTCGATGGTCTCTGGAGAGAGCAGGTACTGGAAAGCACGGGAGNGTTACGCCGGAGGTTACCCAGGGTTTGCCGAATTCACGGCCCCTGCACCCACGCGAGGGAAACTTCACTGCGTGTAGATTACCTCTCAATAAACCCGACTTGAAAAATACACTAACGTGAGGTCGAGGGAAAATGGCGTACCTTCAAATACTGGCTAAGAAGCTATTCGGAGTTTCTTTTCTGAGGGAACCTGTCCTGCTAGCGGTACGGCTCGCTGAGNGTCAGCACAGAGCCCGACGTGGGAATTGAACTCACAAACCATGAGATCATGACCTGAGCCCAAGTTGGAGGCTTAACCGACTGGGCTCCGTGGGTGCCCCTGGTTTGTTTGGGTTTTTGAAGGGAGTTGCTAGGGAGGAAAGACACCTTTCAGTGTGGGCATCGGCTGGGCCTCGTGACTTCCTGGGGCAGGACCCGGAGAGGTTTGGGTCACGTCTTCCTGTGGGAAGAGGCACTAGCGTCCATCTGAAAACCTTGGACAACAGGTCACATGTCGTTTGGGGAAACCCGAGAGGTGGCTCCGGAAGGCTCTGTCCCGGCAGGGACGGGGGAGGGAGCTGCCTGATGCCGGAGCCCGTCACCTGTGTCAGCACCAGCACGCTGAGGCCTGAATCTTAGCGCAAGAGTGTGTGGACGGTCAGTGGGCCAGGATTCTGCCACCTCAGCTGAAGGTCCTGAGGAGACGGTGAGAGACACCACAGGACCCTTCTCTGCGGCTGTGTGAGGACCCTCCACTCCCAGGGCACTGCTGCGTCACCACGGCTGGGTTCCCGTGACCGAGAGATCTTTGGAGGTGACAGTGTGAGACTTCTCATAGTAACTACGTATTGTTCGGGGATGGGAGACCCCATGAGGCGGATCTGAGGTAATTTAGTTAAAAATTAAAGCTCCAGGGGCGCCTGGGCGGCTCAGTCGGTTGAGCGTCCGAGTTCAGCTCAGGTCATGATCTCACGGTTCGTGGGTTCGAGCCCCGTGTCGGGCTCTGTGCTGACAGCTCAGAGCCTGGAGCTGCTTCAGATTCTGTGTCTCCCTCTCTCTCTGCCCCTCCCCTGCTCGTGCTCTGTCTCTCTCTCAAAAATAAGTAAACATTAAAAAAGTTAAAAAAACTTAAAGCTCCTTGCAGTAACACGTGAGTGCAGACGCATCGCCTCGGTGGCGATGGGCGGACAGCAGTGTGGGGGTGGGCGCACCCGGGGGCCACGGGAGCCCGGGCCCCGCCTCACAGACACACGGCGAACACGAGAGCCCGGTACCAAGGACAGCCGTGGTGTCCCGCTGCCCAGCGCCGGTGGGAGCCGGGTCTGCACAGGTGCGGGGAGAGGGGGCCTGGCTGGCACGTCCGGGTGGCTGAGGGCGTGGGACCCGGTGGCCCGGCCTCAGAGCCGGGGACTCCACTTACCTTGGGATAAGTGGGGACATCCCGCCGGGGCGCCAGCTTCCTGTTGTCCACAGAACTGTACTTACAGGGACAGCTGGTCCTGAGGGAGGAAAGTCGGGGTTAGCTCAGGTGGGGCGTCCACGGGGCACCTCCTCAGAGCACCCCCACCCTCACGGGCCCCGTGGCCTTGTGCTGGGCGGTAGGTCCTAAATCCGGCGACATCTCATGCTAACCCCCCGGGGACCCTGCCTGGACCTCCTGACACCACTGGGGCCTCAGTAAACTCGTCAGCTTCATTTTAGGCAGGTTCCCACTTCCTCTTAATGACGCACGTAAAATGCTTTTATTCTAAAAGATTCAAACAAGGAAGTAAGTAAGGTGTAAAAAAAAAAAAAAAAAAGCCATCGCCCCTTGCCCCTAACTTTACCTATTTCTTTCCTCTAAACCTCCCACCCTGGAAATGCCTTCAGTTACCTTTGGAGTATCCTTCCGGAAGTTTCCTACACGTGGACACACAGGGATAAGGCCTTGTATTTTTTTTTTTAAGCACAAATGGAATTGTACCAAACTTACTCTCTTGCAACTTGTGTTTTTTTCCCACCTCACATAGCACATGCTCACGGCACAGAGAAGCCCACAGAGCTGGGCTTCGGGACAAGGCAAATCCTCGCCCAGTGTTCCCGGATGGGGCCATGTCACCAAGCCGGTCTCCCAGCACAGACCTGCAGGACGCTTCCGGTTTCCCCACCCCCGTGCCTCCCTTTAAGAGATGCATTTGCTCTCGGACCCTGTTTTCCTTCGTTCCTCAGTATTGAGGTACGTTCTGCACACGGACAGAACCCACCACGCGCTGTCTGCTCTGCAGGGAGAGGCCTCCTGCCCCCGTCGGGGGAGCGAGCGCGGGCCTGGCCGTCCCCGGGGGCTGCCTGCGGCCCCCTCCCCACCTTCTTGGGAACAAACACGCTCTCTATCCTCAGGCTCTGCAAACTGTATTTGTAAATAAAGTCCCACCTTCTGGGAGACCAATTTATTACCATAGCGTAAGAGCCGCAGAGAAATTCGTGTCCGATAAGCCTGTGTGTCTACACTGGGAATTTATTTTCAGAAAAGACTTAGACGCAAGCAGACAACCCTTTGCACAAAGGTATTCATCGCAACGTTATCTGTTGTTACAAAAACATGACACCAAACCGGAAGCCACCGAAATGTACAAACACGGGAAATGATTAAACCATCATGGCACAGCAATAAGACGGACGATGATGTGTTCTTTGAGATAATCATGAGTAGGATGTGAAGGAAGGAGATTTTAGGGGAGAATGAAGGAGAAACACTGTATACGATATGTACTGAAAGGTAATGTGAAAAGAATCCACCGAGGTATGGGGTAAAAGAGCCCACTTGGGGGATGGCAGTGAGTGCTCGCCTGTGGCCTCCTGGACGAATGGATGAGCTGGGTGATGTTGGTTAAAATTAAAAAAAATTTTTTCTAACGTTTATTTATTTTTGAGAGAGAGAGAGAGACAGAGCGTGAGCTGGGAAGGGTCAGAGAGAGAGGGAGACACAGAATCCGAAGCAGCTCCAGGCTCTGAGCTGTCAGCACAGAGCCCGACGCAGGGCTTGAACTCACGAACCGCGAGATCATGACCTGAGTCGAAGTCGGATGCTCAACCGACTAAGCCACCTGGATGCCCCTTGGTTAAAATTTGATCTGTGTATTGCGCACAGTGTTGTACGTGAAAAAAGATTACAACACAGTACTTCTTTTCAAAAGGTGGTACGTATAGACAGAGGATCCGGGCAGCCCAGCATCTAGATTTTAGGTGGGGCCTCACGGGCTGCGATCTTCCCTGGGGGTTGGCCCCTCATCCGTTCAGTCTGGAGCCTTTACCTGGGGGCGTGCTACTTGCCAACGCCGAGTAATGAATCCGTTTTCTTGCTGAAAAAGGCGCCCACAGGATGAACTGGTGCCCTGCTATTCTCTCCCTTCCCCAGATGCTTACAAAGCTCTGCAGACTCCGTGTGGGGAGGGGGTTTCACACAGATTGAGCAAGAGTCAGCAACGAACTGACAGGTGATTTCCACTGTCGCCCGTAAACAAGCAACCGCACCCTACACGTTTCTGACCAGCAACAAGCGTGGTCTGTGCACTTAAGAAAGGAGACAGCATCGGGGCGCCCGGGCGGCTCAGTCGGTTAAGCGTCTAACTCTTGATTTCGGCTCAGGTCATGGTCTCACAGCTCGTGAGTTCGAGTCCTGCGTCGGGCTCTGCATTGACAGCGCGGAGCCCGCTTTGGACTCCCTCTCCCTCCCTCCCTGCCCCTCCCTCCCTGCCCCTCCTCTGCTCATTCTCTCTCTCAAATTAAATACACTTAAAAAAAAAAAAGAGAGACTGTATTATTATTATTGCCATTCTTCCCTGCTTTCAGCCCCTTCTGTACAAACATCCGCACACGCGCCATGGTAGGCAGGCCGTGTGTGTGGCCCCGGACGGTGGGGCAGCCTCCACAAGGCAGAAGCGTCCTTGAGCCTCCCAGTGTGGTGTCCAGGGCCTCCCCACGGGGCCAGGCGGCCCCGCCCACTTCCTCTGCCCCGTTGCCATGGGAACCAGCATCCTCCAGCCACAGAGCAGCTGCCTCTTCTTTTCATTCTACTTGGGGCTTATTTTTGCTTTCAGTTCCTGGGGCTCCCGGCCTCCCCTCCCCTGTGGCTCATCTGGACGAGGCCATTTGTTTGTGATGAAAGTGGAGATCGCGCACTTGAGCCGTCGGATGCCGCCCCATGCCCTGGCAGCGCCCCCACCTCCCGGGGACGAAGCAGCACGCTCCCCTCTCTGCTCGGCTCGGCCCTGCCCGAGACAGGAAGCTGGCCCGGGAGCTCTGGCCACTCCCAGGGCGGAAAGGCGGTCTGGTCCACGGAGGCCCCTGGCGCCGAGGCCCCGCTGGGATGTGCTCACGGGCCAGGGAATGGGGGTCATTAGCCACCCCTGTGGGTACAGGGCTGGGCTCAGCCCTGCCTGCCGCCTGCGTCCCCTCTGCCTTCTAGAGGGGCTCGGTCACCACCCCGCGAGTGGTTATCACCGGAAAGAGCAGTCCGGGGTGCCCTTCTCTCCCTGCAGGCCAGGAGGAGCTGTGTCAGGGAGCCTCGTCCTGGGGACGCGAAAATGCTGTGACAGCCTTGCAGGATGATGACAAGGGAGCTCTGACACCACAGAGACAGACGGGGAGGGCGAGCGGCTTTTATTTCCCAGCTGAGTTCGCGTCTCCGCGAAGCAAGGGGAAGAAGGGCCGGCAGCGGGCGGCGCGGAGGGGCTGCCGGGCTCCTGGCCGGGGGCCGGGGTGGGCGGCGTGGCTGCGGGTCGGGCCCGAGCCCAAGCCCCCGGGGTTCTTTTTTCTCTAGATGTGTCAGTGATGTTGGAGACCCCCCCACTCCGTGGGCGACTGAAGAGTCACATTTACCCGTCTCTCACCTACGTGGGATGCTGTGAAAGCGTCTGCTGAGAATATCACCTCGAGAAGCAGTTAGGGCACCGGGCAGGCTTCTCTTTGCATCATGGCATTGTGAGCTCTAAAAATGGACCTTCTGGGTGGCAAGGAAGAGCCCAGGCACCCACCACGCCTCAGCCCAGCCCACGTGGCCAGATGGGCGCCTGTGGGTGACGTTTTGCCTCTCGGCTCCTGGGTGGGGTCTCCCCAGGGGCTCTGAAATCGGGTATCTCGTCCCCACGTGCTGTGCTGTGGTTGGATCGTGCCCCCCAGGTAATAATTTGAAGTCCCAACGCCCCAGCACCTGAGAGCGGGACTCCCTTGGGAAATAGGGTCACTGCAGGTGTAATTGGTTAAGACGCGGCTGTTCAGGGGTAGGATGGGCCCCAATCTAGTAAGACTGGTGTCCTCGTGAAGAGGGACATCGGGACCCGGAGCCACACAGGGAGAAGGCCGAGTGAAGACCAGGCAGAGACTGCACGGTGCGTCTACAAGCCGGGAAGCTCCAAGCACTACTGATAACTTCCAGAAGCTTCCGACAGGGGCCTGGAATAGATCCTCCTTGGAGCCTTCGGCAGGGCATGGCCTCATTGACACCTCTGCCATCTGCCATCAAATTTTGAGAGAACACATTTCTAGTGGGTGAAGCCCCCGGATTGGGGTGCTCTGTCATGGCCGCCTCAGGAATCTGGCAGGACTTGGACCCAGTTAGTTTCCCCTTGCAACCTGACCTTCAGGGCCAGGACCGCGTCCCTCCAGGCTGGCACACGCCCCCTTCCACAGGGTGGGGGGAAGGTGGAGGCTGGGGGGCGCCTGGGACGCGCAGGGACGGGAGCAGCAAAGGCAGGCGGCAGGATTCAGTCATTTGAGAAGGGACCAGAGGCTGCGTCGAGAACCGTGCCCCGCAGGTGTTCTGTGGGCTCCGTGAGTGGGCCTAGTGAGTGAGGTGATGCCCACGGAGGCGGGAGGGGGCCTCAAGGGCACCATTCCCGCCCCAGAGACACCCCCTCGGGGCGGTGAGGTTCCTCACCCGCAGTCCAGATGAGGGGCTGAAGCCAGGAGCTGGCTCAGACTTTTCTTTCAGACTGGACACAAACTCCAGTTTTAATTCCCTTTCCTGGAAGTTGCCAGATGATGTTGGTATCGGTAGGGGTGCCAGGGCTGCCGCCCCCCGTGGAGCAGCCTGCACACACCCGGCCCCACTGGGCACAGGGCCACCGGGCTCGCTCCACGGTGGACATGAACTCGGCCCTGGGGCTGAGCTGAGCCGTGTGGATCCTGAGCCTGAGGGCGACTCCGTGGCCGCATCCGAGGTGGATCTGAGCCTCCCTCCCAGCTCCCTGTCCCAGGCCAAGTGCAGGGCCCCGACCCGGTCACACGGGGGGTTCTAGCCTCTCACTAACGGGATGTCGAAGATGAATTACTGACTCACAACTTCCTGTGAAGTTTCACCAATGCCTTCGCCCTGACGTCCCCAAATCAAATGGGATGGGACGTCCCCAAATCCAAATCAGGTGTCGCATGGCTGTGATGCAGACGCGGCCCGGTCCCTGGAGGACCGCACCAACGTGGCTTTGAGCCCACCGGGCTGTTCCCCGAGCCCACCATGAGGCCGGCCGGCCCCTGTGCATCTCACGGGGCCTCCCTGGGACCATCTGCTTCCCCGTCACCTCCTGCCCTCAAGGACGCTCCTGCATAGCCAGCCTCCCTCACTAAGCGGGTCGCCCTCGATGTTTTAAAATCAGGGAATGATCTTCAGGCGGATGAGTCTTCCTAAGACCAGCTGGTGCGCGTGCAGGGCTATTCGTGGGTTCCCTGTCCCCACTGAGCCCCGCCGAGGTCCGGCTGTGCCCCATCCCGGGAGGCTCCTCCCAGGAGGTGGCCGTGGGCAGGTGGGGAGGCGGGGCTGGGGGAGCATCCCGCAGTAAGTGCTCCATGCGCCCGCCCTCCCTCCTCATCATCTCTTCTGTCCCCCCAAACACTTGCTGCGATCATAGTTCCCAAGGGTCCTGCTGTATGTACACCAGCCTGCTTTCAGGGGCGTCATGAAGCCCGGGGTGCTCTTCCCCACGCCACTTGGCCCCCCACGGGAGAGTGACTTCTGTGTCCAGGACGGCCAGAGGCCCCGTGGCCCCTTCTCCCGTGACCTGTTGCTCTGTGCCGTGGGGACGCCCACATGGGAGCACGGCCTCCGGGCACCAGGGCGCCCTCCCCCGTAACCTCGACGCCTCTTCCTCTCCCTGGGCCCTTGCCAACTTCTCGAGCTTCTCTCGAGCGGGTAAGTTAATCTAAGGCTTTGATCTGCGGCGGATTATTCTTCCTTTACATGAAGTCATCGTCCTCGCCTCCGTCTGCCAGACTCTCTTCTGCGGGAAGCAGGCTTCTCACCGACCAGCACTTCCCAGCCGGAGCCCGGCCGCCTCCGCAGCGCCCCGGCCCGGCCCAGAACGGAGCCGGGAGCCCCCGCAGGCCGGGCAGCCCTTCCCAGGCCTGAGCTTACCTGCTGCTTCTGGCCGCCAGCTCCTCCCTCATCTTTTTGATGTCACTCTTGCATTTCTCAATCTCCACCACCTTCAGGCCTTCCACTGGGGCGAGGAGAAACGGGGGTTACCATGGATACGCGTGGAGAACCTTCCAAGGCTGATGACCGGGGCTGGCCCTGCACCTCGAGGAAGCCGACCCCCCGCGGCGGTCCCCTCCGCCCCCCGCGGCGGCAGCGCAGCCATGGCCATGGCGACCGCGGCGCCCCTCCCCCAAATCCTGCACCCACTTTCTCTCCCCAGCCCCCGAAGCACCAGCTGGGGACCCGGGACAAAGAAATCTTATCCTAAGAAGAAAAGGAGGAAATGCGGCCACAGCGCGTTAAAACAACCAGAGGCTCTCAGTAGGCAAAACCGCAGGCTTCCCAGCAAGCATGAAATCACAGTAATAGAAAACCTCCGAATTCTCAGGTCCCGCTGGAGCAGTTAACCGGGAAGGGGTGTGGACACGGGGGCGGGGACGCAAACAGGGCCGGCCGGGGCTAGCAGAGCCGGGCTGGGTCACGTTCTCCCAGCCCCGCCGCGGGGGACTGGTCGGGACACTGCCGGGAACCAGGGAAGGGACTGGAAAGCACGGGAGCTCATGCCTCCGGGCGAGCGTTCACCTCCGAGGCGGTCGCTCCGGCAGGAGCACCTGTAGCCCCGAAATGCTGCCACCAAGCAAGCGGCTTCCCTTCCAAAAGGTGTTTCCATGAGATCAGTTCTTAAGCCAACAGAAAGATTAGCTTTGTTACTCTGGAATCACACCTCGGTTTTTATGCAAAAAGACAGGACGCAATATGCTCCTCTGTTCCCCCTTTCCTCAAACGTGGTCTGGGCACCTAAACCTGCACACAATTCCCTCCCACGGCCTCGGGGCTGCTCTAGAGCAAGTGTGGGGAGGGAGCCTGCACAACCCCGAGCACCCCGGGCAGTTTTCTAGACGTTTCCAGGGCCAGGACCCACGCAGGGGCAAGGCTACCTGCAGATACTGTCTCTTTCTGCCTGGAGTGGTGGGGGCCAGAGGGTCTGATGCTCGAGTCTGGTTCTGGCGACTTGTGTTCCTCAGGGGGTGTTGCATAGAAGCCTCTCCATGAGGACACAGGACCGAAACCCGGGGACAGGGATGGAAGCCCAGGGACACGGGACAGAAGCCCAGGGACACGGGACAGAAGCCCAGGGACACAGGACTGAAGCCCAGGGACATGGGACAGAAGTCCAGGGACACAGGACCGAAGCCCAGGGACATGGGACAGAAGCCCAGGGACACAGGACCGAAGCCCGGGGACGTCAGTGCAGCGGGTTGGGTGGGTGGGAGCAGCCAGGTGGGGAGACCCAGAGAATCTGACCTCGGGGACGGTCCACTCTCTTGCCAAGAGCCCACAGCCTCCTTTGGGAGTGGGGCGTTCTTAGCACTTTCTTGCACCGAGGACCCCACTGGGAAGTGGACGGAAGCTGCGGGTCCTCCTGTGAGCAAAGCACGCCAGCGCGCACCCCTTCTGGTTTGCACCTGGACCTCCCAGAGCGCTGTGTCCGGGCCCTGGGCCACACCGCAGGAGGCTCACCCGCAGGGGAGCCACGGCCCAGCGACATCCGGGGCTCTGCCCTCTGGGGTCCTCTGGGATGCTGAGCTCAGCAAAGGGCAGATTCCACGTGGGTAGGAAGGAGCTCAATCTTGTTGACATGTGAAGGGCAGAAAATTCCGGAAAGTGAACAGCTCTGGAGAAGAGTCCCTGTACGTGGCACAGACTTTTAAGCCCCAGACTGAAGAGCCAGGCAGTGGGGGGTCCAAATGGGGTGGCCGTGCCTGTCCTGCCACTCACCATGTTCTAAACATCATGTCTCTTAACACAAGGTTACCTCTGGTTGTTGTAGAAAACAGGGGGGTATAGGGCCCCTCAAAGAATGTTGTAAAATTTATCTGTTCCTACTGCCCCCAGAACAATTCATTTAATATTCTACTGATGTGTATCTTTCCAGGTGTTTCTCTCCCAGCCCCGTGCATCGAAACATCTATCTGTCCAACCAGAGTTTTAAAAAGACAAAATTGGGATCATACTGCTTGTTCCGTTTTCTCATTTGCTGATTCACCGTTATTAGTAAGTTAAGGGCACACCCCACGTTAGTGCTCAGTGGGTACGTCTTGTTTGATTATTATTATATTACATATAATACATAATATATATATTATATATTATATTATTATTACATTGGTTCACGTAGATCAGATTTCCGGGCCATTTACTGGGAGTGATGTTCAAATTAAGTCTTGTGGACGAGACAGTACAATATCACTAATTTGAGTCCCAGAGATTCAGAATTTATGGCGATTATGGTTATGAGGAGCCCGGTTGCCAAGGACATGGAGAGTGAGTAACAAGGCAGCGAAGCTGTGCATTCCTCAACGGGAGAGACGCGCAGGTCGTGGGATTAAAGGCAGAAAAGGTGAGGAGGGGGCGGGGGCCATGAGAGCACCCGCACGCCCGCGGCCGCCGCCCCTGTCCTTTCCAGGCTGCCTCTGGAACATTCCACAGCTCACCTGGCCCCACTTTGCCCCTGTTCCACAGGAGGGAGGGGTCTGGTGCAGGACCCCGTCAAAGAGCTGCACAGACCCGGCTTTGCTCTCGAGTGAGGCTGGACGTCGGGCCCCCAGGCTGCCGCCTCACCTGTCCACCCTCAAACTTTCAACAGGGGGGCACAGCGCGGGAGCCCAAGCTAGAGCCCGGAGGGGTGTCGGTGCCCACCCACGGGGAGCCGCGTTTGCCCCCGACTAATCACAACTGCCTGACCCGTGGCTGGCGCCCCCTGCAAGCCTGGCCGCCCCCTCCGGGACCTGGGGAGGCCCGGGGGGCCTCTGGGAGCCACAGGCCGTCCTGACAGAGAGCCTTTGGGAGCGGCTTTCTGGAAGGGGCGCCGGCGTGGGGGCAGGGGCCTCGCTGGGCAGAGGTAAGAGCACAGGCCGGGGAGGCAGCTCTGCTCCGTGCCCTTCACGGGCCGCGGGGCTAGGCGGCCTGGGCCAGCAGGGCCCTGCTTCAGCGGCAGAGCCGACGAAAGCGCGTTAAAGACACGGGTGACGAGATCCGTATTTCAGGGTTCGCTCCAACGGTCTGGGTGAAGAATGTGCATAAAGCACACGTCCCGAGCGGCACAGAGGGAAGCCTGCGTTCCAGCTTCGAGCCTTCCGGATTGTTTGCATGGCCTGGCATTAAACTTTGTGCCACGGGGCCAGCCCTCCCGGCGTGTAGGGTCTGGTCGGGGCCTGGGCATGGGGGCAGGGCGCTTGGTCCCTGAGTCAAGCCCCGAACCGACTCTCCTGTGCTTTCTGCTGCCCTGGTGGTGATGGGAGGCAGGCGGTGATGATCTCACACACATGTTCCAGAACCAGTCATGGGGTCAGGGGCGTCGGCGTGTCTGGTTCATGCCTCTGTTCAGCAGGAGTTCCTCCCCCAAGGGCACTGACNGGGCCCCAGCCGCGCACTCGAGCCGCGTCCTGTGTTACGACACAAAATGCTGTTCTCGCCCCGCCATCAAGGACGCCAGCGCTCACCTCCAGCCCCGCCTCACTTCCCCTCGCCGCTCACCACCGGCGGCCTAGCGGTTCAGCGAAGCAGAGGTTAAAGGACAAGGAGAAAGGGGCAGGGAGCTCACTCACATTCGACGCGCTTCTCGAGCACCGCCAAGTGATTCGCGACTTCGGCTTTCAGTTCGTTGACTTTAAATGCTCTAGGAAGGAAAACAAGCCAGAACATAACTCTTAACATCCTCAAAATCAGAATGGGCCTGGCAGACACGTGTAGGGGGCGCAGGGGCGAGGGGCTGCTTTCAAGGAGCCCACGGTGTCTGGGGGAGGGGGTTGGGGGCGGGAAGGCCCACCCTCAGCTGACCTCAGGGCGGTGAGCACCTGCTGTCCATGGAGCACCGGGTCGTCTGCTCACAGGACAGCCCACACCCCGCTCCCTGCCCGGCCGGGCACAGAGCCATTCAGGGGACCCGCCCTGTCCTCTCCAGGCTCCAGCCCGTTCAGCGCAGCGGCAGTTAGGCTTTGAGGGCGCACCATCACCCATAGGCCCTGGGGCAGCAGGAAGCCACCGTGAAATAACCAAGGGACAGAATGCATTCCTTCGGGACTGGCAGGATGTTTCGGAAGGGTAAGAAGCCCCACGTCTACACAGGATCTCTGTGGCAATGCTTATTTTGAAGCCCATTTTAAAAGTGGTGTCATTTTGGGATGCCTGGGGGGCTCAGTAGGTCAAGTGCCAGACTCTGGATTTCAGCTCAGGTCATGATCTCACAGTTCGTGAGTTCGAGCCCCACGTCAGGCTCTGTGCTGACAGCTCGGAGCCTGGAGCTGCTTCCGATTCTGTGTCTCCCTCTCTCTCTGCTCCTCCCCCGCTCACACACTGTCTCTGTCTCTCAAAAATAAACATTTAAAAAAAAGTACAAATAAATAAGTAAAAATGGTGTCAGTTCTCGTAGATTGAGCGCTGAATCCCAGGAGAGCCAGTGGAGAAAACTCTCAGCAACGTCCGCTCTCAGGCTCAAAGCGCCCACCTCCCCTGCTGTTTGGTGTAAGGCCAGCGCTTTGTGGGCCCCACCTGCGCTGCCTTAGTTACAGGGGTCCCGCAAGGGCTCCCCCCGGAAGGCCGCCCCTCCGGGTGAGCAATGGGCCGGCCGACACGACCTCGAGCAAGGGCCCACCGTTGCCGCGAGCAGAAAAGCATACCTCTGCAGAGACTATGTGTCTAGAAGTTTCTGTACCTTGAGAACTGTTCTACGACCTGGGTCAGCATGCTCTGGATTAGTTCTTCTTTCTCTGCAGAGAGAAAGAGAAAGACAGATGGAGAATGGGAGGCGTCCACGGATCACCGGGGCCTGAAACGGGACGTCGCGGGCGGGTGGCACCACCGCCGTGGCGGGGAGCTGCCGGGGTCACTGCAGGGACGCCCTGGCCCACGGTGGGTGCGCGGGGGCCCCCGGGGCCTGGGGTTTTCCCGTCCGCCTTCAGAGGGCCCCTGCCCTCCTGGCCTGCTCCCACCCACCCGCGTGAGGAGCCTCTGGGCAGAGGGACCCGCGTGAGTGGCGCTCTGGCCCTGCCGGACTCGGCACCGGCCATAAAACGCAGGCCAGACCGGTCTCTAAATACGGGAAGTTTTCACTTAGTGCCCGGCTCTGTTTTATGGCGGGCAATTACTAGGACAAAGCAAGTTCAAGGCAGATTTCAAAGGTAAAGCACGGCGTTCTCATGGCGGGGCCTGGCCAGAGGAAGCCGGGCAGGGTGAGCGAGTTTGTTCCTGCACGTAAACCAGGGCTGGGTGATGGCTTTACAATATAACCGGCCAGTGTTCCTGTTTCCTGGCTGGGCGCGGAGCCAGACGCCTCATAGGAAGGCCCAGCCGCTCACGGCCCGTCCTTTCCAGCACTCCGTCTCCTGGGAAGGGGGACCGCGCTCAGGCGGCCATTCGTCCACACCCTAAACACCGAGAAACCACACAGGACTTACTCCTGGGCCGTGTAATCTCTGTTGGCTCTATGCCTAAAACCCAAGCTAATGAAAAACCAAACCAAACCTGTCCAGACAAACAACAACAACAAAATCTCAATTATCGAGTTTGGCGCAAAAGTAAAAGCAAAAGCAAAACAAAACGTTCCCGTCCCCTGTTCCGATCTAGGGTCTCCATTTCTCGGAAAGGACATATGCATGGACGCAGAAGATGCTCATCACGGTGTTACCAAACCCGGTGAGAACCAGAACAGCCCAAGTGCCCATCAAACGGACATCAAATAGATGACGGCACATCTGTCCTGTGGAACTAAGGTCTGCTACCAGAAATAATATTTTGGAAAATGTTCACGTCGATGGTGACAGGAAAAAAAGAGAGAGAGGTTGTAAACCAGGAACACAGTGTGATTGCGTTTTTGAAGACCTTGGGAAGATGTACTTGGGTTGTAAGATTACGTACAAACTTTTTTCTTCTTGTTTCTCTAGATCTAACATATTTCTATAATGAACATATGCTAATTTCATGAAAAGTATTTAAAAAACAACCAATATAAATTAGCCCCTTGAGACCTCTCATTCCTTTACTGGCCAGACGAAAAGGCGATGAATCAAGCTTCTGGGTGGCGTTAGCATTCTAGGACTTGATGAGGAGAACAAAAAGGAAGTCTTGTTAAATCTCTTGAAACTGTCAGAGTGCAAACATCATCCAGGACACTTTGAAAGAGTCCCTTTGTAGAGCTGCTGGTGGGTCCGAGGCCCTGTCCTTCAGGGATACCTATTCCTACACCGGGGGAGACGAATGGTGCCTCCATCAGCAAGAGCCACCAGGGAGAGAGCATCACGGGCCTCCTTGGTGAACTCAGCAGGCTTTTAGATCACGTATTCTGAAATCTTCGGCAAGAAAGGCATATCCTATAACCTTCAAGAGTTAGTGATCTTGAGGTCTTGACATAAGTTTAGAAGTACAGCAGAGAATCAATATTTATAGACCACATCCCTTAACAACAGCAGAACGCACATTCTTTTCAGATGCCTGGGAAGCTTATACTAAGAGAGACCACATCCTGGGCCACATAGAAACCCCCAAAAACGTAAAATAATTGAAACCATGTAGAGCACGGTCTCTGACCATGAGAGAATCCAGCTAGAAATCAATAACTGAAATCATAGGAGAATCTTCAAACACTTGGAATTTAACCCTGCACTCCTATGTAATTCAGGGTCAAAGAGGAAGTCTCGAAGGAAATAAAATAGACCTTGAACTGAACGCAAATGTAAATGCAAATGCAACATATATCCAAATTTAGCTGTGAGACATAGCTAATAGCAGTGCCGAGAAGGACACTTATAGCACTAATGCTTACAACAGAAGAGCGGAAAGACTCTAATCTAAGAGCCGAGAAAAAGAAGGGCAAAATGAACCCACCACAGTAGCAGAAAAAGGAAGGAATTAATAAAGGACAGAACTCAATGAAAAAAAAAACCTTAGGAAAACAAGGCAGAAAATCAATGAAGCCGAGTGCTGGTTATTTAAAAATATCAACANTCTATATTTATAGACCACATCCCTTAACAACAGCAGAACGCACATTCTTTTCAGATGCCTGGGAAGCTTATACTAAGAGAGACCACATCCTGGGCCACATAGAAACCCCCAAAAACGTAAAATAATTGAAACCATGTAGAGCACGGTCTCTGACCATGAGAGAATCCAGCTAGAAATCAATAACTGAAATCATAGGAGAATCTTCAAACACTTGGAATTTAACCCTGCACTCCTATGTAATTCAGGGTCAAAGAGGAAGTCTCGAAGGAAATAAAATAGACCTTGAACTGAACGCAAATGTAAATGCAAATGCAACATATATCCAAATTTAGCTGTGAGACATAGCTAATAGCAGTGCCGAGAAGGACACTTATAGCACTAATGCTTACAACAGAAGAGCGGAAAGACTCTAATCTAAGAGCCGAGAAAAAGAAGGGCAAAATGAACCCACCACAGTAGCAGAAAAAGGAAGGAATTAATAAAGGACAGAACTCAATGAAAAAAAAAACCTTAGGAAAACAAGGCAGAAAATCAATGAAGCCGAGTGCTGGTTATTTAAAAATATCAACAAGTGGCAAAATCTCTGTCAAGATCGACAGAAATAACACACTGAGAAAACACAGATTTACAGTATCAGGAAGAAGGGGGGATCCGACGACAAACCCTGAAGGGAACACGACAGAGAACTCGACACACACAAATGCGAAACCTTAGAGGAAAATGGAGCGATTCCCAGAAAAGCATGAACGACCGTGTTCACCGAGTATAACATAGGTAATTGGAACAGCCTAAAACTATTAAGGAAATTGAATTTCTAACTTTAAAACTCTCCCCCAAAGCAATTTCCAGGTGCAGATGGTTTCACTGGAGAATTCTACCAAACATTTAAAGAAGAATCAACACATTTCTAAACAATTTCTTCCAGAAAATAGAAGAGGAGGGAACATTTCCCAATTCAATTGATGAAGCCAGTATGAACCTGATTACCAAATCCAGAAAAAGACAACCACAAAAAGGAAACGACAGACCGATATTCCTCATGACTATAGATGCAAAATCCTTAACACGATATTAGCAATTAGAATTCAACTACATATAGAAAGGATTGTACGTTAAGAACAAATGGGATTAATTCCAGGGATGCAAGGCTGATTTGAGATTTGAAAATCAGTGAGGGCAATCTACTTTATTAACAGCTAAAGAAAAAAAACACATGATCTATCAATTCATAAAAAACATTTGGAAACATATTTAACATCGGTTCCTTTGATAAACTCTCAGATGGGGCACCTGGGTGGCTCAGTCGGTTAAGCATCCGACTTTGGCTCAGGTCATGATCTCAGGGCTCCCAAGTTTGAGCCCCTCACTGGGCTCTGTGCTGACAGCTCAGAGCCTGGAGCCTGCTTTGGATTCTGCGTCTCCCTCTCTCTCTGCCCGTCTCCCACTTGCCCTCTGTCTCTCAAAAATAAATAAACATTAAAAAAAACTCTCAGAAAAGCAGGGACAGAGGAGAACATCTTCAAGCTGATAAAGAACATCTACCCAAACCCTACAGCTCACATTACACTTGATGGCGAAAGACTGACTGCTTCTTTTTTTATATATATATATATNTGCTTCTTGCTTAAACTGGGACACAGCAGGGACGTCTCCTCTCAGTATTCTCATTAAATGTAGTGGTAGAAGTTCTAGCCAGTGCAACAAGGCAGGAAAAAGAAAAGCAGACCAGAAAGGAAGAAACAAAACTGTGCCCGTTTGCCCACGACAATTTGTGATTGTGATTGTGTACACAAGAAATTCCAGGGCATTTACAAAAAACTCTTAGAACTAATAAATGAGTTCAGCAAGGTCAAAGGGTACAAGATAAACGTACAAAATTGTATTTACATACACTAGCAATGACCATGTAGACACCAAAATTAAAATCACAATGCCATTGTACAAACACTAAAAAAACCCTCCAAAATTTAGGTCTACATATAACAGAACATATGCAGAAGTTGTATGGTGAAAACCACAAAACACTGATGGAAAAAATAAAGAAAAAAAAAGACCTAACTAAATGAAGAGACATACCATGTTCATGGTTTGGAAGGCTCCACATAGTAAAGATGTCAATTTTCCCCAAACCAATAAACGGGTTTAACACAATTCTTATCAAAACTCCAGCAAGATTTTTGTAGAAATAGACACGATTATTCTTTTTTAAAGTTTATTTATTTGGAGAGAGAAAGACAGAGAGAGAGAAAGAAGGAGAGAAGGTGCATGTGGCAGGGGAGGGGCAGAGAGAGAGGGAGAGAGAATCCCAAGCAGGTTTCCTTCTGTCAGCACAGAACCCGATGTGCTCGATCCCAGGAACCGTGAGATCATGACCTGACCCAAAATCAAGGGGCAAACGCTTAACCGAATGAACCACCCAGAATAGGCGCCCCTATTCTGACTTTTATATGAAAATGCAAAGGAATTAGAATAGTTAAAACTATTGTAAAAAAAGATAAAGTATACTGATTAAAAAAATTTTTTTAATGTTTTATTTATTTTTGAGAGAGAGAGAGAGACAGCGTGAGCAGGGGAGGGTCAGAGAGAGAGGGAGACACAGAATCTGAAGCAGCTCCAGGCTCTGAGCTGTGAGCACAGAGCCCAATGCAGGGCTTGAACCCACGAACTGAGATCATGACCTGAGCCGAAGTCAGACGCTTAACCGACTGAGCCACCCAGGCGCCCCATGGCAATTTCTTAAAGGAAGACAACAACCAAGTTTGCTGTATCCATTGGGTCTTCCTTTCATGAAAGGTTCCTCTTGGCACACAATGCAGTTTGAAAGCATTTTGACCACAGGAGAACTTCTTTCTTTCTTTCTTTTCATGTTTATTTATTTCTTGAGAGAGAGAGAGAGAGAGAGAGAGAGACAGCATGAGCAGGGGAGGGTCAGAGAGAGAGGGAGACACAGAATCCGAAGCAGCTCCAGGCTCTGAGCTGTCAGCACAGAGCCCGACACGGGGCTTGAACTCATAGACCGTGAGATCATGATCTGAGCTGAAGTCAGATGCTTAACCGACTGAGGCACCCAGGGACCCCAGAATTTCTTTCAAAACTGTACTTAACCCCCTTAAACCTTGCTGCTACTTTTTCAACTATTTCTTTTTTGGTCATATTCTAAATCCTTTGTTGTCATTTCAACAATGTTCACAACATCTTCACCGAGAGTAGATATCATCTCAAGAAACCACTTTCTTTGCTCGTCCCTAAGAAGCAACTCCTCATCCATTAAAATTTTATCATGAGATTGCAGCCATTCAAATATAATAACAAAAGAGCTTGAGCTACTCCAAGAATTACCAAAATGTGACAGATCCACGCAGTGAGCAAAGGCTGTTGGAAAGTGCTGACAGACTTGCTTGATACAAACCTTCAATTTATTAAAAAAAAAAGAAAGAGAAAGAAAATATGCCCACAAATATGCCCAGCTGATTCTGACCAGCACGTCAAAGCAATTCAGTGCAGGAAAGGCAGTCTTTTTAACAAATGGTGCTGGAGCGGTTGAACATTCACAGGCAGGAAAACGAGACTCGATCTAAACCTCACAGTTTATATAAAAATTAACATGAAATGGACCATGGATGTAAAATACAAAACCATGAAGCTGTTAGGAAAGAATGTAGAAAACCTCCAGGTTCTGGAGGGAGGCAGAGTTCTTGGACTTGACACTTCAAACAGGATCCATAAAAGGAAAAACGGATAAAGTGATCTTCGTCAGAAGTAAAGCTCTTTGGGGGCACCTGGGGGGCTCGGTCGGTTAAGCATCTGACTCCGGCTCAGGTCATGATCTCGCAGTTTGTGAGTTCGAGCCCCGCATCGGGCTCTGTGCTGACAGCTCGGGGCCTGGAGCTGCTTTGGATTCTGTGTCTCCCTCTCTCTCTGACCCTCCCGTGCTCATGCTCTGTCTCTGTCTCAAAAATAAACACTAAAAAAGAAATTAAAAAAGAAAAAGAAGTAAAACTCTCGCCGTGAGAAGGGCTGATAAAACAATGCAAAGACCAGCTACAGTCTGGGAGGAAACACCGTACAGCCCACCTGACAGAGACTTGAATACAGAACATGAAAAGAGCAGCCAGAACTCCACAGTAAGTTCTGTGAAATAAACCTGGCAGATTGCCCTTTCCCCCCAAAACCCCTCAGCGGTAAAAAGCAGAACAGCCCAATCTGAAAGGGGCAGGAGATGCTAGCAGGCATTTTATGGAAGTGAACGCACAGAAGGGCATAAATCCCTTTGGAAACAGATTAAAACCACAGTGAAATGTCACAGCGTACTTGTCAAAAAGGCTAAAAAAAAAAAAATGACGACAACCCCAAGTGCCCGTAACGATGTAGAGAAACCGGATTACTCCTACTTTGCCGAAGGGAATGGAAAACGGTGCGACCTTTCTGGAAAATGGCTGGGCGGGTTCTGGCAGGAGCTAACCTCGCACGCACTGTACAACTTAGCGATTGCTCCCCGGGCAGAGAGGTGAGAGTTTATGCTCACGACGTTCCCAGCAGCTCTGTGTGTAACAACCGCGACGTACCGGGACGGGTGGCTGACTGTACACGTGAACGACCGCTCTGTAGAACACTCTGGAAATGGCAACATGACGGAAATGGGGAGCACAGAGGCTGTCAGGGGTTGAGGACGAAGAACCTCGGTGGGGATGGAATGTGCATCTGGACTGTCCCGACATCCACAGCGCGGCTGTGACATCTTATTATGGCTTCAAAGTTGTCACCGCGCGGGAAAAAGCGAAAGAGGTATGCGGGCTCTCTCTGTCCTTTTCCTACAACTGTCTACTATCCTATAATTATTTGCAAGCAAAAAGCTTAGGGGCGCCTGGGGGGCTCAGTCGGTTGGGCGGCCGACTTCAGCTCAGGTCATGATCTCACGGTTCGTGGGTTCGAGCCCCGCGTTGGGTTCTGTGCTGACAGTTCGGAGCCTGGATCCTGCTTCGGATTCTGTGTCTCCCTCTCTCTCTGCCCCTTCCCTGCTCACGCT
>NW_027528796.1:3133387-3134772 GCF_008692635.1 Crocuta crocuta
TCAGGGAGGGCCGGGCTCCCAGGGAGGACAGCGTCCGGTCCCCGCACTCCTGGGTGCTCCAGGTACGTGCATGGCCTGCATTCTTCGCAGGGGCCAAGAGGCAAAAATGCCTGTGTGCACAAAGGCCAGCTACACCCACACGTCCGTGAACAGAGCCCTGATCAGGAAGTGGATCCCCCCGCCCCCAGCTGTCTGGAATTCCTGCAGCGGGCCGCCACTTCCTCCTGGTGGACTTCAGAGCCGAAAATGAATCGTGATCTCGGGGGTGGACGCCCGGCCGGCGGCAGGCGCTGCTGCGTGAGCCTGAGCCTCGGCTGCTGCGGCCCCTCAATCGCTGCGGGCCCCTGCCAGCCTCGAGCCCTCCTGGGCACGCTTCCCTCCTTTGGGTGCCGGTCCCTGTGAGCCCCTGGGGGACAGGCTGAGCTCTGATGGGAGGCGCGTCCTGCCTGTGCTCGGCTGGCAACCCTGACCCCTCCGATAGCCCTAACCCCCTGGATTCGGGTGAGCAACAAGCAGTTTGTAATTGCAAATGTCAGTTATTTCCAACCTTCCCGGTCAGAAATCAGAAGAATCTGACACCACGCAGCAAACTCACCTCTTCTTGCCCACGTGCCTCGTGGTGTACACCGACTTTCAAAAATTAAAGCGTATTCAGGTATTTTGCCTTGAGAAATTCTTTTTCTTTTGAAGCTTATTTTGAGAGAGAGAGAGCGTGCATATGAGTCGGGGAGGGGCAGAGAGAGAGGGAGAGAGAGAGATTTCCAAGCAGGTTCTGTGTTGACAGCACAGAGCCCGATGCAGGGCTCGATCCCACGAACCATGAGATCACGACCTGAGCCGAAGTCAAAAGCTGGATGCTCAACTGACTGAGCCCCCCAGGCGCCCCAGCTTTGAGAATTTCTGAATTGCTTTAGGAGCACCTAGCAGTGAGGAGGGTGGCTGGGCGGGTCAGCGCTGGATGCGGCCGGCGCAGCGTGGCTGGAAAATGGGGAGGGTGGAAAGGAGGCTCCTAGGGGACGGAGGCCAGGAGGGACCACCGCTGCCCCACGCGATGGCCGCGAGGGAGAGGCGGCTGAGAGTCGCGGACGACCCACACGTGGTGTAGGGACAGCGCATTGGCAGCGCATCTGGGTCCCCGCACCCGGGCGCTGGTGGACATCAAGGGCGCCGCTCCCGGCTCACCGTGACTCACTCCTCCGCACCCGTGGCTCCTGTAGACACCAAAGATCTGGCTGCCCCATCGACCAGTCCTAAGGACGCAGGCTTCAGCAGGCTCGCCGTCGCCTCTTCAGGTCTGGGCTGCCTGTCTTAGCGCATTGTGGGCGCATGTCCGCGGGCTCCCCAGGTGACCGGCGCCGGGGGCACATGCTGCGGCTGGTGGGCTC
>NW_027528796.1:3134915-3135203 GCF_008692635.1 Crocuta crocuta
AGTCCGCTGCTGCCCGCCGACGCCGCGGCCGCTGCAGACGGACGGCATGGAGCCCGCCTCCGCCCCTCCCAGCCCTTCCGGGAATTGTTTGCTTGTTTCAGAGAAATCGCGAGTCTCCCCCACACGGAGCGACGTGGAAATCTGGTTTCACTGAGCGACAGGACAGCGCAGCTAGAGTTCCTGCTCTAAGGGGGGGTTTACGTGGTGCGCTAATGCCGTCAGCAGCCAGGCGTGTCCCTCCATCTTGTCCTGGCAGAATAACGGGGACAGCTGGGCTTTCGTCCCCCC
>NW_027528796.1:3138473-3138769 GCF_008692635.1 Crocuta crocuta
AGACCCCGCTGCTGCCCGCCGACGCCGCGGCCGCTGCAGACGGACGGCATGGAGCCCGCCTCCGCCCCTCCCAGCCCTTCCGGGAATTGTTTGCTTGTTTCAGAGAAATCGCGAGTCTCCCCCACACGGAGCGACGTGGAAATCTGGTTTCACTGAGCGACAGGACAGCGCAGCTAGAGTTCCTGCTCTAAGGGGGGGTTTACGTGGTGCGCTAATGCCGTCAGCAGCCAGGCGTGTCCCTCCATCTTGTCCTGGCAGAATAACGGGGACAGCTGGGCTTTCGTCCCCCCCCCACC
>NW_027528796.1:3138796-3163547 GCF_008692635.1 Crocuta crocuta
TGTGTGGGATGCTTGGGTGTTCACGCTAGAACCCCTCTCGGGTGAGGGGCCGCTGTCGCACACGCCACTGCGGAGCAGCTCCAGCCGTCGCTGTGACTCAGTGAGATACGGAGCACCCTTCCAGAAACACGGACCGGAGGCATTCTCCGGAGCACTTACGAAACAAACACTGCTTGCTACCCCTTCACAAACGGGGATCTCACTTCGCACCGGGGAAAATTACGCACATTACCGGGCGCCAGAGACGCCCCTGAGGCCCTGAAGGTAAGGTGCACATTTCTGTGCCTCTTTTCCAGGGCTCTGCTTTGGGGGACAGAGAGGGGAGTCCCTGTCCGCCCCTGCGCACCCCCTGCCCCGTCCCTCCTTCTCGGGGTGCCACCACCCCTGTGCAGGGAAGCAGAGGGGTGAACTCACCTCTGCTCCAGTTTCCCACCCCCAGCCCTTCTAGCCGGTAGAGGACCTTCTGGCCCAGGGCACAGCCGTCGGCAATTCAGTGTTTATGGACTTCATAAACGAGCCATGCAGAACGCGACTGCTTCCCTTATAAGCCAGGAGCACGGTCAAGATACATGATTAACAGTGAGCTCACCTTGCTTCTTAAAGGGACAGGTGCCCTTGCCAGGGTCTGTCCTACAGAGCAATCACTCAATTTTATCAGCGGCCAGAGGGGCGCTTCCCCACGACTGGTGGTGACCTTGAGTCATGCTTTTGCCTCCTATTAGCCTTCAGGTGTAACAGAAAGCAGGTGGGCAGAAGGACCCGGATGGCCCCGCGTGAGACTCCGGAACGTATCTTGCCTGCAGGGTCGTTAAGGACCCATGGCACCTCGGGGGCAGGAATAGGGTGCAGCTTTTCCCCTTCCGGTTTCGGAGAGGGGGCTTCAT
The DNA here is from genome assembly GCF_008692635.1 of Crocuta crocuta. NCBI lineage: Eukaryota > Metazoa > Chordata > Mammalia > Carnivora > Hyaenidae > Crocuta > Crocuta crocuta. The sequence goes on from NW_027528796.1 coordinate 3,139,681, forward strand.
ATTCTGCAGAGTTTCATTTGATCCCAGATGTCTGGATTCGATTTCTCTCTCTCTCCCCTTCTTTCCTCCTTTTTTGCAAGATGCTTCACCTGTGAGGGGAGCTGCCCCTGGGGCAGGGAGCAGTGCAACTTTCCTTCATTGTTTTATAGATTGCAGCAACCGCAACGATCCGTACTGAGTTCTTACTACCGTCCGGGCCCTGTTCTAAGTGGCTTGCACACATCGGTCATTTAATCCTCTGAGTGCCTTAGGTGGCCGGGCAATGCAGCGAGAAGCCTGGCTCTACATGGCCAAACTCATCGTGGCCCCCCTTCCCCCAGTCATACTTCCGTTTAGGGCTGCAGAGATGGGGCGGGAGGGCGCCTACCCACGGGGAAAAGGTACTCTGCACACATTCCTCCTCTCCCAGAAACACCCTCTCCCTGTGCTTTTGAAGAAGAAGGGTGTGAGCACGACATTCTAGTGAGGAGGCTCCGGAGGAATTTGAATTTGGCAACTAGCAGTGGGGGGTACATGTTGGTGGGACTCTGTTCGCTAGATGATACCCTGAGCACATCAAAACAACACAATGGGATTAGTTTCTGGAAGAATTCTTTTTTTTTCTTTTTTTTTTTATTTATTTCTAGGAGAGAGAGAGAGACAGCGTGAGCAGGGGAGGGTCAGAGAGAGAGGGAGTCACAGACTGAAACAGGCTCCAGGCTCTGAGCTGGCAGTCAGCACAGAGCCCGACGCGGGGCTCGAACCCACGAACCGCGAGATCATGACCTAAGCAAAAGTTGGACGCTTAACCGACTAAGCCACCCAGGCGCCCCAGTTTCTGGAAGAATTCTGCAGGAGAGACTCTGAGCCAATAAACTCATTGATTATAGTACAAAGGACAAGACTTTGCAAAAATCTATTAAAGATTATAAAGACTGGCAACTAAAGGTTTCGCTCCATCTGTGGACTTGGACGCGTCGCACACAGTTGCAGAGGCTGTATCGAAAGGAATGGAAAATGGCTAACTTACTACTTGTAATAACCAAAGGTGGGAAGCAACATCAATGTCCACCGATGGGGGACTAGTTGGATAAACTATGGTGCATCCCCGCAGCTGTGCTGCTAGAGAAGAAAGGAAGAAGGCTCCTAAGTTCTTCTGTGGAGTTAGCTTACCGTGCGGGGTGGTAGAATGCGGAAAGCTGCAGGCTCACGGGGTTGAGGGTTCAGAGGGCAGAGCCCGGGTTCATCAGAGAGAAAGTGGAAATGAAAGGGATAAAGCTCAAAGAAGGAAGTTTGTGGTTGGCGTGGCCAGTTCTGTAAGAACTCTCCTGTTCCTTCCCTAATCTATCTCTGAATTGCACATTTATGTGCCTAGTCGGGCGATAGAGCTTAGCAGACATATCAGTGCTGCCAACCACATGGCAGACAAAGCTTGGAGTCTGAGTCCAGTTAACTTAGAGGGCTCTGACAAACACCTCGGGCTTCTCCCTCTCCCTCTCTCTCAAAATAGATAAATCAACTTAAAAAACCAAAAAGCCAAAGTGATCACTCAATAATTTAGCTGCCAGTTAGAACAAAAATGAACACTCTTCAGAGGAAGATAACAAAATCCAGAGTCTCTGCAATGCACTATTCATAATGTAAATCTACACTAAAAAAGAGACATGTGAGGAAACAGGAAAATGTATTATGGAGTCAAGAAAAAAATTTACCCCATAGAAACCCTAGATGATTCAGGTGCTGACATTAGCAGACTGAACACTTAATGAAGCAATTATAGGTATGTCGGAGGACTGTAAGAAAACGACGCTAGTAAATAATAAACAGATGGAGGATTTCAAGACAGTTATCTCCAACTAGGAATCCTATTAAGATTGTAGAATTTAAAAGCATATCCCAAGAATATAGCAGTGTGAGTAAACAGAAGAGTCAGGAAAACTGAGGACAGATGAACAGAAATTATGCAACCCGAAGAGGAGAAAGAAAAGACTTTAAAAAATAACAGAGCCAACCACCTGCGGGATAATAGCAGACTTCTAACATATGTGAAATTAGAATCGCAGAAGGAAAGGTGAGATTGGATGCTGTGTAAAATACGTTTAAAGAAATAAAAGTGAAAATTTCATGAATTTGGAGACAACACGAGTTTACAGACCATGGATACTGAATAAATACCAAGTAGGACAAACAAATAAACAAACAAAACACCAAGGCAGGCACATTCTAATCAAACTGCTGGAATCCAAATATAAAGGTAAAACACCTGAAAAGCAGCCACGGGGGAAAAAAGGGACACATTCTTTGCAGGGGAATAATGATCACGTAAAAGCTGATTTCTCATCAGAAACGATGAAGGCAGAAAGAAAAGGAACCAACTTCCTTAAACTTCTTTCAAAATACAAAACCAAAAGCAAACCACGAATGCAGAATTTATACCCTGAGAAACCATCTTTCAACATGAAGGCAAAATAAAAATGTCTGGATAAACAAAAGCCAAGAGAATCAGTCACTAGCAGTTCTTCACTGCCAGAGATGCTAAAAGAAAACAGAAATTCTTCAGGCCGAAGGCCTATGGCACCAGTGAGAAGCTGGAATCTACGGGGATAAATAAAAGCACCAGAAATGACACATATGTAGGTGACCATAAATTATCTTTGGGGCGCCTGGGTGGCTTAGTCGGTTACGCGTCCGACTTTCGCTTGGGTCATGATCTCGCGGTTCGTGGGTTCGAGCCCCGTGTCGGGCTCTGTGCTGACTGCCAGCTCAGAGCCTGGAGCCTGATTCAGAGTCTGTGTCTCCCTCTCTCTGACCCTCCCCTGCTCACACCGTCTCTCTCTCTCTCCTAGAAATAAATAAAAATTTTAAAAAAAATTATCTTTAGGGGTGACTGGCAGGCTCAGTTGGAGGAGTATGCAATTCTTAAAGTTATTTTATTTTTGAGAGAGAGAGAGAGAGAGAGAGAGAGAGAGAGAGAGAGAATGAGGGGGAGAGNACAGCAAGGGAGGTGGCTTGCCGGGAGTCTGCCGGGAGTCTGGGGGGAGGGACGAATGAAAAAGTGTAATAACACGAGGATTCTTCAGGCAGAGACACTGCTCTGACGGCCACTGTGATGGTGACACACGGCATTCTGCATCCATTAGAACCGGGGCACGCACGATGACAAGAGCGAACCCTAACGTAAACTATGGACTTTGGCCGACAATGACAGGCCAGCACTGGCTCCTCGACTGTAATGTACTAGCTCTAATGCAGGGTGTCGGGGGTGGGAGGGGCCGGGGGAGTGGGTGGGGAGGGAGTATGTGGGANCAAAAACAAAAAACAACAAACCCAAGGATGCGTCCTGTAATACCTACAGCAATTCAATGAAAACTAATGCTAAAAAGTATAGCTATAGAGGAAATTCAAGGAATAAAATACAATCCAAAATTACTCCAATTAACCCTAGTGAAGGCAGAAGGGGAGGAACAGGAAATGCAGCCCAAGATCGATAAAAGACAAATAGCAACATGGTGAACCTAACCTCAGTCGTATCAATAAATGCATTACATTTAAATGAACAGAAGAACTAATACTAAAATTACATACAATCTTATAGAAAACAGAGAGATCAATGCAAACCTCTCAACATGTTTTTTATGTAAAAAATTAAAAAAAAAATTTTTAATGTTTATTATTTTGAGAGAGACAGAGACAGAGACATAGAGATAGACTACGAGCTGGGGAGGGACAGAGAGAGAGGGAGACACAGAATCTGAAGCAGCTCCAGGCTCTGAGCTGTTAGCACAGAGCCAGACATGGGGCCTGAACCCATGAACCGTGAGAGCATGACCTGAGCTGAAGTCGGACGCTTAACTGAGTGAGCCCCCCAGGTGCTCCCCTCTGCAATTTTTTTTAAATGTTTATTTATTTTTGAGAGAGAGAGAGAGAAAAAAAGAGAGACAGAGTGCAAGCGGGGCAGGGGCAGAGAGAGAGGGAGACACAGGATCCAGGCTCCAAGCTGTCAGCACAGAGCCCGACGTGGGGCTGGAACTCATAAACCATGAGATCATGATCTGAGCCAAAATTGGACGCTTAACTGACTGAGTCACCCAGGCGCCACTCTCAACATGTTTTATAAGGGCATGATAACCATATATAAACATAACAAAGCCATTACAAGAAAAAAGTTACAAACCAATATCCCAATTGAACACTAACACAAAAATCCTTAACGATTCTTAATATTATTAGGAAATCAAATTTAACATTATATAAAAGATAACACATCTTACATCAGGGTAGAGATCCTGCATACCTTTTAAAACACTCATTCCTAAGTATTTTTCTAGGAATACAAAGGCAATTATCATGGAAAAGCAAAGTTGTTTTAGTGTTTGAAAATCAGTCAACGAAATTCACTATCTGAACAGAATAAAGGAGAAAAACTATATGATCACCCAGTAGATGAAGAAAGAGCATGTGACACAATCCAATACCTGTTTATGATAAAAAGCATTAGAAGCCCAGGAATAAAAAGTTTGCCTCAACCCATCTCAGCAGATGCAAATACAATGCCTGATGCAATTTATCAAGATTTTTGTCAGAGAACATTTGACAGAAAATGAGGGGAAGAAGACTCATTCCACCCCGCAAGGGACATCTACAACACACCTGTGGCTCATGTCACACTCGGTGGTGAGAGCGAATGCATTTCTGCTAAGGCTGGGATAAAGTAAGGGCGCCTGCTCTCGTTTTTACTGAATTGTATCAGAGTCTCAAGCAGGGCAAGACAAGTGAAAGAGATAAAAAAACAGAAGGGCGCCTGGGGGCTCAGTCAGTTAAGCGCCCGACTTCGGCTCAGGTCATGATCTCAGGGTTCGTGGGTCCAAGCCCTGCGTCGGGCTCTGTGCTGACAGTTCAGAGCCTGGAGTCTCTCCTTCTCTCTGCCCCTCCCCTGCTTAGAGTCCTCCTCTCTCTCTCTCAAAAATAAATAAACATTAAAAAAATAAAGAGAGATAAAAGGGTCTTTAGTATCAGAAGATATGATTGTTTTTATGGAAAATCCTAGGAATGCAGAGAGTAACTACCCGAACTAAGAAATGAATTAAGCAATGACAGAAGATATGTGTCAACTTATGAAAACGTGCTGTATTTTTATAAACAAGCAGAAAACAAATGGGTAATGAAATTCAGATCCCCTTGACAATGACACTAGAAAACAGAAAATGTCATGGAATAAGTTTAACAAAAGATACGCAGGACTTTTATCTCAAAAGCTAAAACACTCTGTTGAGACAAGTTAAGGAAGGCCTAAGTGGAGGGGCGAAGCATGTTCATGGGTTAGAAGACCGAGTATTGTTAAGATGTTAGTTTTCCCAAATTAATCTCTATATCGGATGCAATCCAAATCAAAATCACAGATGGCTTAAAAAAAAAAAACTGGCATGGGGGCGCTGGGGTGGCTCAGTCAGTTGGGTGTCCGACTTCGGCTCAGGTCTGATCTCACTGTTCATGAGTTCGAGCCCCACGTCGGGCTCTATGCTTCCTGCTTAAGGCCTGGAGCCTGTTTTGGATTCTGTGTCTCCCTCTCTTTCTGACCCTCTCTCGCTTGCACTCTGTGTCTCTCTCTCTCTGTCTCAAAAATAAATAAACATTCAAAAAAAAAGAAACTGACATGTTGATTCCTAATTCTGAAATCTGCAGGGAAAAGAAAAAGACCCATGTAACCAAAATAACTGTAAAAGAAACACAAATGTGGAAGACTTCCTGGTTCTAAGCCCTAGCAATGGAGCCTACGGTGTGTTATTGGTGTCAAGATAGATAACAGATGGATGAAACAGAATGGAAAGACTACAAACAGGCCCATACATAGAGACAAATAATTCTCTAGGAAGGTGTCTAAGTGACTCAATGGCAAAAGGGAAGTCTTTTTAACAAGTACCGCTATGATGACTTAATATACATATAGGGAAAAAAAAAAGGTTGACCCCTACCTCACACCACACACAAAATTAACTTAAATTGAATCATAGACTAAAATATAACAGCTATCATTCTCAAATCTCCTACAATTTTATCTTCTCTTTTCTACCTGGGGGTAGGAGAAAGTTTCTTAGGGAAGACACGGAAAATACAATACATACAAGAAAAACTTTAACAAGTTTTTACAAGTAACTTAACAATTAGACTGTATCAGGTTAAAAACTTCTGCTCATCAAATGCCCTCATTAAGAAAATGAAAAAGGCAAGTCATGAAGTGGGAAAAAATATTTGCCATACATATATCTGACAAATGAATTATATCCAGAATATAGAGTTTCCTACAAAACAGTAATAAAAAAACAAACAAACAACAAAACACAAGCCTGTTTACAAAATGAGCAAAACACAGAGAACAGACACTTCACAAAGTTAAGATATTCAAACAGCCAATAGGCATGTAATAACACGCTCAATAATCATTAAGTCATCTGAGAAATGTGAACTAAGACCATGATGAGGGGCACCTGGGTGGCTCAGTCGGTTAAGCATCTGATTCCGGCTCAGGCCATGATCTCGAGGTTCATGGTTCGAGGCCCATGTTGGGCTCTGTGCTGACAGCTCAGAGCCTGGAGCCCGTTTTGGATTCTGTGTCCTTTTCTCTCTACCCTTTCCTGGCTCTCTCTCTCTTTCAAAAATAAATAAACATTAAAAAATTTTATAAAAGACCGTGATGACATATGATTTTATACCTCTCTGCCGTCTAAAAAGTTAAAAGCTGAGATGTCGTGTTGGGTCGTACGTGCGGCACCTGGCTCACACACGGCTGGTGGGGTGTAACAAGGCACAGCCACTGGGGAAAACCGTTTCTCATACCGTCAAGCATCTGTTTACCGTACGTTCCAGTGACATCGCTCATGGGTTATTGCCCAAGACAACGGACAGAGATGCCCACAATTTGTACGATTTTTACAACGAATTACCCAACATCCCTCAGCCGCAGAAGCAGTGATCCAGCGGCGGGAAATTCACGGAGGAACACTACTCTACAACACACAGGTTACTGAGCGACACACATGCGTCTTAGAAACATGATGCTCACAGAGTCCCGACACGGAACGGCATCTACGGAATGACTGTGCTCCCGCGAAACTCTGGAACAGGACCCAGTGGTCTGTGCTGATGGAAGTCGGAGCAGTGGTTTCTTATGGTAAGTGGGCACTGACTCCAAAGGAGGCGCGGGGGACTTTTCAGGGTGACAGACCGTCCTTCATCTCAGTGGGGCGGTGGTGACACACGTGTGTGCTGTCATCGAGCTCATCAAACTGTGCCCTTTGGGTGTGCGCATCTCAGCCTCGTGGGACGCGGGCGTACGTGGCTCTGCCAGGTCCTCACACGTGCCCAGAGGCAGACAGCCGTCCTAGAGGCGCCCTCCCCGAGGTCCTTGAGCTAATGCTCGGACACTGCCATTTCCATGTCACCAAATTCTGGGGGCGGGACTCAGATCCCCAAGGCCCCGAATGACTGTGTGACACCCACATGTCTGGCAGCAAAGCGCTAGGTGCCACTGCCTTTGTCGCTGGGACCGGGTGGTGCAATTCCGTAAGGATAAGACAGTGGGAGTGGAGCAGGGCTGGTCTTCACTGCCACGCGGCGTCCTTTCCGTCTCGGGAGGGGCGCACGGCAGGGTGACCGAGGCTGAGACCGGACGCTCTTCGGAGGGAAGCTGTGCTAAGAACGGAAACACTATGGAGAACATCACTGTCCCACGAGCAACGCACTTGTGCCCAGGCCTCAAGCACGCACGAGACTCGCAAGTGACAGCAGCCAGCGGCGTGCGCGGTTTTCGACCTTCGGGCGGTTCCTGTCCTAGGAAATGTCAGCAGTGCCAGGGAGGCGTGACCGCAGCCCTCGGTCATTACCGACAACACCGGCCGAGTGCCAGGCGCCGGGCTAAGCACCGTGCATGAATTCCGCCATCGGTCCTCGCAAGAACCCCACTGGGGTGTGTTTTCCAATTCCTGTTCTGCAGGGAGACTGAGGCGCAGTGTGGTCGGAAGCCGTCCGAGGCCATTTCACCCGACTGACAAGGGACGGAGGACAGTGCTCAGGTCGATGCCTGGAAGCCGACCCACAGACGGGGGTGGGGGGTGCTGGGTGCAGCAGGGACCCCCAGGAAGCGTGCAGGACTGAGGCGGCGGGGGTGGGTGGGGAGGAGAGCCCGAGGAGGGTGAGTGAGCGCCTGGCTATCGCCGGGAACCCCTGGGCAACTGTGACGGCGGTCTCAGAGGATGGTCCGGCACCGGCAAGGGCGCCGAGGCACTTCTGACCCTTGGCCCCCTCTCCCAGTGGGGGGACGGCCCCTGGGGCGGCGAGCCCTCCCCGCTTCCCGTTGGCCCTGCACACAGGAGGTCTGCGGGGAGGCCGGGGGCTGGGGTGGCAGGATGCTGATGGCGTTTGACCCAATATATGTGAGAATACTTCATCTCAACGTGCATCACATGAGAGCATGCACACCCACGTCCCTGCAGCATCACAGCCAAAAGGCTTTGGTGGAAACCACCCCGAGGCCGTCAGCTGATGAAATACTTAAACCGTGGCTCATCGCCTCGCGGGGAGGTGGCTCTGCCGTGAACAGGAGGGGAGTACTGACACCCAGGAGCCCCGACGACACCGACCACTCCTCACCACCCCCACTGCCTCCATGCTCTGCTCCACCTGCGGGAATTACAGCTTCCTGGTGAGCCTTTAAGGCCCTGCGTGCTGAGCCCCTGACACCCCCCAACCTCACCTCCAGGAGTTCGAGGGACACCCCGGAGGCGTCACACCTTAGCAGCAGGGCCCAGCCACCCCCGGATCCCGGTCCACTAAGCCGTGCTAGCGAAGCCGGAAGACTGCTCTCACAGGCATCAAACTGGGTTGTGAGTCACTTAACCGCCTGCCGGGACAGAGCTCACACTCTTTAGTGGGAGAAAACAAAATCCAGATGACCAACAGCACAGCAAAAAAATGAAAATGTGGATTCATATGAAGAACTATAACTGCTGAAAGCCGAAAATGAGTCCCAGTGGATTTGGGGGCTTACAATGCATGAAGGACGCAGTAAAATGCAAGACACCAGCACAGGGTCCGGGAGACGTGAGCACATGGCTCTGAGACCCACACCCTTGCGAAGCAGCATAATGCAATTTATTATTTCTTTTTTATTTTTAAGTCTTGAAAATTTTTAATGTTTATTTTTGAGAGAGAGACAGAGACAGAGTGCGAGCAGGGTAGGGGCAAAGAGAGGGAGACACAGAATCCAAAGCAGCTCCAGGCTCCGAGCTGTCGGCACAGAGCCAGACCTGGGGGCTCGAACCCATGAACCGTGAAATCATGATTGGAGCCGAAGTCAGACGCGTAACCGACTGAACCCCCTAGCACCCGGGCGCCCCAACACTGTCACTTTAAAGACGAGACAAGGCGCAGACACAGCAGTGCGTCATCACCTCATCCCGGCCAGCACGGGATGCGTGCCTTCAAAATTCGATTCTGTGGCCATCAACCTTATAGAAATCAACATTAAATTAACTTCATATTTAAAAAGGAAAATAAATCTCGATGTAGGTCTCAGGCCATACACACAAGTCACCTTGCAAGGAGCACAGACAGACCTACAGGTACAAGCTAAAAATATAAAACCTTCAGAAGAAAGAACGCAAAGAGAAAACCTCGCAGAGAGGGGATGGACTAGGGTTTCTCAGATACAGTCCCCAAAGCGCAAACCATAAAAGAGCAACATCAATAATCTGGGCTTAATCAGAATTGAACACTTCTACTCATTGAAAGGCATGGATGAGAAAATGAAGGAGCAAGTTCTAGGCCGGGAGAAAATATTTATGATGCACGTCTGACTAAGGGTGTGCATCTCCAGTAAATCAGAACCACTCACTGTTCAATAACAGGGAAAGCAGTCGACAACAACAGCTCATGAGACAAGATTTATGACCGGTTAGTAAATACATTCACCATCATTAGTCACCAGGGAAACAGAACTCCAACACATGCAATATCACTCCACACCCATTAGAATGATTAACGTAAAAAGGACCAGCAATTCCGAGCACGGAGGCCGGGGAATGCTCACCCAGGGTGGGTGGGGAGGCAAGATGGTGCCCCTACTTTGGAAAACCTGATGGGCAGTTCTTCAAATACGTACTTAACCCTATGACCTGGCGGTCCCGTTCGATCCGAGAGGAATGACAATGTATGTCCCCACAAAGCCATCCGCTTGAATGCTCATGGCAGCCTCATCACAAAAGCCCCCAGACTGGGAATAACCCGTTGTCCTTCGACGTGTGGATGGGTGATCTCACTGGCATCCAGCCGTTACCATGAATCATTACCCAGGAACAAAAACGAATGAACTACTGGCCCACCCACCGCACACACACGTCTCAAAGACGTTAGGCTGAGTCAAAAAGGAGTACGCGTCCTATATAATCCCTTTTATACAAAGCTCTCGAAAAAGTAAATCTACAGTGTCAAAAGCAGGTCAGCTGCTAACAGGCCAGGGGTCGTGGTGGGGGCGGTTAACTGGGAAGGGACATCAGAGAACCTTTTCTGGTGATGTAAAGGTTCTGTGTCTTGATTTGGGGAACAGTTACAAGGGGGTATGAATTTTTCAAAGCTCATCACAATACACACTTAAACGGGAACGTTTTATGATGCATGAATCATGCATATGAGAGAGAAAAGATCCAAAAAGAAATGGGATTTTACCACCATAACATCACTGACCGCACCGGGCATCCCGGGGGCTGGGGACTGCGGATGCCCCGCAGTCTGACATGCAGACTTTGGTCTGAGTGTGCAGGAGAGGCTCTGTGCCCAGGAAGACGAGGGTGGAGTGTCACCCAGGGTCTGCTAAGTCCGTGGGGACAGCCTGGGAGGGAGGCCCCCGAGGGGTCGTCAGAGGGGGAATACAAGATAGGGCTTCGCATTCTACAGTAGCATAGGGTTTTCCGTTCAAATGCTTACCTAATATATATTCAATCACAGGGGCAGCCTGGAGCCTTTTTTTTTTTCTCTTAATTTTAAAAATGATAGCAGAGCCTTACCAGACAGCTGCTTGATGGCCACGGGTCTCACTTTGTACGGGGTGCTGCAAGACAGAAGACACTTCACTGTGACACGCTGTCAGAGCGTTCCCGGCACGCCTGCTACGGGAGATAAGCACTTGGGAGAAATCAGAATTCAGTGGATTAGGGTTTTTGTTTTTTGTTTTTGTTTTTTCCTGAAATTAGTTTCTTTGGCTGTTCTGAGCTTCCTTGTTCGGAAGAATGCCAGATACTTTAAATATATCATTTAAATGGTGAGCTTCCTCTATAATGTTCGTATGTGGTGAATGAAACAGATTTTAGGATCGGTACCATGGACCGCACAAGGCCACGCCAGCACCTGACTCACGCGGGGAACTCGCTCTGTCCCTGGCCTGGTCCCGGCTCCTGACAGCCGCCAGTCGCCTGGGTGAACACGCACCGGCCTCTTGCTGGCGGCACCCCCAGGAATCACGAGGCCCCAAGGGGGTGGACACAGAAGATCAGCTCCTGACCCACAAGGACTTACAGCAAGGGTGGAAGGGAAAGGCGACTGAGCCAACAGAAAATAGCTCAAAAGGACAGGAATAGGCGATAGCTTGTAATAGGTTTTTAAAGAGGAACCTCAAGAGAGATGCTGTTTTTGTTTTGTTTTGGTTTGGTTTTTTACCCGGTGGTTCAGCAAAACTGAAAAACCTTGTAGCAGGCAGGCTGCAAGGGCACAAGGAAGCATCGCTGGGCGAGTAGGGACGGTCATGGCCTTGGGGAAGGGGTCCTGGCGGGACCGGCTAACGCGCCAACACGCAATCGTTGGACTCAGCACAAGAATCTGGGAACGTGTCAGGTGAAACCTTACTAGCCCGTTGGGACATCGTCCCATGTCCTGTGTTCAGGTCGTTTGTTCAACAAATTGTTCCCGGAGCGCTCACACATCAGGTACAGGTGACAGGGCAGTGAACTAGACAAAAATGCTCCTGTCCTCACGGCGCTGACGTTCCACGTTCAGACATGCACGGGAGGGACAGGCATTCCTGCGCCGTTGGAACGGCTAAGCTCTAGAAATTCTCCAGCCACGGCCACAGGGGACTGAGGATGTATCAGCCGCGCCGCGGAGGGTCATTCGGTTGCCAGTGAGGAAGGTGAGTGTGCAAGTGTGGACCCGAAGGAGGGCCCGACACACCCCGCTAGGCAGAGAGAGCAAGCTGTGCAGCAACAGGCGGTGAGCTCAGTTCTGGAAAATGCAGAAAACCTGGAGGGATTCACACAGGTAACGGTATCGCCTGGGATACGTACATGTGGCCTAGCAGGTGCGGCCGCACGGAAAACTCTTACAACCGAAAACACTAATGACGTTTAAAAGCAAAAACCGTGTGGCGTGGTTATCCTGGGTGACGGACAGACAACTCCGTGACGGATTCCGCCTCCCGGCACGGAGCGCAGAAAAGTGAGTCCACGTCCTCAGGCCCCCAGGGGAGTGCCCTGCTTCACTTAGGAACAGCCCCTGCTTCAGCAGGTCTTCTGGAAGTTGGTTTTTCGGAACCTGGGGTTCATTTTGCTACAGAGACTTTGTCACGATGGTGTCTGGGTTCAGGCCGTTCAGGTAACACGTTAGTGAGAATCCACGTGGGTTTGAAGCGTGGCCCTACGTGTGGAGGGTGGGCCTGAGGGGGCCGGGGCGGGGCCTGGGGCGGGAGGGCGCTCAGCGAGCATCAGTCCTCACGGCCTCAGTGCGATGAGCAGGGCGGCCTGTCACCCCCCTGGGCTCTCCCGGGAGGCGTCAGCCTCAGCACCTGGCTGAGCCCCACTGACGTTTCCTCGCGCGGTTGAAGCGTCTGTCTCTCTCTTCAGAGGGGGGTCTGAAGCAGTGGGGGGCAGAAATGGAAGGGGTAGAACCTTCAGGAAGCAACACCTTGTCGTTTGGACGCCACGGGATCCAGAATGCTCCTCCGTCCAAGAAGGAGCCCTCGGCCCAGACGGCTCAGGGTCCTGCCAGCGGCAGCTGCACAAAGCGGGCTGTGTCTGTTCCCACGTGTTGGTCATTAGGACTCAGGCTTGCTCAGCGATCGGTTCTGTTTCCTACCGGCTCCCAAAGAGCGGAAAGCAATTCGGCCTGTTGTCAGTGCGTTCCGGGTTACTAAAGTCCGGTCTGAACACTCCCTGATGCGACAGAATAGCCATGGGGCCTGGGAAGGGTCAGGGAGTCCCCCACGGACTCCGGGCCACGGGGTGGCCGACAAGGACCGGGATTCAGACGGTGCACGGAGGTGGGGAGCCCAGCTGTTATGGAAGGGGCTGGCGTGGGGACTGCAGGTCGGCGGGCTTGGGGACGTGTTCCAGCTGGATTGGGGCCCGATGCTCCCGATGGAGGGGTCTGGACAATGTCCTGTGGCCAACTAGCAGGCCGTGCCCAGGAGCGCTGGGACGAAGATGCGTTTGAGGCCGAGCCTCCGGGCAGGTGCATGGGGCTCGGCTGAGGGGCACCTGGGGACACAGACCAGGCACCCGTGCACCGCGAAGCGCAGGTGAGAGGCAGGACGGCCCACAGCAAAGGCTGGCGAGACCATCTAAGAAGGCGTTAAGGGGAGGCGTATTTTGAAGGAAGAATCAGAAGGTTATGCTATTTGGTTTGGAACGAGCCCAGAAGCACAGGCCTGAAGGCCGCTGGGGCCCCACGTCTGGTGAGTAGCCAGCTGGCCAGTCTCAAGCCCTCAGGGTCTGGAGGGGAGACCCTGGAAAGCCGACAATCACAGGAGCGGGAACGGGGACGGGGAGACCCAAGCGGGGTGGGCGCCGCCAGCGGCAGCCCCTGCCCACGAGATGGCTCCCGAGTCTGCGGCCGGGAAGACATGAGGGGACAGGGCCGGCGAGTGCTGCAAACGTCTTCAGTAGTGGAAGACGCTCGGGAGACAGCCTGACCACGGGCACGGCCTACTTGGCCACCGTTTGCCAGGAAGAAAGAAGATTCCAGCACTTTCCAAGAGAGAAAAGCCCTGTGTCTGGTGGACACGGCTTCTGGTGAGCACCAACCTGGGGTCAAGGACAGTTTCTTACAGTTTGCACACTTCGTATTCGTGGTTCTCCCCCAGGGCTGCGTTTTGGAATCACCTGACAGCTTGCTGGGGGCCGGTGGGACGTGACCTGGAAAGGGGCACCCGCCCAGATTTGCCACCACCACCGGGGGGCTGAGAGAACAGCAAATTCTGGGTTCTCCAGCCCAGACACAGACAGTGAGGACCTGAGGGGCGGGCAGGGAGGGGAGGGAAGACAGGAAGCCTCCCGTGCAGCTGGGTGGAAGGCTGGTGACCTGTGAGCAGACAACAGGTAGCTCTGGAACATGCCAGAGAGCACAGAAACCTGGGCTTCTCAAGCTCAGCTCCTCTGGCACTTTGGGCAGGGAGTCTCTGCGTGAGGGCTGTCCTGTGCATAGTAGGACCATCTTGCACACAGTAGGGCCATCCCGCAGAGAGTACAGCCGTCCTGTGTATGGTAGGTCCACCGTGCACACAGTAGGGCTGTCATGTGCATAGTAGGACCACCCGGCACCCAGCAGGACCATCCTGCACATAGTAGGGCCATCCTGCGCACAGTGGGATGCTCTCCGCCCACTGGCCCAGCTGTGACAGCCAGTGTCTCCAGACACCACCCGGTGTCCCCAGGGGAACAAAGCCTCCCCGAGTGAGAGCTGCTGGCACAGAATAAAGCACGAAGCAGACACTAGGAAGCCACAGGATACAAACAAACTGGACAAATTGCTGTTGAGGAGAAAGGCCGTTTCACTCAGAGACCAGCTTGTGCTGGGTGCTGACGGAGCACCGGCTTGAGGACGACGTCCCCCCCGACAAGGCCAGTTTGGTCTCGCGGATGTCAGTGGTGACGGGCTGCTCGAGACTCCGCTCCCAAAGCGCCATCTGGTCAGGCCGAGTGTGTGCCGTGATTTCAACGACTTGCACTGGAGTCTTTGGGGAGCCGGTTAGTGCTGCTCCTTCCGAGAAGCCGCCGGCTGGCGCTCGGAGCCCGAGGGTGGGGGGCAGAAGCTCCCGACGGACAGAATTTGGGGAGACCGACGGGCACGGCTGGAGAGGAGGCCTGGCGGAGGCATCTGGGTGCGNGGCTGCCAGACCGTCGAGGGCTTTGTGCCTCCCACGGGGTTGGTGCGGCTTCTTGGCTGCAGGCTTAGCTGGGCCGGGGAGGGTCTGTGCCCGGCCCGGGGTACCTGACACCCTGCCAGGGGTGGATGGATGGCTGATGGGCTGGCTTCTGGCCCAGGATGAGAGTAGGCACCCACCTCTGGGTGCTCCGGTGTGCACACACCTGGGGCGGGGGTCCCTCTGGGGGCCTCCAGTGGGGGTCTCGGAGCACCCCATCACTAAGCACCTGTGGGCCCTCCAGCTGCTGGGGCATGCGCGGGGTCTGCCTGGGGCAGGCTCTCTCCTCCAGGTGTGGAATGGCCGACAGGGCTCAGTCATCGGGGGGACGCCCCAATGGCCAAGTGACAAATGTCCCTCAGAGCAGACGTTCAGTGAGGAGCAGGAGCAGCAGACGGGGGGCTTGAGGGGCGTCCCCAGTGGGCCCTGCTCGCCGGCCTTGCCCAGCTGCAGACACGCAGCGGAGGCCCCAGGGCCTGGCTTCACTGCTCCTCACTGGCCTTCCGTGCCTCAGTTTCCCCATCCACGGCTCCTCAGAGGACTCTTGTAGACAGCGAGTCCTCCTGAGCACTGCTGAATGTAATTATCTTGGGAAGGGACTGGGCTGCAAAGGAACAAGCCTCCCTCGGCCCCTCTCATCCCTACCCCGCCTTTGGCTTAAATTCGGATTTTCCTACAGCAGCAAATTGCAAGGACAGGCGTGCAGCCCCTCCCGTGTGTGGAGAGAGGCCCCAAGAACCCCGAGCAGCTGAGGCCGGCCGGCTACACTTACCGTTCTGAATTGGCAGGCATGGTGGGGTCGATGGACACCATGGCGTCGTCCGCGGTCAGCAGGGAGATGGTCGTGTTCCTGGAAGACACATCGCATCAGCGTCCCCAAGCCCAAAGGACAACAACGGGGTGCCGGTGCCGGCCCGGCTCCCAGACACACACGCAGCCACCCGGGGTTCCAAGTGGGGTTTACCTTGTCCATTTTTAAGTAATTGCAAATAATTTTTGTTAAAGTGTATTTTGATTTATTTTGAGAGAGAGAGAGAGACAGAGAGGGGACAGAGAGAACCCCAAGCAGGCTCCGAACTGTCAGCGCAGAGCCCAACGCGGGGCTTGAACGCACAAACTGTGGGATCGTGACCTGAGCCAAAATCAAGAGTCAGCCGCTGAACCGACTGAGCCACCTAGGCGCCCCCATTTTTAAGTAACTTAAAATGGGAATCAGATGAAGTCTAAGTTACGGAGTTGGGAGACGAAGGGGACGGCAGTGAGCCAGTGAGGGACGTTTATGTCGGCCAACGGCGAGCTGGGTTTGCCCCCCGACCGCACTCCCTGTGGGAACAGTGTAAGCAGGGGCACGCTCTCTATGAAGGGGTTTCGAGTGGGTAGGCTGAATCCTCCCCCAACCTCTTGCCCCAGGGCCTCTCCTAAGCCTTGTGGCCTTGACCATGTTGTTTGTAAAAAAATTTTTTTAATCTTTATTTTTGAGAGAGTAACAGAGCATGAGTGGGGGAGGGGCGGAGGGAGAGGGAGACGCAGAATCCGAAGCAGCTCTAGGCTCTGAGCTGTCAGCACAGAGCCCGATGTGGAGCCTGAACTCACAAACCTCGAGATCGTGACCTGAGCCGAAGTCCGACGCTCAACCGACTCAGCCACCCAGGCGCCCCCTTTGACCATGTCATTTAAGCTTCTCTGCCCTTCCATGGCATGCACGGGGTTGGGGGAGTGATTCCCAAATCCCGGGTTGTCAACAACTACACGTATGCAGCACTCAGCACGACGCTCCGTGGAAGAGGCCTGGACCGCGGGCCAGTTTTGCAGCTACAAACCTCCATTCGCTGTCCAGGCACGTAACTTCCTCCCCTGCCTGCGAGATGCTCGGTCGTCCCGTCCCGGGCCTCGGCCTGGGCCACAGCTCTGGAGGGGGACGCCACGCCACGGCCACTCCTGACCACTCTTTACAATCAGAGAGTTAGGACAGAGGGCACCCAGGGGGCTCAGCCGGTTGCGCATCTGACTTTGGCTCAGCTCGTGACCTCACAGTTCATGAGTTCGAGCCCTGCACTGGGCTCTGTGCTGACAGCCTGTCAGAGCGGAGCCTCCTCAGATCCTCTGTCCCCCTCTCTCTGCCCTTC
Source organism: Crocuta crocuta (assembly GCF_008692635.1). Lineage (NCBI taxonomy): Eukaryota > Metazoa > Chordata > Mammalia > Carnivora > Hyaenidae > Crocuta > Crocuta crocuta. The sequence goes on from NW_027528796.1 coordinate 3,156,967, forward strand.
CCCTGCTTGGGCTCTCCCAAAATATACACAAATATTAAAAAAAAAAGTTAGGAGAGAGACTGCACTCGAACAGCCTGCTGACCTGGGGAAATAGCTTTTCTGGAATTCTGATGATTCTAGAAGGGGTTCGCGGGCCTTTTCGACTACCCTCTGAACCCTGTCTTCCCGCACGGTGCCCTGAGGCCACCCCACCCCACCCCGAGATGGAAAATCTCGCCTGCGTTCGGGGCTGGGGGACCAGAGCCAAAACACAACGGCCCCCCTGTGTCCTTTCTTCAAAAGAAAATAAATAAAAGGAAGAAAAAAACCCTCTTAAGGCGGCAGTTTCTGCCCAAGTCGGCCCAGCGGTCTCCTCCGTGTGCACAGGCCGCGGCCCAGGCCCGCGGGGTCCCACTCACGGGNTCCCTTCCCGGGCCCCTCCCCCTCGGGGGCCCCGGTGGCGCGGGCGTCGGGGCCACTCACCGGGGCAGGCCGGTGGCGATGCAGAACAGGTCCATGATGTCGCTGGGGCTGCAGTACGTGCTGAAGACCACCTGCAAGACACAAGCAGCGAGGCGGTGAGGCCGGCAGGCGAGGGGCCCCGTTCNGCCCCTGCCCGCCTGCAGGTTTGCTGGAGGAAGAGAAAACGTAACTGTGGGCACGAGAAGGCTACACGTGCGTGTGTCCATTCAGCCCGTCCGCGCAGGCTGCGAAAACGTCAGTCTTCTGTGTCTCGCAAGGCGCCAGGGAAAGCGCCCACCCCCGTGCACCCCTGCAGGTGATGGTGCAGCCGCACGGTCACCACCGGTGACGTCTGACGCACAGGCTGACACCCCTGGCTTCGGACGCGGCGTCTACGGGAGTCTCAATGACTCCTGGAGACCATTAAGGAAAACAGTATTTTAAGGGTCATTTGCATAAAAAGGTTGCCCTTCGGACTTTGGGGGCTGAGGCTGTAGGACTAAACCCAAGGGGGCGTCGCCACGGGAAAAGCCCAAAGTGAACCGGCGAACGGGCATCTCCACGGTAAGCCACGCAGCAGCAGCAGGGGCATGGCGCCCGGGGGCCCGTCCCCGGGGACCGAGACAGACAGGTTTGCATCAGCGTCTTCTGTCCAAGGGGTCCCGACCTGCTCTGAAGCCTCCCTCCCTGGGAGGGGCCGATCTCCGTGGCTCACAGGCCGTGGACAGTCCACAGCGAAGCCCCTATGTCCCCCCCACGGGATGCTTTCCTTCCACGTTCTCCCTGGCTGGCTGCCCCCTCCCCTCTCCCTGCGGGGCGGGAAGCAGGCCTGGGACAGTGGGCGTCTTCGGTGCCCAGAGCACCACTGTCTCATCCGCGCGCGGGTCCTGGATCTCTGTCTACGGGACACAGTGAACGTTCTCCCCCGTACACCTCACCTTTCTGTGACCAAGGCCACTTCCTGTGCGCTGCCGGCCCGGCCGCGCCGAGACCCGGCCAGCGCGCCCCCTCCCTGCCGTCCTAGCTGCACCCGCAGTGACGGCACTGGTGACCCGCCCTGCACCCGGAGGCCTCCGTCCTGGCTCAGCCGGGGGCCCCGCAGTGGCCCCCGCGTCCCTGCTCCTGGCCCCGCCCCAGCTGCCAGCCTTGGGACTCAGACACGGTGTGTCGCTCTCCTGAGCGGCGGACTCTGGCTGCCCCGTGCCCACGTCCCAGCCGGCCGCGGGAGGTTCCCACCTGGGGCCTCGCCGGGGGCCCCTCCTGCTTCACCCCAGGCGTGGCACCCCTCCCCGGGCCCTCCGATCGGTGCCACCCCGCTTTCTGGATGCCCCTCTCCCCTGCTGGCTGCAGCACGAGAGTCCCCACCCCCTGGGGAGGAGGCTCGCCGGTATCTGATGTGCACCTGGCTGGCACTGTCACGACGGTGCGTCCCCAGGGACCCCAGCGCAGGCCTGAGTGCCACAGTCCACGCCTCGGCTCTCCTGGCTGTGCTGTGAGGACGTCCTGGCCATTCACCCACCGGCCCGGCACTGCTTCTGACGTTCTCTTTCTGAGCCTCTGTGTGGCTCCCTTCCACGTGGTGCAGGTCGAGGGTGGTTCCCCCCAGGCCCCAGGGAAGGGCAGGGGTGGGCAGAGGGGAACGGAGTCACTTCTCCCCCGGGCCTGCTGACGAGCTGCTCCTCCAAGTGTGTGCTCAGCAGAAGAACGCCGGTGTCCGGGCCCCAGCACGACAATGCCGGGGCAGAGGGGCTGGGCCGGGCCCGGGAACCTGGGGTCAGGAGCTGGGCTCTCCTGGCTGCTGTGAGCCCTGCCCCCCTCCCCACCTCCCTCCCCGACCGCAGCGAGGTCCCTCTCGGTGCCTGGGTGGCCTGGGTGGGCTGCCTCAGACCGGGAGGAGGGGCACCCGTGTAGTTTGTCAGGGCAGACGTGACACCTCCATAGAGGTGGCCTCCCCTGCGGGATGTGCCGGAAGGCTAGTCGGGGCCCTAGCCTGCGGCATTCACGGGCAGGGCCATCTCCGAGATAATGTCCCTCCAGCTTCGGGAAAGCCAGCTTCCGCCGTGGGCGCCCGGAGGCCTCACTGAGGAGGGGCTGGACAGCAGCGGCTCAGGAGGTGGACGACGCGGCCTGTTACGATGGGGCAGCTTCTCTGACTCAGCCGGCACGCGGCGGGGCCTCCTGTTGCGGCAGTTGGGGGGACAGCATGGGAACCGGGGTGCCTGGGGGACGCCGACGCGCTGCCTCTAAGCTCTACGACCGTGAGCAAGCTTCTCTGTGCCTCAAGTTTCTCTCCTGTGGGAATGGGCAAACACGGGCAGCTGTCACGTCTGTCGAGGTCTCTGCATCCGCGAGAGGCCGGGCTGGGATTCCGCTGGGAAGGGCCGCCCGGGAGCCCCGGAGAATGGACGAAACCCCCCCCACGCCTCCATGCAGACCCGTGGGGACGGGCTGCTGACGGCCTCGCTCAGTGTTCAGACTGTGGCTGAAACACGGACACCTTCGTGGGCTCGCTCAGCTCACAGTGGGCGGGCGGGGCGCACGTGCGGTGCCCGTCCGCACAGGCTTCACCGCATCTGTGAGTCCCGCCTGCGGCCTGGGACGGGACAGGGTCGTGCTCACCTCCCCAGCCCCGGGAAGGCTAATAACAAGCTTGAAAAAGCACAAGTGCGGGCCCTCCCGGGGAGGCGACGCTCCTGCGGCCTCGCGCAAGCTCCCCCCACGCCGAGTGCGGCCAGCCTCGCTCGAGACCCAGGATGACCCTCCGCTGTGGCGCCTTCTGACGACAGGCCAGGGGGCCGGAAGGAAGCCTGGTATGGTTCTCGGATCTCTTTTGCGCAGACGGTAACATCTCACTAGTTCCCTCCTTCGGCTCAGGACGTCTTTGACGCGGGGCCACGTGTGTGAGAGCCGCGCTGTGGCCCGAATACGCCGTGAGCGGGTGAGAGGCTGGGCACAGCGGCGGCGGGCGGGCCCGACGGCGGCGGAGCTGGGACGAGGTCCTCGTGGGCGGCAGAGAGGCCCGCCAGCTGAGGTCGGGTGTTTGCGGCTGTGGCAGATGCTTGTTCAGCCCGGGAGACACCCCTCCCCTCCGGGGCAGCCTTGCCGGGAGGCCCCACGGCTTTTGATTCATGCGCCAAATCACTCTGCAAATCATTTCTCTTTCATTCAGCAGAAAACAGTGCCCCAAACAAGTGCTGGAAACACGAAAGGTGGACACGTGGAGGCAGCAAGGTGGCAGAACACAGATTTCATATTCCATCGGGCTCGAGGCATCTCTCACGGCTCACTCGTAAGAAAGCCGGCTGGGCCTCCCCAGGGCCTGTGGCGGCTCGACTGGCAGCACCGGCTATGGGGACGAGGCGCGAGAACGGCCCGAGGAGCCCCTCTCGCCTGCTGGACGCTAATCTTGTTCAGCTGGGCCCGTGGGCGGCGGTGGGGCTTCAGTGTCTGGAACCTTCCTGCTGCCGCATAACCGAGGACGGGCACAGGGGCCATGAGCCCAGCCCCATGCCAGGGTCCTGGCCGAAGCGGCCCCCCGAGGCCCCGCCGGCCAGCAGCGGTGGGACCGTGTCCGGGCAGCCTGTGCACACAGCTGGCGGCGGCACCAGACTCTCAGATCCTGCCTGTGCTTCTGTGTCTGTGTTCGAACCAGCCTCCTTCAGCGGCAGGACAGGGGGCTCCAGGGCTTGTCCCCACCAGCGACTCCTTCTGTCCGCCGGCTCCTCTCGGCACCCCTGCCCCTCACCGGGAAGACTGTAACCCCTTGGAGCCTCGGGTTCCGTTCTGCAGATGGTGCTGACAGTACCAGGCGCACCTGCGCTCCCACACCAGCTCCCACGCCAGCCGCCTCCGCTGCCCACGGGCCTCACGCTCCCTGGGGTCCCTGGAATCCTGCACTGCTGGGTGCAGGCCCCCCGGGGGCTCCGGGTGACCAAGCGCACCAGACGGCCTTCCGCTCCATTTTGCTCGGCACCCAGGTTGACTTTTGTAGGACTTCAAATCTGCAGCCTGTGGGATTTCCAGGGCACATCTAACCCAGTTCTCTGCTTCCCGGTCTCTTGGGGAGGGGGCTACACTTGACCCCAGGAAGGCAAAAACGGAGGCGAGGGGGTTAGGACGGGGACTCCCAAGCTCACAGCAGGACGGTCCGCTGCTCTGAGGCCCTGCGACGGTCGGTCAGGACAAGGAGGAGAGCCAGGTGGCGCTTAGGGACAGGCTGGGACCGGCCTTGACCCACTCCTGTCAGGCAGCCGGGACCACACCCGTCACAGCACGGGGCACCACCCGCCAGCCCGCCAGCACACTTCCCGCGGCCCCAGACGGGCAGCCCTGGCTCCTGGGGGCCGTTCGCAGTCCCCACGGCCCGACCTGTGACCGTCCGTCCGGTGCCCAATCACCTTTCCTCACGAGGGCTTTCACTAAGCGATTCGGAGCTGGCGACAGTTGGGGCGAGCACAGGGCCGGGGGGAATCCACCCTGGGCTGACCCCGCCCTGTCGCCCGCAGGATGAATGAGGAAGCGCAGCCCCCACCCCACCCCCCCCCACCCCCAGAAGCTGGGCGAGGGGAAGGTCCCCGGGCACGGAGGGCGGAGGGAGGCTGTGATGGGACACAGGGCGGAGAGCCGGGCCCACCTGGCTTCCTGCAGCCCAGACCCCGGCCACCCTCACGCACCTGCTCACGTCCGACCTCACGCAAGCCCGGACCCTCTCGAGCGGACATAACTGTTTCTGTTTCCAGGTATGAAACGCACCTGGACCTACACCTTTAGAGAAGTGACGGTGGGGCTGCGGCCGCCGAGCCCGGGTCCAGGTGGCCTGTGGGTTAAAGACACAGGATGGGCAGTTTCTAAAGGCCAGGGTGTGACTCCCGTCTGATCCTGGGCCCAGAGGCTTCTTCCCGGAGGAGGAGTCTGTTCACAGAGGGCCCTGGTCTGTGTTTTCCCCGCTGTCCCTGGGCTCCCCTTTCAGAGGCTGGGGGAGGCGGCGTGCGNCACAGCGCGAGGCGGGGGCAGATCTGAGCGTTGCTGAAACCGCGGCTCCTGAAGGGCCCTGTGTGGGGTCCTCCTGCAAACCCGAGCTCAGGACAACGTCGTCTCCAGGCTCCCGGGAGCTTTCGATCAGGACTTTCGGCGGAGAGATGAAGCTGCACATCCAGCGCGAAGTGCGCGGCGAGGGTGGTGGAAGGGCATCACGACGGGGAGTGATGAGCCGCCCAGGGCGCTCTGGAGCACAAACAGGATTTTGACGGGTGCGCTGACTGGGGAACAGGACATGCGCCAGCAGAGACATGGGGGCGGGGGCGGTGAGGGGACTCAGGCACCGGCGAGACCAGCAGAGGTGAGGAGGCGTCCACCCACAGACGGGGGCAGCCCGGACCTTTTCCAGAAGTTTCCTCCCCTTACTCAGAGGACCTGGGCATTTGGACTTCCTCATCCTCAGCCAGTGGCAAGCTGCCAGGGCTCCTTTGTGTCCCCGTCTCGCTTCGGGCTGTGACCTCTCACCGCGACCACTCCTGCCTCACCACACCCTGTGCTGTGAACCTGAGGGCTGTGGTATCAAGCTCGGCCGTCCGGAGGGACTGGCCCGGCGAGAGGCCTCGGTGACCATGTCTTCAGTTCAGCAGCAGCGTGCGCGGCGGAGGCGGCAGCCTGGGCTGTGACATGCAGGGTTTAGAAGCTCCTGCTCAGCGGAGGAAGGAGGGGGCTGGTGTGCGCCCGCCCGGGCCCCACGGCGCTCCTGGCCCTGTTCCGCATCTGAGCGTGCGAAGGCAGGCCCGGCACCTGCTTCCGCGTCCACCCCGGCCCTGACCAGGGGTGGCCGTGGCCGCCACACCGTCCGGGGCTTGCCGTGCTGTGCCCAGAGCCTGGGGCAGGTCCGGCGGCCGTGGACGCTCAGGAAGTGCTGGATGCCCGGGGGAGAGGGTGCTGTACTCCCCGCTTGCCAGGTACCAGTTCTGACTTCCGGGGAGTGCGGAAGGACGTGCCAGGCCTCATGAGTTACACTCACGTGCGATTTGCAGACAAAGCCGTGTCTGAGGAAAGCTGGTCCTGATGCCCACCATCTGCTCTCCGTTTGTTCTCCGCCTTCCCCTTGTGTAAGGGGGGGACAAGGCGCTGGGAGGTGCACCGCCCCGAGCTGG
>NW_027528796.1:3163565-3164093 GCF_008692635.1 Crocuta crocuta
TCTTCACGGTACGCGCGTCACGAACAGAAATGACCTGTCGTGGTTCCCGCCCCGTTTGTGGGCATCGCTTCGGCCCTGCCGTGGCTGGCACCGTCTGCCGAGGAAATGACTCCCTCTTCGGGCCATCAGGCGCTCGGGCAGGAAGGGCAGGAGTGACAGAGCCCGAGTGCTCCGGGCCTGGGAGCACCCGCCAGGCCCTGCACCGTGCCCTTCCGGGTCCTTCCGGGCCCTTCCGGGTCTCCTGCACCCCAGCACCTGCCGGGTCCCCCGCCCTGCCCTTCCGGGTCTCCCGCGCCCGCCTGGGGAGGCGCATCCCTGCAGCTGCCGAGAATGGTTTCCGCTGTTCTCGTCACCTTCTCGTGTGGACTGGCACGGAGCCAGCGACCGCTAGAAACCGGGGTTCCGCGCAGATACTTGTGGCTTTGCGTGGTGAAATGTTCCTGGTCCCAGACAAGTAAGATAACCAAGTGGCAACTTGGGGTTTGGGTCGAGTTTTGGAGCCTGGGAAGGACAAAAACTGCCCCGATC
>NW_027528796.1:3164124-3165208 GCF_008692635.1 Crocuta crocuta
CGGGGTGGGGGGCGGCGGGGGCCCCCTCCCGAGGGGGCCAGTGTCCCCACGGAGGAGATCCATCCTCACCACGGAGCACAGTTTCGCAAAGCCGGCAACCCAGGAGGGGGTTGGTTACCTTTCAAAGTCACGGAAATCGTTTTTGAAGCCTCTCAAAATCATTAAAAAACTATCAGATATGTGGTGCGTCTGGGGTGGGCTGTTGTAAAACATGCGATCACGTTCATTGTCTTGCTGTTACTATGTCCGTCGCCTGCGTCGCCTGTGAAATTTTTTACTCCATTGCCTTAGCAACAATTTTCACAGAGCTGCCTAGAACTTGGGAGTAGCGAGTCTCAAAATTTTCCTCATTATAATTCTCCTACAGTGTTGCCCCCCAAGGGATTTTACAGGCTTCCGCCAGAGGTATGGAGCCAAGACCCCACGTTGCTGGGGTCCGAGCACCAGAAGACACTTTCGTCTTCCATCAAGTCCCCCTTCCCGCCGAGCAAAGGGCGAGCTCTGCTTCTCCACACAGGGGATGGGCTCCGTGTTCTTTCCTCTGGTGAATCAGAATCGGATGCTTCCGGACACTCATGTCTGGCCCCCTCCTCGCTCTGTTCGCTCGGCTGTCGATCTCAGCCCCCTGGGCGTTTTAAATCTCAGTGTTAATGCTTCATCATACATGTATTTACTCTTGTAATTGGTGATGATGTTCATCAATTATAAATGTCACCCTGATACCAGAAATCTCTACTCAAGCAAAATAAGGGTACGGACTTCTAAAAATAGCCACATCGGCCTCTAAGAAAATGGAAGGAAATAATACAATTGACAGTAGTGAGAAAGTGATGAACAGCCAAAAACCGGAAGCAACCTGCGTGCCCTTCGACGGGTGGACGCCAGACACGCTGGGGTCTGTCCACACCATGGAGCACCGCTTAGCAAGAACGAGAACTAAATTACTGATCCACACAACAACTGGATGAATCTCAAGGGATTTGTGCTGTGTGAATAAAAGCCAATCCCCGAAGGTTCCATACTGTGCAATTCATTTATATGACATTCCTGAGGAAAATTTTAGAAACAGAGAACAGGTTAGTGG
>NW_027528796.1:3165304-3173338 GCF_008692635.1 Crocuta crocuta
GGTGGGGGCAGGGGAGGGGAGGGGGTGAGGGGGGAGGTTTTAAAAGGGGTGACTGGGGGGTGGCTGTACGAATGTCTGCATGTAGTAAAAATGTATACAACCCCACACACACTCGAACAAGCACAGTAAAGCAGGTGGAATCTGGGTAAGGTGGTGGATGGACTCAGCATCCACGACATGGTTGTGATAATGTACTACAATTTTGCAAGAAGTTGCCGTGAAGGAAGCTAAATAAAGGCTATATAGATCTCTCTGGTTTTTTAAGTTTATTTATTTATTTTGAGAAAGAGAGAGAGAGAGAGAGAGAGCAGGCGAGGGGCAGAGAGAGAGAGGGAGAGAGAGAATCCCAAACAGATTCCGCACTGTCAGCACAGAGCCTGACTGTGGGGCTCAAACCCACGAACCGCAAGATCATGACCTGAGCCGAAAGCAAGAGTCAGACGCTCAAATGACTGAGCCCCCCGGGCGCCCCTCTCTGTGTGGCTTACAATTGCATGTGTTTCTACCAAGCGTTTTCGTGCGGTAACTCTGGCTGGGGGTGGCGAGGAGGCGCCGTACGGAACATGTACCCACACAGCCCTGGTGCAAAGTGGTTCTGCAGATATGTGCCCTCTGCCCCAGAACGCCGTTTCCAGGAACCGCTCTTAAGGAAATAATAACAGCAAACATAATAATACGAGCATTTATGAAGTGCTGGCCACCATTCGGGCACCTCTCACCAGTGAGCTCGCGTTCACAGCGAGCCAAACCCCTGACCTGCCTGCGGCCACTTTGCAAGGGAAGAGCCTCAGCCAGGGAGGCTCCTCTTCTGTTATTTACTGCAGAGAAACGGAATTAGGACAAATATCACATAAATGATGAGAGGACTCCATTTTAGTAAGTCTCCATGATGCAACATTATTTTGGCATTAAGATCATGTTTTTGAAGACCACTTAACGCTACACTGGAAAGTACGGCTGGCGTAATGCTGAGTGAAACGATCAGGGTAAGAAATCAGGTAACAGAGAGCTACACACGCAGGAACGCAGCCTCCGGAGAGGCCCTGAAATGTCTGGTGGCACAATGGTTCTTTTCTTTCTATATGCTCTGCGTTTCTCAAATATTCTTACAATGAATATGCAGGGCTCTTCTAAGCAAAAGTTATCTAGATCTGGAAGCCGAGGCTGGTCGTTGATATCAGAAGTAGCTTATGAACACTCCCTCCCGGGAGCACGTGCGGCACTGCATTTACATAGAATTCTTAGGAGACAAAACCCAGCCTTTACTGTTTTTTATTTGGAGAGAATATTCTTTGGCGTTACGCCAAGCAGATGAGGAAATTAACCGGAGGACAAAACCCAGAATTTAAATAGCACTCAGTGAGAGTGTGGGAACCAGCGTGAGAGAGAGGCACCCGGGGAGCATGGGGGGGGGACACACAGAGAAGGCGTTGGGGGGAGAGCAGAGCAGGAATCCAGGGCAGAGAATGAGGCCAGGTGCCTCCTGGGACAGAATGGCTTGGGGGTCCGTGCTTCTGAGCTGGCCACGGGTCCGCGGGCCAAGCAACAGAAAGAAAACTGGGGCCCAGAGGGACCCCATGGGGCACCAGGACCCAGAGGAAACCCACGTCGGGAACGGAAGGGGGAGGCAGGGAGGTGCTCCTGCCCCCCGCAGGTGCTCCGGCAGGTGCTCCGAGTGTGGGAGGTACAGCCGGGTGCTCCCTATGGGCCTGGACTCCCCGTTAAAGAATTTCTAAGCTCCAGACACCGGAATGCCCCTCAGACCCATGTGTCTTCAGGGCCCTGCTGACCAGGGTGCCCGGGAAGGGTGTAGAGGCCCCGGCCTCTTGCTGAGGCTGCAGTGAGCCGGCTCCGGGGCCCTGCAGGGTCCACACTAGCGGTGGGCTGAGACCGGCTCAGCGGGGAAGCTACCGCTGACTTCTGGAGGGCGCGTTCCGGTTGACCAGAGCCTCCCTGGGCACGGGGGGTGCAGGACAGGGTCTTGGCAGCCCCCGATTCAGATTTCCTTCCTTTAAGTAGATCGCCTTAACCTCCCTTACGTGTCATTACAAAGCAAACCCTCAGTGGTAATAAGCTAAGTATCAATGATCTTAGAAGCGACACATGATCTTTGGGGTCAGGTCCACTGGGTTGGCACCCACGAGGCGACCCGTGACCGCCATCCTAAGGTGGAGTCCTGATCCCCGAGTCGTGGGGCCACAGGGCCCTGCTCACGTCTGCAGGGCAGTGTGGGCCAGCATGCTCCTCAGGGAGCGTCTGGGAGGCCAGGAAACCTAAGTGACGAAGACCGACGCTGGGCTGTTAGCTGGCAGATGCCACCCCGAGCTCCCAATTCCAATTGCAGTGCTCAGGCAGGGACCCCCTCTGTTCCCGTCAATTCTTTAGTGGGTCCTATAGACTTGAACTTGTAGAACAAACGGGTACTGACACATGTCACTTCATGTTTATATAAGCGTCACATACTAGGGTTGCATGTAAAATTCTGTGTGTGGGGGGGACCTAGTTCAGTTGCTAACACTGTGCAAAGCACAGCACTCGGGGCCGTCGGGGCAGAGTAAGTGGGGCTGGCAACGAGAACAGTCACTGGGTGAGTGGCTGCTCTCAGCGGGCTCGGTCTGAACGGGCAGGTCCCGGTTTGCCTGGAGCGTGGGCCGTTTTAGCTGTCGCACACCCCTAGGATTACCCCTGGCTGGCTGCTGGTGTTGTGCACTGCTCTGGGCACATGCAGGGCAGAGGGGTGAGTCCACTTCCAGCCTCTCCTCTTAGCAGCTCAACCCAGGGCAGATCTTTTAACCGCTCTGAGGCTCTGACTCTCCTGCAAAATGAGGAAACACTATACCTGGCCTATGGAATGTCAGGAGGGTTCCTCATGACATATAGGGGGACTGGTACGCACGAAGTGCTAAGTGACGTGGCCCCTGCGATTACAGGAGGGGCCCTTTGGAACCCTTCCCTGGTGATGGGGATGGGCATGGGGAGGCCTCTCCTTGACCCCTCAAAGGCCATTTTCACAAGCAAGAGGCATCAAGGGCACGGAGCTTTGACCTTGACACGTCGGCGTTCCTGGGTGTTCAGCAGAGCGCGGCATGAAGGATGTGTTATCTTGGGAATGCTGTCACCGCGCAGGCTCCATCGCTCTGACATCCTTGTCCTGATCATGAACCACATTCAACTATATCCCAGGTGCAACGGACACTGGGGTCTTATCGATGCACATATGTAGTCACTAGGTAACAGAATCCCCGTGTAGGAGATAAGAAAGCTTTGCTGGGCTCAGTGATCCATGTGCCCTCACTTTGGTTGGGGCTCCTTTGCTCTTTCTTAAACATGTTAGAAAGTCTCCGGGAGATGAGGACCCGTGGGCAGAAGTGGGGGCCGTCCCTTCACATCGCACCGAGCACAGAATCTGTCCGTTAGACCGGGCAGCGCTGGCGCCCAAGCGTCCGCCTGTGCTAACTAACGAGCTGGGGCCGGAATTCGCATCTGCTGGCTTGTGTTACACCACGGATGATGCCGGAGCCACCGTCATCACCCGGCCGTCACCTCCACCTCCACCTCGGCCATCACCTCTGTCACCACCTTCACCTCGGCCATCACCTCCGTCACCTCCATCACCACCAGCTCCACCCTGACCTCTGTCGTCACCGGCACCACCACACCGTCCCCACCACGCTGTCACCACGACCTGACAGGACTGAGACTATTCTTGAGCCAGAATCTGAGCCAAGTGACCCCGGGTCCTCATCAGAACCTTGTAAGCTTGCTGCCCTCATCACCCCGTCACAGCTGAGGGCTCTAAGCCAAGGAGAGAGAAGCGGCTGACCCGGCCGGTGTGGTCCCAAATGGAATCTTGCCTCCCCCCCCTCCGCACCCCAGCTCTGCAGCCAGGCCGCGTGCTGTGCGTGAGCTGAGAGCTCCCGGGGAGGCCCGAACCTCTCCACCACTGTCACTTGCCCCTGATGGCGAGTACGCTCGGTTTGCCTTGCTTTCGACCGCCGGTACTTCGGATGGCGTGCTTGGAGCAAATATTGACTTAGGCTCCTCTTTCAGAGGAAAACAACCCAATTCAAATGCCTGACCTTCTGTCCATCAGACCGTGATTCATTTTCTGTAGTTCCTATAATCTATTAAGCTTTACATACGCTTCTAGAAGCTTTTATAAGGCTTTGTCTGCCTTCAGAGCAAACCAGGGTATTTCCGTCAGACTCCTGGGTCTCATGCGCCAGCCCCAGGAGTCAGAACTGACCAGCACGGCCCACGCAACAGCTGGTTACGACCATGCCCGCACTCCCAACGTTTCTATCTCGGGGGGAGTTACAAGGTGAATTTCCACTGGCTTCTTAGTGCCCAAGAGCTACAAGCGTTTAATATAGAGAACAGGCTAAAAAGAGACCAAGACCAAAATCCCACATTTTGTGTTTTTAAATACTCAAGACATAAGCACGTGTCGATGAGGAGGAGAGGGTGGCTCTCTCCCTCTCTCTCCGTCTATGCCTGTGATCTGTCTGCAATCCACCTCCCATTATACATTTTATGGTCCTATCAATGTGACCACGTTATTCGCTCTGTTTTGCCCCTTGTTTTTGAGGGGCAAACGTGTTTTGAGGATAATGTCACAGAATGGATGACAGTTAGCAGGCAGGCAGGCAATGGCTAAAATAAACCCTCTATCAGGCCTCATCTCCCTTCTAATGTTAGGAGGTATTTTTCTGGCCAATGCGTTTGAAGGGAATATAAAATAACGCAGAAGCGACCATTTGTACGTATGCACCAGACTCCTTACATACATTCCTCTACCGAAGAGAAGTTCTGTGCGATGGAAATGGTCGTGCGGGCACGGCCGGAGCCCCCCCTGCGGCCCCCCGCCCCCACGGCCACCAGCACAGGCCCAGCCCAGTTGTCCGCAGTGTGACTTCTGCCCCCGCCAAGGGGTGACCGGAAACTCACTATCGACCTCACTTGGCTTCACCTGTACGCGTGTCAGTGCAGATCCCTAACATACAGGATCCTTTCTTACCGTTCAAGATAGCACAGCGCGATTTCCACGTGGAAAGGAAATAAGCCATCTCCCTTATCATTCCTCAGGGCGTCATAGCTGCAGGTACATGATCACATCTGTATCTGGGTCTGGATCTGGGTCTGCATCTTTAAGGATCAGGAGTAGCAGGTGTTCATTACCAAACGGCATGGAACGTAAAGGGGAGGAAACACATGGATGGGAAGAGTCTTAGAGAGGCAGCAAACAAACACAATGTGTGGGCCAGGTTTGGATCCCGAATTGAAAACAAGTGTGTGTGTGTGTGTGTGTGTGTGTGTGTGTGTGTGTGTGAGATATGGTCTCCTTTTCTTTCCCTGCATTATTTGGCTAAGGACACGCATAATCCTTGACCCTTAAAGCATGCCTTGAAGGAGGGTATCATTCTTGCCATTTTGTAGATTATAAGGCTCAGAGAATTTCAGGAACTTTTCCAGAGTCACACAGCGAGGGAGCTGCGACAGAAAGGAAGGGCGTGCCCAGCGGAGGGGCGACGGTCGGCGAGGGAGGGGTGAGGAATTGATGCCGCAGGGTGACGAGGGACGCCGGGCACTGCTGACGACGAAGCCTTCTGGAATTGTGGGGAGCTAGTTGGGAGCAAACGCAAGGGGAAGTCCCCAAATACCTCCCTCCCTGCCCCTGCAGGGCCCTCTCATAATCCAGCTCTACCTGCCTCGAGGTGCCAGGAGGCCCCCAGGGGGCAGTCGCTGCGTTGAGCCCGAGAGCTGGTGTCACGGTTGCACCCCATGGGTAGACCTTTCCGTGAGGTCTGTGCCGTGAAGCCAGCCTTCTGGTTCAACCCCAGGCTCTGCCTCTCACACACCCTGGGGTTCATGGCAAACTCTATCGCCTCCATCGCACGCCGTCCCCAGCTACAACATGGGGAGGAGCAGACGCTGGTCGCCTCTATAAAATACGTACGAAGGTATCTGGTATGTTGTAGGTGCTGCAAGTACCATCCCCGTGTTACAGGTGTGGAATCGGAGGGTCAGGATCTCACAACTACATGTGTGTCTGTGCACGTGCAAACCACGGTCTGCTGACCCCAGGGCTGCCAGGTGAGCACGCGAGGTGACAGTGGCAGAGGGAGCCGGGGGGGGGGGGGGNGCTGGTGGCCCACCGGGGTCTCCCAAGGCCCATCTCTGCCCATGCGCCTTCTCCCCGCCCCAGCACACGGGAGGATCTCAGGAAGCGTCTGCTAAGTGACAGGCGTTGCAGGCACATCTGCTCAGCACGGCATGAGTTAACTCCATCAAAATGAACAGCAACATTTGGTGTGGGAGTAGAGAGATGGAAGACCCTGCTTGGACTGTGCAGTCAGTCGGCGGGCAGGGGGAGGCAGCAACGTCACCGCACGCACAGATAAAGGCAGATGTGACCCATCTGTGAAGGAGGGCTGGCCTTGAGGGACGGGAGGCAGCAGGGAGCAAGATGAGCCGGGCTGCACGTGCAGGGAAGGGGCGACCGCCCCCCCCACCCCCACCCCCTGCCCCGTCCACACTCCAGACCGCTGGTCCCGCTGGCTCTGGGGAACAGCCGTTATGTGGGGAGCCTTGTGGCTTAATCCGAGGCCAGAAACACGTCCCCCTGGGTGCACCCTTCTTCACCTTCAGTGGCAGAGTCTTGGCAGACATGGTTAACTGAGGCTCATGGGATGAGACGGGCCCGGGTTATCTGCCTGGGCCATGCATGAAGTCCCCAGATCGCAAGGCTGCAGAGAGAGGGAGGGGTGACCTATGCAGAGGAGTGATGTGAAGAGTTCTGAACACGCTGGTGCGACGTGGCCACGAGCCGAAGGGTGCGGACGGCCCCCAGAGCGGGAAGCAGCAAAGAATGGCTTCCCCCTAGAGCCTCCGGACGGGGGTGTGTGAGGCTCTACCAGCACCCCGATCGTGCTCTAGGGCTGCTGACCCTGGACTCTGGCCTCCAGAACCGCGAGAGAGTAAATTCGTGCTGGTCTCAGTCACGCTGACAGTGGGAGTGTGCCACTGTAGTCCCGGGAGCTGACGTGCCCTTGGCCTCCACTCTACGCCGGACTCTGCAGAGACGAGGAATCCAGGAGGCCGTGTGGCACGGGCTGCGAATCTGATTGGGGGCGACTCCAGGAGGTGCCGGGGGGGGCGGGTTCTAGAGAGCAGGTCTATCACCTTGTCCCCCAGAGGGGCTGATGTGGGCCTGGGGGTCCGTGGGGGATTCCTGCCCTGCTTCACGATATTCATTAGCAGGACACAGCCGCCCTGACCGTCTAAACCCTCTCCCAGCTGGGGATCCGGGTCACCCGGGCTCGGCCGGATGGCAGTGGCCCCCTCCCCACGCCTGTGTGTGCAAGGACCCTCTGCACTGAGCCCGTCTGTCAGGGCTGATTCACTCACCCCTCTGGTCTCTGTCTTGCTCTGGTTTGTCTTCCTACTTCTGGTGTCTGAGGCCAAGCTCCACCGTGATAAATAAGGGATCACAGTGGATTGAAAATGCAAAAAGCAGACAGTCGAACGGGCAGGGGATGTGCTGAGATGCAGCCCCCTTCCAAGGACGGTTTTGTGTGGGGACATATGTGAAGGTTGTCCCTCTGGTTTATATCTGCTTTACCTCTGGGGTCCCCATTCAAATAAGAGGTGGCTCTTGTGTGCCCGACCCTCATGTGTCCCCTCGCTGCCCCCCACCCCACTCTCCTGCCCAACCTGCACCTTGTGCCCCGGGGCTTCGTCAGGCTCTGCTGTATCAGGACGCCGAGTGCGGCCAGCGAGACCCACCCTGCGGCCCGGGCTCCTTCATGCCTGGGGGAGGGGCCCCCAGCCTGCAGCCCTCAGCTGCATCGGGGGCGGATGAGGGGTGGTGGAGCAGTGTGAAAAGACGTGGGCAAACCTTGTGGCCACTAGACCTAGGCTGGGACCTTCCCCAGGGTAGACTCCGAGCTCCGGCACCTTGGAAAGCGAGCATCATCGCTTGCAGCCTCTTTCCCAGCAGGAAAGAAATGGGGGGGGGGGGGGGGGGGAGGGACA
>NW_027528796.1:3173350-3175671 GCF_008692635.1 Crocuta crocuta
GGGTCGTGGGTCCTGCAAGGTGTCCTTGGGGCAGGCCAACAGGTGGCTGCAGCGGTCTCGGCCGAATGGCAGGTGTTGGCTCTGCGGTCAGGAGCGGGGAGCAAACCCTGGGTCCCGCAGCAGGGAGCCCCTCAGGGAGGAGGCTCATGCGTCTTCCTGCTCCAGCCTCCTTCCCGGGAATCACTCAGGGGACCGTGACTTCTCTCGAGGGAAATCCACGCACCAGCACGATGTCCTTGTCCGAGTATTTTCACGTGACCCTGGAGCTCACCCACCACGTCCGACCTTCTCGAGATACGTGATGGTCTGAACTTGCATGGAGCCGGAATCCAGCCTTCTGTGAGCAGAGACGGCCTGGGACGGACGGCTGGAGAAGCGGGTCAGGTCTTCCCGTCCCTCCGCCCACCTTCCCGGGGCCGGCCGCAGCCAACCCCGCTCCCTCCCGTTGGTGACGCCACGGGGACCGTCCCCCACTGCGCCGATCACTTCACAAGGCCACTGTTTCCAGCGCACGAGGCAGACAAACGGGGGGGGGGTGTTTTATCCAAAGTTCTTTTTCATGACGCTCCTCCAAACAGAACATTAAATCCCCTTGGAAATAACTGTGATACTCCCCGAAGTACTGGAGGTTAAGGTGGGGACGGCTCACCCTGCGTCAGCCATGAGCTGAGGACGACTGGGCCGCGGCAGAGGGAGGGGACAGCGGGGACACAGCCGCCCTGGTGAGCCGTCGAGGGCGTGGGGGATCCCAGGAGCCCCATCGGCACGGGGGAGGGGCCCTTCCTTCCTGCCTCCCGGGCCTCTTCATTTCCCTTCTCTTTTTATTACCTTGAAATTTCATTAGAAAAATTGAGTACGGTTTTCCTGCCTGAAAACAGGCGTGTCTGAGTGTGGGTGGCAGGGGCCTCCCTGCCCTGCTTCTCGTCCTTCAGAGGCCGGCCTCCACCCGCCAGGCTGAAACCTCCGCGCCTCCTGTGTAGCGGCCACACGTCCCTGCAAAGGTCAGGGTTTCTGCTCAATGCCGCTGGACTCTGGGGCTGGCGTGTCACCGGGATGGCACCTCGGCCGGGGCTGTGGCTCCACGGCCCCGCTGAGCCAAAGGCCCGCACGCGGCTCGCCACGTAGTTTGATGCCTGGGGCTCACAGCAGCTGCGGGAAAGCAGCCAGCCCCCCGACGCCTTCTTCCAGAAGCAGAGTCTGGCACTTAGGAGGGGCCCCTTGGGTGCCCTCGCTCCGGGGTGCCTTCTGAGGCTGGCTGCTCCTGGAGCCCTCAGGACGGACGGAGGGCTCACTACAGGGGCTGAGGCTGAATCAGAAACCCAGACCGGGGGTGGGGGGGCTCTGAGGCGTGTTCCAGCCTCGGCTGCTCCCACACCAACACCCAGGAGGCCCGGGGCGCCCCATCCCTGGGGAGGCCCTGGGCTTCGGGGAAAGCCCTGGGAGGGAGCTGCCGGCCAGCTGAAAAAAACGGGGTGCTCCGGGCCACAGGTGGGGTGCAGTGGTGTGGGGGGGCCCGTGACACGTCTGTGCTTCAGAACGGGAGGCCGCGGCAGCCGGCGCCCAGACTCAGCCCTCCAGGCTCATTCAGGGCCACCCGTCAGCACTGGTGACACCGAGCAGGGCTCTAACCCTGGTGGCACGTGTGGTTCTGACTCCTCTCTCTGCCCACCTGTCACTTCTCAGCGCCTCCCCACACCTTCTGCAGACTCCATACTCCCCGCCCAGGTGTCTAGGCAGCGCCGGGAGGCTCACGCCCACCTCCTTCACCTGCTCAGCCCCGGACCACCCAGCACTGCTTCCAGAAATAGTCGCCGTCCTACGTCCTGCCCTCCCCCAGTCACTCCTCAGCTGTGGGAAAGCTCCTCTCTGGACCCCGGCTCCTTGGAATTTTCCGGGCTGGCTTTGCCAGAGGCGGGGCTGGGGGCACCGAGGCTATCTCCCACCTCTGCTGCTTAGGGCTCAGCCTTCCAAACAACACACACAAAATGGGATCAAATACCCGCTGGGACCACAGCTCCGCGTGCTGGCGGCTGGAGGGCGGAGTCTAAAGTCGCAAGGACTCGGCCACACACCCTTGGCCGCCCCTGGGGTCCTGTTTCCTGGCCCTTCTGGGGTGTGCTCTGAGCCCTGGCCTCTCCGTTACCCCCTGCAGAGGTAAGACGTCTTGGCCTTCAGAAGCTTCTAGAGCCCTGAGAGGCTGCAGGAAGCTCTCAGCACTGCTCCCACCTCAACTCTGCTCCGTGTAGAGTTTATATAAGGCAACCCTGGCTGAAGACACCATTTTGGGGGCCGTCTCCCCAGCTCTTTGGAACTGGCTTGTC
>NW_027528796.1:3175754-3184790 GCF_008692635.1 Crocuta crocuta
AGCCACGCCCAGCGCCCAGAGGCTTCTCTGGACAGGCAGCCTTTCCGGGAGCTCGGAGCTCCAGGGTTCCTGCTCTTGCAAATGCAAATTCAACATTATTGAAGATCTCCAGATGATAATGTCAACTGCACTGCCGCTCCCTCTGTTATTTGTAAGACTATCAAAGTTTTTTTTTTTTTTTAAATACCCGGAAGGCAGAAGCTGTGAGGATAAAGAGCCTGAATCACCCGGCTCTGCTCAGCTCGGCTCCGTTAACTCCGTTAACTCTTCCGCTCACAACATAAATCAGCCCAGCGTGTGACCGGTCCCCTGGATGACCAGATTCCATCTGGACACCATCCCCGTCCCCCTAAACGTCCCCTTGGGGGTGCTGATTGCAGGACCGGGTGGCAGCTTTTCCTCAAGGCCGTGTTCCGGGCTAAACTGAGTAGAATGTGTGCCAGATCCCACTCACTCCCGCCATTGCATGGGTGGGCTCCGACTTTGTTTCCCCAAAGCAGCCCCCATCTCTCCAGGGGCTGAGTAGCTCCCCCAGGCCGCACACGGGGGGCCAAGGGCCGTGGGGGAGGTGGGGCCAGCAGCCAAGCGGCGGTGGCGGCACAGGGCACCTGGGCCACCGTGGGCAGCGGGGTCACACGCTGCGCGCCCCCTCGCTACAGCAGCACAATTACTGTGAGGCGCTTAGGGGCACTGCCCACACCCTTCCGGCAAAATAAATGAAGCCGGAGCCTGAATCTCCCCGCCTGCCTGTGTGGAGCGGCCAGCGGCCACCCCGCCCACCCCGGCACGGTCCCCGTGGCCCCACCTCTGAAATGAGGGAAGGGAAATAAAAGGCAAGTGTGGTCCTCTCCTGGGAGAGAAGACTGGGGAGGCAGGAGGGTGGCTCTGGGGCGGCCCCAGGAAGCATGGTGCCCCTGAGCTGGGCCGGCCTGCATTTCACAGAGTGCGCCTGGACTTGGCCGGGCGCTGGGGTTGACGGCCTGCTGCCCAGGGGCCACCCGCTGGCCGCACGCAGCACGCGGCCGGGGGTCTCGGCGAGGCTCTCCTAACAAGATGCAGGGATTGGACCGCCCTACGTCCACAGCGTGAATACATATAAATAAATAAATAAATACCAAATAGCGAGGACTTTATGCAGCACGCACCAGGGTCGGCCTCGCTTCAGCACCGTACACACCCCTGCATCTCATCAGAACAGCCCAGTGAGGTTCATGCTCCTTTCATCCCACTTCTCGGAGGGAGGCACTGAGGCACGTAAGGAACTTGCCTGCGTCCTCCCAGATCCAAAGGCAGACACCCTTGTCCCGGAATCCGTGCTCTCGGCTGTGACATCCCGTTGTCGGTAAACGGACAGCGTGTCGCTGCATCTGAGAAGCGCCCGCCCTCCCTGACCAGGTTACTGAGCCCACCTGCAACACCTCACACCTCACAGCCCGCACACACACGTCTTGGATGAACACAACCACGGCCAGGAAACGGCAAAGGGCTTTGGAGAGAGCAGCGCTTTTCAGAAAACACGGTGATGGGCTCACCGCAACACGATGCGCTCTGCAAGCGGACTGAGGAAGTAAGAAGGGAAACGATGAGGCTCCCAGACCGTCAGGCAGGCTCCCTGACGGACGAACAGATAAGCAGAATGTGGGCAATGCACGCACGATGGAACGGTATTCAGCCTTAACAAGTCAGAAAACTGACCCTTGTCACAACGCGGACAGACCCCAAGGAATACGCCAGGCACAGAAGGACAAGTATTGATTCCACTCATCCGAGGGGCCCGGGGCAGTCAGCTCCGCGGAGACCGAGAGCAGACGGTGGGCGCCAGGGGCCGGGCAGTGGCCGGGGAATCAGTGGTTAGTGGGGCCAGAGTTTCAGTTCGAGAGGATGGAGAAGGCGGGGATGGTGGTGACCAGACAGTGAATCTGCTTCATGCCACAGAACTCTGCATCCAGAAATGGTTAAGATCGTAAATTGTATATGGATTTTCTCGTTTATTTATTTATTTGGAGAGAGTGAGAGCAACAGCGAGAGCGAGAGCGAGAGAGAGAGAGAGAGAGAGAGAGAGAGAGAATCCCAAGCAGGCTCTATGCTGTCAGTGCAGAACTGACGTGGGGCTCGATCCCACAAACCCTGAGATCATGACCTGAGCCGAGATCAAGAGTCAGACGCTTAACCGACTGAGCTGCCCAGGTACCTCAAATTTTATACGTATTTTTGCTATAATTAAAAAAAAAGTCACGCAGGCCTGCTGAAGCAAAGTCGCAGCACGGTTCTGGCTCTGATTTAATCTCCTGGACCGTGTTTTCTGGGGTGCTGTTTCCACTCAGGCAAATGCTCCCCCAGGTGATCAGCCTGGGGTTCGGGGAGCAGACGTGGGGCCGTGGTGCGGGCAGTGGGGGGTGGGCGGACGGGGTAGGGTGCAGTCAGGGCAAATAAACCACGCTCTCAATCGCAGATTGGTTTTTCTGAGGTCTGTGGCCAGTGGCCCACGACGTGACCGCGCACCGACCACCCCCGGGGAGGGATGCCACGCGCTTCTCACGCTCCCACAGATGGACCTTGATGTGTGTGCTTAGAGTATCTTTTTCTCAGAGAGATTTGCGACCCCGGGAACGCAGACGCGCAACCACCAAGTGGGAGGAAACAGCCCGGGAGCTGAGCAAGAGGCTGTGGTTTCGTCCCCACCGGTTTGAGGCCAGGCCGCTAACTTGTGAACCACACGGGCTTCGAGTGGTGCCCCCAGGCTGGAGCTGATGCCACCANAGCGAGAGAGAGAGAGAGAGAGAGAGAGAGAGAATCCCAAGCAGGCTCTATGCTGTCAGTGCAGAACTGACGTGGGGCTCGATCCCACAAACCCTGAGATCATGTGAGCCGAGATCAAGAGTCAGACGCTTAACCGACTGAGCTGCCCAGGTACCTCAAATTTTATACGTATTTTTGCTATAATTAAAAAAAAAGTCACGCAGGCCTGCTGAAGCAAAGTCGCAGCACGGTTCTGGCTCTGATTTAATCTCCTGGACCGTGTTTTCTGGGGTGCTGTTTCCACTCAGGCAAATGCTCCCCCAGGTGATCAGCCTGGGGTTCGGGGAGCAGACGTGGGGCCGTGGTGCGGGCAGTGGGGGGTGGGCGGACGGGGTAGGGTGCAGTCAGGGCAAATAAACCACGCTCTCAATCGCAGATTGGTTTTTCTGAGGTCTGTGGCCAGTGGCCCACGACGTGACCGCGCACCGACCACCCCCGGGGAGGGATGCCACGCGCTTCTCACGCTCCCACAGATGGACCTTGATGTGTGTGCTTAGAGTATCTTTTTCTCAGAGAGATTTGCGACCCCGGGAACGCAGACGCGCAAGCACCAAGTGGGAGGAAACAGCCCGGGAGCTGAGTAAGAGGCTGTGGTTTCGTCCCCACCGGTTTGAGGCCAGGCCGCTAACTTGTGAACCACACGGGCTTCGAGTGGTGCCCCCAGGCTGGAGCTGATGCCACCACGGAGGAGGGTAACGCGGGGCCTGGACGCGCCTGCTGGGCGGCTGCCCCTCAGCTCTCTGTCTGCGCCCCGGAGGGGGAAGTTAGGATCCCTGGGGACACACTTCCTACGGCTGCTGCTGTCTGGCTGCGGTGGATACATGGGGGTCCCTCTGTGTCTTCTGGGGACTCTCTCATCCCTTCCAGCCAGAGGCCTCCCCCAGCGCCCAGGAGTGCGGCCGCTGGGCCGACCGAAGCCGGGGAAGGGGGACCGGATGCAGAGAGCTCAGCCCGGGCCTTTTGCTGTGGGAAGGACCTTGGGGACATGCCCACCACCCCCAGGAAGATGTGAGGCCCCAGTCTGAGTGAGCCACGGCTCCCCGTGCCCCTGGTCCCTGCTGTCTCGGTGCCAGGCTGTGCCCTGGGCTCCCGGTCGCCGGCACTGACATCAGCGGCTCGGCCGTGTCCCTGATTCATCTCTCACTTGCATGACGGTTCACGAGAGCCGCCTGACGGGGACACCGTGTCCTTCCTCTGCTCTTGCTCTCCTTCCCTGAAGGCCAGAGCTGTGCTCTGCACGGCTTTGAGGCCGGGCGGCACGGACGCCACAGCGGCTCCGGGAGGCCACCGGTCCTCGCCGCTCAGGGCTCCAGTGGCCTTGCCTCCTGCAGCCTCTGCCAAGCTGGAGATGAACGTGTCCTGGACTGTGGCACTCCATGGTCCTGGGGGTCGCAGCGGGCTCACAGAGACAAGGGCAGGTGACAAGGGGTGGCAAGGGGGTGCCAGGCCGGGGCCTGCTCACAGCACGGGCCGGGCCCACTGAACCTCCCCACGTGGCCAGCTCCGCCGGGGGACTCTGCATGCCACTTAGTGCCATCTGCGGTCACCCCATGGGGGCGCCTCTGCCGGGCCCACTTTACCAAGGAGGCTTCCCTCCGGCTTCCTGGCCGTCAGGCGGCAGAGCCGGGTCTGTCTGAGTGCCATGGTCCTTGCCACTCGGTGCGGCCACCCCTCCAAGAGTCTCCGTTCACACGACGCCTGCTCGGGCGCCTCGGGCGGTCTGACCGATCTACTTGTCCAGTGAGACACTGGCCACCCGCGCTCTTGTTAAATCTCAGCTCCCACCCAGCTGGAGACAGAGGGTCGTCGCGAGCCCGGGGGGGCGGACCCGGAGGTCGACCCCATCACCACCGGACCATCTCCCGCTGGAAACCTTCTCCAAACTTGGGAGTCCCCAAGCGTCCCTGGGTGGCAAGGAGCTTATGCTACCATTTCAAGTACCCGCTTAAGTATCTTCAGTTACAAACACTCAAAGGAAGAGACGCAGACTGTGCCGGGGGCGCTGAGGACAGCCACGGGGAGTCGCCGTCCTCCGGCCGTGGCGCGGGGGGGACAGGGGCACTGGGACCCCGAGAAGCTCGGGACGGGCCCACGGCCAGCGGACGCAGTCCTGCGCGAACGGAGCAGAGGCCCCTCGGTCGGCGGCGCTCCGTCAGCTCTGTGCGGGGGGCAGAGCAGGTGCGCACATCTGAAATTCGAGAGGACAATGTCGCCCACTTTGTCAGGTGGCAAGACAGACATATTTTCCAGGAAGGAGAAAGATGCCCCAAAAGGGGGGACTCCGGGCCCTGCAGTGCTGACCACATGCGGGGATGGGGGGCAGCTCGCACTTCACAGAAGGGAAGCCGGGATTGCCCTGAAGAAGTGTGACAGCTGTGTTTGTGCCCAAGGCAAGAAAGGAAGGCAGAGGAGCCTGGAGTCCCGTGGAGGGTGCAGGGCTGGAGCAGGGCGGGCGGGGGGCACGGGGGGCAGGGCTGTGCCGGCCGGGCTGTGAGGACACGGCGCATCTGAACCCAGGCACTGCGGGCTCCAGCTGTGAGGACCACGGCTCACCGTGGGAAGGAGGGACAGCCGGGTGCACTGGGCCCGAGGCAAAGGGACCTTGGTCAGCAGCGGGGCCCCGACCGTGATCCACGAACCCGGCACGGCCTTTCATAGATACTAGAACAACTTTCCAACGCCGCTCTTCCCTTTTGGGGTCTTCTCATTTGTTTCCTTGTTTTGGAGAAGAAACAACTTCACAGAGTCAAGTGGCTGTTTGCTTGTTTAGGACCTGGGCTCCAGGTGCAGAGCAAGTCCGGGGGCCCTGCTGCGGTGAGGCTGGGACCAGAACGTGATGGCTCTGAGTGGCAGCTGAGGGCGGCCGGGGCAGAGTGCCACCAGCAGGGGACTGTCCCTGGGGGAGCCGCCAGGACAATGTACCAACCCAGGTGGCCCCTTCCATCCTCAGGGGCCCGGGATGCCCAGTCTTGCCCCCATGAGGCTTCCCACCAGCCCAAGCTCAAGGCCAACCTTCAGGGTCACACGAACGCCTCACTCTTTTCCGTAAGGTCGCCAAACTCATGCTGGGACGTTTTACCAGGCAGGGGCCCCTCAACGCCCCCCAACATCACCCTGTCATCCCGTGGGTGCACTCAGCTGGTGCGCCCTTTCTCTGCATGGACGGTAGGTAAGTGGGAGAAAGGGATGGGTCCTGAGGCCCAGGGGCCGCTGAGGGGAGAAAAAAGCAACCCCTCTGGGCAAAGACCAGAAGCATTAGCTTCTAAGAGTCCTCTGGAGCAGGGGTTCCCAGCTCTCCAGGTTTGGGGACCCCGGCTCCCCCTTCTACACGAGCAGGGGTGGCTTCACCTGTGTGGGGGAGAGGTGACGGGGACAGGTGTGTGGAGGTGAGCGAGGCCGTCCCCTTAGACACCCAGCGGCTCCTAGTCTGGGCCATCGCAAGGCTTCCCGGGTCTGCGAAAAGCCCCTCCAACCCCCGCCAGTCTTCACCAAGGAGGGGAACGTATTCATCAAGCTCCCCACGTCTGGCACCACAGCCTGCCCTGCCCCATGTCCTTCTGTCCGGCTCTGGGACAGAGGCCGTCGCTGCGGGGAACAGCATCGTGGGGGTCACGTTCACACTGGACCTGCGCTCGGCACACAGGAGCGGTTCAGCAGCTCGTCCCGACAGAGGGCTAAGTGACTGGCCTGGTCCCCCTGATTCTAGTCAAGCAGCAGCGGCGGTACGCGCCCCTTACACAGGGGTTAAGGACCGCGCCCGGGCCAAGCGGACGGATGGAGGGATGAGGCTCAGAGTGTGGCCCACGGTCGGCCTGCTCTGTGCGCTGCCTTTGTGTGGGGGGTGCAGTGCAGTGACCGAGAGCTGGGTAAGTCGTGGGACACAGGGCAGAAATAAGGCGGAGCCACAGGACTGATGACGAGGGGGGACAATGGCCGGCAAGCCACGCACCTCAACCCCTCCCCCACCCCCATGGCGCCTTCCTCTTGGAAGCAGGGGGGTCTGTGTCCATGACCTTGGGTGGAGGACAGCTCTGCTGGGTTAATGGGAGACAGAGCAGGCGGCACAAAGGGACCTTTCGGAATCTACCCAGCGCCTGTGACCTTAAGGAAGGAAGGCACAGCCACAGAGCACGCTGCTGGAAATGGTGGTGGCCGGCTGTCATCTTGCAGCACGTGCTTGGAAACCCCAAAGGCTTCGGCTCTCGCCCGGGGCTGAAAGTCCAGCTGAGCCTCCAACAGCGTCAAGGGCAAAGGCAGAGTGCGCGGTGCAAGGTCGAGAACCAGCGCCAGGCGCTGCAGACCCAGGAGAGGTGGGAAGACCACCGCCCACCTGTGCCACCCCCTCCCCAGTGCATCAGCGCAAGGACGTTTGTGGACAGAGGGGCATCGGCGCCCGAGGCAGAGCCCGGGCGCCCCGTCTGCGTTCCCTCGTGTACCTCCCATGACAGTGTACAAAGCAGACGCGACCGTCCCACTTTTCAGATGCGCAGCCCAGCCGCCGGGGGACTTGCTCAGACCCCCGGAAAGTGGTGGAATCAGCCCCCAACAGCAGGTCAGGCCCCTCCCGAGGCCGCCGCCTTCCTCCCAAGGCAGGTGTGCCTTCACGGCTGCCTTTCCGGAGGCCGCCCCAACCTCAGGTGCGTCAGCTGCTACAAGCCGGCGGACGGCCAGACTCAGCACCCCTCCCACCTGCCGACACCTCTCTTCCACCCCCCCTTCCAATCCAGCTTCTCGGGGAGACCTTTGGGGAGTTCTTGGGAAGAAGCCGTCGGTTCTGACCTGGCGGCGGCGTCTCATCTCAGATCTCTCAAAAGATCAAGAAGGCCAATCTTAGAGAAGTCTCACCTGGCGGGATGGGAGTGTGTGTGGTCGTGTACACGTGTGCGTGTTTGCACGTATGTGTGTACACGGTGTGTGGGTTTGTGCTTGCATATGTGGGTGCACGTGTGTGCATATCTGTGTGTCTGTGTGCACACACGGTTTCGCGCGCATGTTGTGCATGAATGCATGTGTGCACACGCATGCGCGCGTGCGTGGGCATATTTGTACATGTGCGTGCAGCTGATGCGGGGGCCATCTCTTCCTCTGAGGAGTCCTGCAAACGCCGGGTCCTGGAAGTCAGGGGGCCGGAGGCCAGCGCCGACCAACTGCCCGCACTGATGAGATCAGAGGGCTGACAGCCGGCCCCTGCAGATGCTTCCTGTTCTCTCAAGGCGGGCGATGGTGGGGGGAGGGGGTCTCGCTTCCCTGGGATGGAGATGGGGACAGTGACAGTGTGGGGGGGCTTGTTGGCAAGCTGGCAGAGGCACTCCAGAGACCTCGGGAGACACCCCCCCTCCGCCTACTCCGTGACTGGCTGGTGCATCCTTCCCTGGCTTCCTGGCAAGGGTGGAGGTGGGGGGGTCCTCGAGCAAAACGAGGTGAGAGCTGGCAGCTACAGGGCTTCCCCGAAATGTCCAGCTGAAGTCTGGGAGTGACTCCCTCACGGTGGCCGCCCCCACACCCCACCCCGGAGGGCTTCAGGGCTAAAATCCCCCCTCCGAACCAGTGTTCTTACTGTGCCTCTCTGCCAATCAGAAGCATGGGTCCAGCACGCCCGGGACTCAGGCCAGGGGCTTAGAAATGGAGGGGCTGGGAACAAAGAGGGGGTCTGCCCCGGAAGCCTCTCCTACGGGAGTCATGTTGGTTAGGGTCACGGGACGTCTGGAGGGCTCCATGTCTCCAGAGAAGGGCACAGGGCCACAGACAAGGCTGGTCCAGCCTGTCACTCAGTCTCCCTGGGGGCCCCAGGGAGCCCCCTCTGCTGTCAGAGCTGACCACCTGCCTGGTGGGGGGCATGGAGGGAGTGGGGGCAGGTAGGAGGGTGGAGGGGACGGTGGGGAGGAGCCCCTGCTCCCTAAGACTCCCCCTCCCCACTCCCCCCCACCTGCTCCCCGCTGGGCAGGAAGCACTGCTACTGCCTGGGGGGGGGGCGGCATACTCAGTCACCCCCCGAACCACGGTCACCATCCCTGCGCGGGGACCACATCCCGAACGGCTGCCCATCGCTGCCCGTTGGCTCGGAGGGAAACGAAGGTTTAAGGTACCAGCCTCTGAACATACAAACTCAACCGGATGAGATCTGCTACAGAGAAAGCTCTGCCCGTGAGGTGGAAAAGACGCATCCCGTGTGCGTCGTACGGGGCCGAGCGCGGGGATGCCAGCTCGAGGGGCCCCGCGGCCCCCCCCCAACGTGTC
>NW_027528796.1:3184815-3197571 GCF_008692635.1 Crocuta crocuta
CATCAGGGCCCACCCCCTCCTCTTCCTCCTGACTCCAGCCTCCTTGGGGACCAGGCCAAGTGAGAAGCCTGCCTCCAAGTGACCTCTGGACAGGTGCCCGCAGCGAGTGACCCCTCCGGCTGCAGGCTGGTCACTTCTCCATGTGCCAGAAACTCCCATAGCGACCCCTTCCGGCTGCAGGCTTGTCACCTCCCCATGTGACCAGATTCCCACAGTAACCACCTCTGGCTACAGGCTGGTCACTTCTCCATGTGCCAGAAACTCCCACAGTGACCCCCTCCAGCTGCAGGCTGGTCACCTCCCCACATAGACAGTTGCCCATAGTGACTCCTTTGCCCCAGGTGGCTAATCAAACACATCAGAGATGTGGGGACATCCCCCCCCCCCAGCTACCTGTAGTCATTAGCCAAACCCCGGCACCATTTACCTTTAGGCACCCCTCTGGGCTCAACGTCTCCCTGCTGTGATTGCCACCCTGGCCTAATTTGCCTAGGAAATGGGAAAAGTTGCTTCCCATTCATGCACATCTCCTTCCTAAGTTTTCTGTGCATCCTCGGGAGTGGCAGCCTCTTCCAGCTGCACCCAGAGCTGAAATGGCAATTTTATTTCTGTTCTTAATGCAGCCCAAGAGAGGATTACCCAGCCACTGGCTCTTTGCTAGTTTCAGCCCTGCCTGCCTACCCTCCCCCCACCTCCTCGTTGCCGCAGGGAGTTTGGGAAAAGCAAGAGGGAGAGAGAAGGGATTTCAGGCGTGAGTGACCTGCAGACCACAGTGGTGGCTCCCCAGTTCTCTGGGGTCTCCCAGTGGGAACCCGATGGGGGGAGGGCCGGTAAATGCCAAATGGCTCCAAGTGCCTGTTGCTTTTGGAAGCCAGTGTCAAACCAGCTAGAGAATGAATTTATTGTTCCCTTCGGTGTGAATTCCAAGCCACGGCTTCCCATCTGTTGAATGTCTGGGTTTTGCTTTTAGAGAGAGTGCCTGGTGCACGCAGGCTCCTCTCCCCTCCTCACCTCCCCCGGCCAGACTGACCACGCCGATGGTCCCCGCCTTTCCCTTCTCTGGCCATCTGGTCTTCACCCGGTGCGCGGGTTGTCCATAGTCCCCCCAGCCCCCCCGGAGGGCTGGGGGAGGTGGGGCTCATCATCTTTAGGGGAAGTGGTCGTCCTCGGCCTTTGGACAGCCGAGCACACGTGGCTTCGTGTCCCTGTAGCTTCATCCCGCCCTCCAGCCTGGTGAAGGGACCCCGTCAGCACCTGGGCACCGTGAAGCTTGATTTAGAGGTGACTAGGGGGAGAGAGGGTCAGCAGGGGAACCCTGGGGGTGGGGGTGGACGCCGCTGCGTGGTTGTGACTGTAGCCTCACAACTGTGATCACGCGCCCCCAGAAAATCAGAGCAAGCCCCATTATTATGGTTCAACTTTGTTGTTGAACGTTCTGATGGTGTTTGGGCTAAGCCAGCGAAGGGTCCATGGGGCTGGTGTGCCGTCTGGTGTGGGAATCTCACCACCCAGCAGATGGCTCATTAGCCCGGTACTTATTTATGCCGGGTGTCTTCTAGTCATCTGGTCTGGCCCTCAAACGTCATCGCCTTCTGGCGCCCCAGAAAGGCCGGGCAGGGCTCTCTGCTGAGCTCCAGGCCCCAGATCGGAGCGAGCGGCTCTGTGACCACATCTGGCATCCCATGGGACGGGCCGCCTCCCACTGGCTGGCGGGGTCTGGATTCAGAGTAATGATCAGTCTCCTGCGTGTCTGCCGGAGCGGCTCTGCCGCACGCCTTCTGGTTCAGGGAGTCCGCGGCCGCTGGGCCCGAGGACCCCCGCCGTTTCCTGATTCCTGAGCGGGCCACGGGCCGAGCCAGCACTGTCCTCGCTGTGTGTGGGTGCCTCTCCGGGAGCTGGCGTTCACGGGGAGACAGACAGACGAGACGGGACGAACATGTGTGGTGGTGGCGAGATGGGTCATCACGGGTGCGAAGGAGAGAAGTCACTCGGGGGAGGAGATGCAAGCGGCCGCATGTGGGACACTGACGAAGGCAGCACATGCACCAGGCACAGCACACAGGTGTCGGGGAGCCAGGGGCACAGAACCTTCTAGCAAAGGGTGGAGAACCTCCATGCCAAGGCTTCTGGCACAGGGGGCCAGTACCTTCGGCCGGCAGGCGGGAAAGAGCAGACAGAGGGGCCTGCGGTGGGGAGTGAGGTCCCAAGGATGAGGGGGTGGCAGGCCCCCGCGTGGACCGTGCAGGTGACCCGGTACCACTCCCCTTGAGCCCAGCCCCACGGATGTGGCCTACTCGAGTGTTGGTGTTGTGTTCGGACAGTATCATCTGGCCAGCAGAGCCGCAGCAGGGAGAGCCGGGAACACACCCCTGCGATGGCATTTGCTGAGAGCACGGGTGGTTGGGCCACAGCGGCGAGGAGTGGCTGCTTCTGTAGCCCGCTGGGGGGCTGCTCACATCCTTCATTTCTGCTCATTGCTTGGGTCGCCATTATTTCCATTTTTTGCTCTCCTTCCCTTTTATATAGTGTGGCCCTGCTTTAATTCATGCTCCTTCATCCTGGATGGCCCCTGGGGTGAGCTCGGAGGGGCACACTCCCCTCTGTATGCACCCAGTCAGCCCAAGTGTCTCCCTGGTGCCCTTGACCTACGTTCCTGACCCTGGCTTGGCCAGCAGGACTGCAGCCAGCGGCAATTCCCGGAATCAAGACAAAAGCTAAAGAAACTGCCTGCCTCTGCCAGGTGGGCTGGGGGGTGGGGGCCGGATGAGGAGCCTGGCTGGGGCAGGTGCCCCAGGAGTGTTATAGGGCCTTGGCCTTGGCCACTGAGTTCACAGAGTCCCAGGAGGAGTCCCAGGGAAGGAGGCTTAGGATTGTCTGGGAGGTCTGAGCGCGAGATCCTGCCTGATTCTCCCACAGGGGAGGGGAGGAGGTGAGGGAGCTCCCGGAGGTGCAAAGCCCCCTGGCTTCTGAGAGGCACAGCCGGGTCCAGCCTCCGTCTGTGGCCCGCACGGGGACTCGTTTCTTCTGGTGCTGCGCACGCGAGCTCGTTCCTGGGTGCAGAACTCACTCTTTAATTTGCCCTGAGGGCTGCGCCAAAGGAGACTTCACAGCAAGGCGTCAGGGCCAAGATGAAGACCAGAAGGACTGAGCCGAGACGGGCAGGAGGGGGCCGGGCCCTGGTCGCGGGGTCCCACAGCCATTCATCTCCGACTCTAAGAAGCGAAGCCACAGGAGGGGGAAGAGAGGGTCTGCCCTCGTCCCTTCGGGGTGGGCTGCCCCCAGAGAGGATGCAGAGATCAGGAAAGAGTTTCGGGCACTCGGGAGAAGTCTAGAAGATGTATCTAACCACAGAGGGAGACTCGGGTCCAGAGTGGCCGGGCCAGCCACGGCGTCTTCCCTTGAGGCCAGCAGAGCCCAGCACCTGGACTGGGGTGTGTGTGTGTGCAGGGAAATGGGTCGATGGGCTCCTGGTGATCGGCACTGAGGACACCCCCTTTCTGTTCTTCCTCGGGTCTACCTGGTGTTTGTAATAATCCAGTTCCTTCCTCTACTGATCCTTTTTCCCAGCTGAGGATGGGGCGGGCGGCACCAAATGAATGTGTTGAAGGAGCAGAACGTATCAGTGCCGAGCAGGCCTTACACAGCGGGGTCTGGAGCGCCCCCGGCTCTGGGAGCAGCGTCAGGCAGGATGAAAATGGATGAACTACCCAGAGAGAAGACGCTTCACACCCTGGCAGTTCCACCACCAGCCTCCTGGAGGGATCAACCCGCTTCCTGTGCACGCAGCGAACCAAACACCCGTGAACTGCTCTGCCCCTCGGGGAGAGCGAGCCGGCAGCGTGCGCCAGGAGCTTGAGAACGGGCTGCCCTGAGCTCGGGCGCAAAGGGAGAACACCGTGCAGGGCGAAGGCCGTTCCGGCGCCAAGTTCACTGGTGTTTGATTTATACCCACAGCAGCTTGTTTCTTTTTATGGCCTTGGTATTACGAAATTATTACTAGTTGTAAATGCTTCAAACAGTGCAGTGGAAAAGGCAGAGTCCCACCCAAGATGCCCCCCCTTTTAAAGTAACCCTGAAGATGGATTTCTTCATCTAAACTCTAGTCTGAGCCACCCAGACCCCCAAGATGCACCCTCTTCTTAATCGCCCCGTGGGTCTCTGATATGCATACGTATGTGTTCTCTTTTCTCATGAGCCGGTTCCCCAGTGGATGGGCATTGAGATCTTCCCAGCATTTTGAAGGTGTCCGTAGTGTGAAAAGAACCCGCGTGTATATCCTGGGTAGTTGTGCTGTTATCCTGTACAACTGATTCTTGGAAGTTAAGATTTCCGGGTGGAAGTGTGTGCACATTTCAATTTTTTATTTTGCTTCGTTGCCGTCTGTGACGGTTCCACTAATATTCGTGCCCACCGTCAGAGAGCGGGGCGCCGCGTTACCTCGCTCTCAACAAAATCAGACGGACCGAATCCTGTTTATATTTCCCAGGCTGAAGAGAGAAGGGACGCCTTGTTTCAACTTGCACGTCTGTGTTTACAAGTGACATCTCTCGTGTTTGTGGGCCGTTTGCGTTTCTCTGGCAAATCCATACTTTGCCCTTTATTTTATTAAAAAATCTTTTTATTATTGATTAAAAATTTTTTAATGTTATTCATTTTTGAGAGAGAGAGAGGGGCAGAGCACGAGCGGGGGGGGGGCAAAGAGAGAGGGAGACACAGAATCTGAAGCAGCTCCAGGCTCCGAGCTCTCAGCACAGAGCCTGACGCGGGGCTCGAACCCACGGACCGTCAGATCATGACCTGAGCTGAAGTTGGAGGTTTAACCTACTTAGTCACCCAGGTGCCCCTTATTATTGATTTTTTTTTTAACCAGCTCCTTCTGTATAAAGGATAGCAGCTCATTGAGCATCATGTATTTTACAAATATTTCCTTCAAGTTGGTGGCTTATCTCTCAACTTTATTCACGGTGTCTTTATGATGTGGCTTTTACGTACATGAGGAATCAGCCTCTCCTGACTCTTCTGGTGGGTACCCTGGCTTTCCTGCTGGTTTAGAAAGGAAGTACCGTTTATAATAAAAAAATTAAAAAAAAAAAGCTAAAGAAAGAAACAACCTACATTTCCAAAGATCGGCACTGGCTAATTAATTGTGGCATATTTGCTGAGGGAAAAATCAAACTTGGTAATTACGACAAGTGTGTGGAGGCCAAGGGAAAGGTCACGGAACCTTCAGCGGCGCGGCAGGGTCCGCAGGGGTGTTGACACGCTGGCTGCTCGTTCCCACACACCACCCGCCTGTGGGGCACGTGCCGCACGCCGGAGCTGGACCCCCCCGGGATGCGACCAGCCCTGGCTGTGCAGCTTGGCACACCAGGGCTGCTCTCTGAAAGCCGGCACAGAGCTGCCCCGGATTGGAAAGGGAGTAAGAAATGCTTGTGTGTTTGGGTGTAGGGCTCTGGCCATTTCTCTCTCTCTCTTTTAAGAGTTTATTTATTTAGAGAGAGATAGCATGAGTGGGCGAGGGGCAGAGACAGAGAGGGAGAGAGAGAGGATCCCAAGCAGGTTCTGTGCTTACAACAGCGAGCCTGATGCAGGGCTCGAACTCACAAACTGTGAGATCATGACCTGAGCCGAAGCTGGACGCTTCACCGACAGAGCCTCCTGGGTGTCCCTCGGCATTTCCTTTTTCAAAACATTTTAAAATTCTTTGATGCTCTTTTTACAGTAAAATTGGGTAAAGGGGGAGCCTAAGTTGATTACGCTGAGCGGGATTGATGGGTTCCCTCCCGCTGTCTTGGGGGTGGCCGGATAGGAGAGGGTGCATCCTGTTTACTAACGTTGTGCTGTGGGGCCCTTGGTTACCCTGCGGTGTGCAGTTACCTGCTCCCCGGCCCCTCCTCCCCGCTCCTCCTGGGTGGTGGCGGCCTCCGCGGGAGCGGGCTGGTCCAGGCCCTCCTCCTTCCTCTCTTGCTCCATGTTCCTTCTTCTTAAAAAAGTATATTTATTTTGAGAGAGAGAGCAGGAGGAGCAGAGACAGAGGGAGAGAGAGAATTCCAAGCAGACTCGGAGCTGTCAGCACAGAGCTGGACTTGGGGCTCGATCTCACACACCGTGAGAGCATGGCCTGAGCCGAAATCCAGAGTCAGACACTTAACGGACTGAGCCGCCCAGGTGCCCCTGATCCTGGTCCGTTTTGGCGGCTTCCTACCGCGAATCCTGCTTCCCCGGGCCCTGTCATCCTTCTGGAGTGCATGTCCCCAGGACCTTCCGGCTGGGCCAGCCTGGCCCTGTCACTTCCCTGACTGGCTCTCTGGGGACTTTCCCTCGCCTCCCAGTGTGGCTTCGTACCTGGCGTCTGTCTGTCCCGTCCTTGTCCGTCCACACCAAGGAGACGCCAGATACTCGCTGTCACGTCCGTGACTTTGCACCTCATTTCATCGAGAAGAATGTCCCTCCTCTCTCCTCCCCTTGATCACCTCTTTTTCAAGATCCATTAAGGTGTCGCCTACACGGTGCCAGGTTCCCTGAACCCTCTGACCTCTGGAGCAGGGCGGGGAGCTCCTCTCCTGGGCTCTCGAGACTCAGCACAGCCGTGCGATCCCACACCCTGTGTGGCCCTGGACAATGTACGTGCCCTCCCTGTGCCTGGGATCCTCAGCGAGCAAATGGGGAGGACAACGTGGCCGGAAGCACTCAGGAGACCAGTCGGGAGCACAGGCTGATGTGTGGGAGGGAGTCCTCCGGCCCAGGGCCCGGCGTGCAGTACGAGCACGGGGCCGTGCGGTTGCCGTGTCAGGAAGAGAGGGGCTGTGCCGTGCGCGGTGACCACCACTGTCTTCTCCACTGAGTTATGACCTTGGAAAGGAAGACCGAGCTGTGGGGGTCTTCCCGATGGGGGCCGCCCTCCCCCTGGAGTGGGGTGGATAAAGCATGTTCCATTAAGGAACGGATGTCGTGTGTGATTCCGTGGCCAGCCTTCCTTCTGCATTTTTGACCTTGCCCTTAACTGACATGAACACAGTCCTGAGAGCCAACCATGCATCCCTGCGCCCTTGGCTGCAGGGGGGTTTCCAAGGAGGGGAAGGCTGCCTTGGGCTGATCCTGCAAGGCCTCTTTCACCCTCTAGCCTTGGGGTGACCTTGGTTCCAGTCTGCCAAGTTCAAGTTCAAGTTCCTGTCCATCAAGCCGGATAGGTGCACACCGGAGCTCAGGAGCCACCCGTGCTGTAGCCCCTGGGCTGGGCTCAGCTGACAGCTACGGCGGGGCTCCCTGGGGCCACCTCACCTGTCCCCACGCACGTCGGCCAGGCAGACTCCCCCGCTGTCCACCAAGCTTGACGCTCCCCTGTCCCCTTCCCCAATCTGTCTTGCAGACCAGGGCTGACTGTGGCCGCCACCAACCCTTTGGACCCCGCTGCCAACCCTTCGGACCACTGTGCATTTTCAACCGGCAAACCCTTTTGAGGGAACTTGGCTGGTGTCTCAGGCTGGTTCGGAGGAGCTCCAAGGTCGGAGGTGAGTGTGCCTGACGGACGCGTGCCATGGGTTGGGGGCTGCGGGCCTGTGAGGCGTGAAGCGAGCCCCACTCTCTCTGGACGGTGCCCCCTGTGGAGGGTCAGGGGCAGAGCGGAGGGTGCATCCAGTTCACAAAGCTGTGTCAGCTGCCAGAATGACAAAGACCAGGCTCGTTGTTGAAGATGGGACGAGGTTCGAGTGTGTGGAGGGGGGGCAAGTGGGGGCTTGAGCACGCTGGGCCCGGTCACCCGTGGGGGTTCCAGCTTGCCCACCCACCCAGCCCTCATTTCTGCCGTGACCTTGCTGCCCCCGTTGCCCCAGGCTCTTTGGCAATTTGGGGACATGGCTGCCCCAGACGCCTGCCCAGCACACTGTTTTCTATCCGGGCCCCTGGGCAGGTGCTGGAGAGCACGGCGGGCCATCGAGTCTGTCCTCCGCGCCCCCTGCACATGGCAGCGCCCTCGGTGACCGTGTGGGGCGGCTGCAGAATTTTAAGTCGGGACCCAGGCTTCTCTGAGAACCCAAGTGACCTCCCGGCCCCGGCTGACTCAGTAGCGAGGCTGCCATTGTGCGTGGAATCCTCAGCAGACTGATGACATCACTTCCAGAAATAGGGCACAGAGTCCTCATTGTCATGCAGACCTGTCCTTGATTATTTACCGACAGCGTGTGTCTGTGGATCCTGGCGCTCCAGCTACACAGCATCCGTCCCACAGTCCGGGAGGACGCGGTTTGTTATTTTGGATGGCTTTCACGGCGCCTTGGAGTCCATTAAAAATCTACCCAATGCGAGTGTTAGGGAGCAGAGGCGGGATCTATTTTAGTGCAAGAAACTCTTCCATGGGCTCCAAGTTCCGCCGTGGCCGTGCGTCTTTGCATTGGTGGTTAATTTCCTACGTGGCCGGCTGTCCACCTGAGCTGCAGGTTCCGGGTCCTGTGTCCTGGGAGCCGCCCTCTCCCTCCCACGTGACCCAGACTGGGGGTCTCTGAGGCCCAGAGGGCGGGGCCTCTGAAGTCTCCCAGCAGGTGGAGGACACGATCCTTCGATCCTTCATCCTTCGAGCTTGTTTCTTCTCTTCTTCCCCCAAACGCAAGCACATAAACCCAACGTGTCCCCCACCAACAGGTGCAACAATTATATTTTGCAAATTGTAGCGTGATTGCTGAGGGAGATCTTAATAGTAGGAAAATCCCATTCCTTTTTTTTTTTTTTTCCCTTTCTTAGCAATTGAGCTGCCATTGATATTTGTTCATTTAAACAATTTGGGTCTGAGAGCACGGGACTGGGTGAAGCTCAGGGCTTCTGCCTGTGCGCCTTCGGCCGCCTCCCTCAGGAAAGTGCCTTTGGTCTGTGACTCTCCAAACTGCCACTGGGCTGGGTTCCGGCTGCCAGAGATGGCTTCATCATATCCTGGAGCCCTCCCACCCAACTTTGGTCTACAGCTCCCTTAAATTGCTCCCCCAAACTCATGGATTTCTCTGTTATGTTCCCTCCTTCCTCCTTCTGGCCACTGGGGAGAGGCTCTGACACTCCGTCCAGGACCCCCAGTCCCCTGGCCGCTGGGCCTGGCTTATCCTTACTACTACCATCATGACACCCTTAAATGAAGGAGAGCATTTTTCTTGTCAATGTAGACCAGATAAGGCCAGAGATTTTCCAAGAAGCTTCTACTAAGAAATTGGGCAAGGTGGGAGATGGAGGGAATCCAGAGGGTTTACTGACATCTTTGATGGCCTGTTTCTGACGCGAGCTTCATGAAGGCAAGCGTGAAGCAGGTGAATCAGCAAGAACTTCCAACCTCTGGGTCCTGCGCAGTTCACACAACAGCAAATAAAGCTCACCGAGCATGGATCAGGGCGAAGCGCAGGGCCAGGGGCAGGGAGCTGGGAGCCTGGAGCAGGGTTGGGGCAGAGGTTTGGGAGGCTGGCCCTGCTCTCTGACAAGCTCACAGGCAGAAGAGGAGGAAATGTGAGCAACAGCAGATACTTCATTACCTTCCCCTCCCCCAGCACATGCGCGCAATGGAAGTCCCCTCTCCAGCGAGGCTTGCGAGAAGGTCTATCGGTACTAAGACAGGCAGAGTTCTACCAACTTGAGACTTCTATTCTGGTGGGGAGATAGACAATAGAAGAGATGCCATGCGATAGATTGTATAAGCAGACGTACAGCACCAGGGGAGGTAAGAGATCTCTGTAACGTTACGAACAGAGCAGAGAAAGAGGATAGAGAATTTCTCGGGCTGACATTGTAGATATTGTGGTCAGGGAAGTCATCACGGAGGAGGGGACATTTGAGCAGAGACACTTGACACTGAGTCAAGTGAAGGAGACTTGTCAGAAAGGAGAGCAGTGTGCATGGAAGGAGCCGCAGCGGGGAGAAGCCAGCTCTGGGGATGTAGGGGGAGTTGGTGGAGGGGCGGAGGAGCGGGCAGGGGTCCGAACGGGCCGGCTCAGCAGGATGTGAGGTTTTATTCTAGGTGTGAGGAAAGCCACGGGGGGATCAAGAGCCGTGGCGTGAGCTGAGCTGGGATGCATGCCAGTGACGCGTGTGAGGGAGCCAGGCTGACGAGTGCCGTGGCCAGGCCAGTGGCTCCTGGGGACATTGCTGGGCAACACTGGTTAAACTGCTAAGCCTTAGTTTTCTGCTCTGTAAAATGGGCTCACAGGCCCTTTACAAGGATTAGATGGCAGAGGTGCACACAGCACTCGGGCGCACGTAAGGTGACCATCCATTCCTTTCTTCTTCCCCATCCTGTCTCTTCATGCTTTCTTTCTGTTTTAAAAATATTTTTTAAAGTTTATTTATTTCTGAGGGGGTTGGGGAGAGAGAATAAGCAGGGGAGGGTCAGAGAGAGAGGGAGACACAGAATCTGAAGCAGCTCCAGGCTCTGAGCTGTCAGCACAGAGTCCCGATGCGGGGCTCGAACTCACGAACTGTGAGATTGTGATCTGAGCCGCGTTGGATGCCAGGCGCCCCGTGCTCGCGTATGTGGATAGAATTGACACGGCCGTGTGGAAGCCCTGTGAGGCTTGATTGCGTGTAACAAGCCCGGTCCCTGTTGCCATGGCAGTGGTGATGTTCTCCCCCTCAGGGGAGCTCAGGTTTAACAATTGCTGAGGAGGCCCCTTTAGAGGAAGTTGAACACGAGAGAAAATTTCTCCCTCGTTGGGGCAGCGGGGCATCTTCCTCCCAGAGACAAACCCCCAGGGATGTCTGGCTGCTGGGAAGGGCGGGGGGGTGTCCCGGGGCCACTTCCGTCTTTAATGAGAGGCACCCGGGGCCGAGAGGGCTTCCCATCCCCGCCACGCCTTCCAGGAAAGGAGCCCATCCCGCTGACGCATCAGCCAGAGCCCTGCGGGGACGCCTGTGTGCACAGAGCCACCCTTCCCAAAGGCTATCTCCCTGGCGACCAGCCGGTCACGTGTATGTGACATTTGAACAGGAGGGGCTCTGTCGCTGTGCTCACAGCACACACCTGGGCTGCCATTGTCTGCGCGTCAATCTACTGTCCCCTCCTTCCCTGGAGAACAGCGGGCAGGGGTCCATCCAGCAGCCGATCCACCTACCAGTCATTGCCATCTGAGGGCCAGCCAGTCCTCAGCCGCATAACTAGCGAGGCGGACCCAAGGGCATCCAGCCACCGTGTAGACGAAAGCTTGGTGCTTTAAGTTTGCTTTCTGTCTAGAGGTGCCCCATAAAAATTCCAAGTTTGTGATGATGCGAGACATGGCTTTCCAAATTTCCTCCTGTTTTAAGCATGGGACCCCACGTAGGGTAAAACTGATATCTAAGGTGCAGAGCGGGGCTTACTTATTACATCCGGGGGTGTCAGGACACTTGGACTTGCAAGTGACAGAAAGGAATGTAAGCAGAGGCAACAAATGCTCTGACTCCAGGGTCTCAGTCGGTGCGTGTGTGTCTGTCTCTCCTCCTCCTAACGCCCGTCCCCCCGACGCCGGCGCCATGGCTGGCTGGCGGCCCGGAGCTCGCGTCCAGGCAGCCCTGTGACAGGTAGCTTCCCGGGCGCTGGGTGAGAAGTGGGGCCACACGGGGCCCCGGGGCCCGGTCACCGCCAAGGCAATACCGTCCATGACTCACAGGCTGAATATGTTCGGTACGGTTTGTAAAGTGCAGTTTTTACGGTAGAACCGGTCGAGGCTTGCAGAAGACGCGCAAAGGTCGCACGCAGAGTTCTCGTGGACCCTGCACGGCTTCCCTGTTGGGAGCGCCCTCTGTTCGGGCGCCATGCATGTTGCAATCAGTGAGCCGCTATTGAAACTATATTCTTTTTCCTTTAAAAAAGTTTTTTTTTTAAGTTTATTTATTTTGAGAGAGAGAGAGATCCCAACTGGGGGAGGGGCAGAGAGAGGGGAGGGAGAGAATCCCAAGCAGGCTCTGCGCTGTCAGCACAGAGCCTGATGTGGGGCTCGGTCCCATGAACCGTGAGATCATGAGCTGAGCCGAAGTGCGTTACCGATCCGACTGAGCCACCGAGGAGCCCCTTGATACCGTAATCTTGACGCAAGTCCAAGCCTTAGTCAGTTTCTTGTTCTGTTTTATTTTGTTTTGCTAATCGCTTTGAACTGTTCGGGGTTCCCACCCAGGAAACCACATTATATTCGTCATCAGGCCTCTGAGACAGACTCTACTAGCTGTTGGCGACCTTGCCAGTTTTGAAGGGCGCTGGTCAGCCACGTCGCCCCTCCGCTGAGATCTGTCTGCTGTGCTTCTCATGACGAGACCGGGGTGCGGGCTGTGGGGGGAAGGCCATTCTGATGGTGTCACGTCCAGGGTGCACGCCGTCAACACGCGCTGTCACTGTGGGCACCGAGCCGGCTCCCCAGCTGGGACCCGTCTGTCAGGTGTCTTCCCTGCAAAGCCACCGCACCGTCCCCTCCCCACCGTGTCCTCTGTGGGAGGAAGTCACTGAGCACAGTCTGCACGGGAGGAGGGTGAGCCGTCCATTCACAGAAGTGGTTCTGAATTCTTCCGCGTGGGAAATCGGTCTGTTCTCGCCTCTGTATTTGTTTGTTCAACCATTTATTTCTAACTGGACGGGCTCATGGGTGCTTGGTTTCGTCTCTGCGTTGTCACCCAGTGTTTATTTTCCTGCTCAAACGGTGCATGTTTGGGTCACTTAGAGCTCTTTCAGTAGGCTCCCGGGTCCCTTTCACATTCCCGTGTGTGCTCCTCCCTCCCCTCCCCACCTCCTCCCTCCCCTCCCCACCTCATCCCTCCCCTCCC
>NW_027528796.1:3197584-3212704 GCF_008692635.1 Crocuta crocuta
TCTCCCTCTCTCTGCCCCTCCCCTCCTCCCTCCCTCCCTCCTCTCTCCCTCTTTCCTCCCTCCCTCTTCCCTCCATCCCTCTCTCTCTGTTCCTCCCTCCCTCCTTCCATTCCTTCTTCACTTCCTTACTTTTGGCAGCTGCAGGACACTCTGCTTCTCTTGCGCTCCCGCCCTAGGCCTGGATCCGCTGGTGAATGGAGCACAAGACCGGCGCCCGGGACGGTGGCCCTGCTCACCACGTCTGGGCTGTGTCTCAACTGACAGAGCAGGAAAGTAGATGTGCATACACTGACCCATGTGTAGACACAGCCTCTGTATCTATATCACTGCAGATGCGATCACACTGGTATCTTCAACTTCAACCCGTTACCGCACCCAGGATCTTTCCAGCCCCTCCTTTCGCTTCCGTCCCCGCCGCCCTCCCCAAGCTGGGGGATCTGGCCCCTGCCCCCTCCACCCACCCGATGCTTCATCGTTCAAGTCCGGTATCCACCGGGGCTGGGCAGGGTCTCAGGGCCAGGCCCCGGGGATGCAGAGCAGAGGTGAGGGGGGGGCATCGGACCCCGCGGTGTCCCGCAGGCAGGCTGCCGGGGTGAGCTGCCGGGCTCCCAGCTGCAGGGCTGTGTGCGGGCACTCAGGGTGCAGGGCCTGGGCGGGTGCCCTCCTCCCACCCGGCCCGGGGCAGGGCGTGGGGTCTGTGGGAAAGATCGACGGGAAGGATGTTCTCTTGAGGGCTCCCTGTGCGAGGACAGACCACCAAAGGCTTGTGAGGGAAAAAAAAGCCCCCCCGGGGGGGGGGACCTGTCAGACCAGCCAGGGGCGTCTCAGACCCGGGCAGGGTGTAAAAACGAAGACTGCGCATGCTGGCAGAGGGGACACGCACCCATTGAGAATGAAGCAGTGAACCTCTCGACCAGAGGCCCAAGGTCAAAAACGGCAGCGTGAGAGCTCACTGTTGAAAGGTAGCCCTCGCCTCGCCCTTCATCCAAAGTGACCTGCCCCTCCCCAGGCCCCAGGCCAGACCCAGGCAGCCTAAGCAGGGCCCTCCGGGGCCCACCTGGTGAAACCGATGGCTTTAGAGAAGTATTTGGGGCGGGGTCTGCCCCTGGAGCAGGGCTTCCCCAGGCTGGCGCTGAAGCCCTTCCTGTCTCGGTGCTCTCCTGGGCCCCGCTGGCCCGTGAGCTTCGCGCAGGCTGCCTTGCGTGCCGTGGGCGGCCCTCTGTGGGCGGCAGCTGCGGCCAGGAGCCGCCCTGTGCTCTGTGGGGCAGCAGAACCGGCTTCAGGACTCTGCTCAGAAATAGCCCAGCAACCGGGGGCCTGGGGGGCTCAGTTGGTCAAGCCTCCGACTCTTGATTTCAGCTCAGGCCATGATCTTACAGTTCATGGGTTCAAGCCCCATGTTAGGCTCTGCTTGGAATTCTCTCTCCCCCTTTTTCTCTGTTCCTCCCCTGTTCACAATCTCAAAATAAATAAAGAAACTTAAAAAAAAAATAGCCTGACATGAACTATCAGGGCCTGTGAGAAGTCCTTGGAGAAACTAACCCTTAGTATTGGTTTTCTGTTGACACAAACTACCCTTTGCAGATTGCCCAGAGAGGGAAGGAAGCTGTCTTGCCCGTTCCCCTACACCTCTCTGTAACGGAGCCAAACAGGGCATCCGCTTGTCACGTGCTCCTTTCCTTTCCCCATCACGAGGATGAGACATCACTTCTTAACAGAATTTGCAAGTGAGATAACAGAGCTCAGAGCTCGATGGTTCTGGGAAGGAGGCGTGGTCCATAAGGGGCAGCTTTCCTTGCGTGTGTGTGTGTGTGTGTGTGTGTGTGTGTACGTGTGCGTGTATGGGAAGAGCCTACTCCCAAGCCCATTCAGCAGCAATGGGGACTCGACACGAATCTGCCTTCTGGCACATGCTGATTAATCTCAACCCACCTACAAAATACATATGCCCTCCATGACCCACTCCATGAAAACCTCATAATGGGGGCTCAAGAAAACACACAGTCCTTCAGGAGTCTAGAAATATTCATTTTTATCATTTTGCAACCCAGGTTGATTCTTTTAAGGGCTGTTGTTATTAGGCACATGGGTTTGATGTAATAATGTACAGGGTAAAAATAATACACATCCCACGCTCCCAACAAATGTCATTATTTGCCCTGTTTGATCGGTTGCCTTATATACTGGCTTTCTGCTCATTTTCCAGCTTTGAAAAGGAAAATGGTGCATGAAATGCCAATCTAACTAGAAAAGGCAAACATCTTTGGGAAGTTATGCAAGGCTTATTTAGAAATGCCCTTTAACTGAGTTATGGTGTTTGCAGAATGTTATTAATATGTTATGTAATAGCACATTATTAAGATATGAGTATTACAGAATAAGAAAACCACTGCTTCCGTGGAAAAGTTAGTCACACTGTGGAATAAATATCTAGTAATTTGACAATGTAAGCCTTTCCACTGACTGATTTGATGTTCTGTAGACAGAACTTTAATGAATCATTGTTAAATCTACTTAGCTGCCTCATGGAGGCAGGGGAAAAAAGCTATCTTTAAGCGAACAAATGAAATCCAGACAGCATGCCCTAGAGTTCTCTGCCTTCTATTCTTTGCTTTAACTGGGGGTGGAGAATAAGAAAAACAGCCACAACCACTTAGGTCTCCCTGCCTGCCCGTCCCCTGGTGGGTGTGAAAACATTCATCCTGGACCGTTGGTCAGAGAGAGAGCTACTTTGCATTAGTGTGGAGATGGGTTATGGTGGCCCAAGAGGCAAAGATTTCTCCAGAGTATCTGCATCTCAGTGTCACTTTGTGTTCCTTCACAAACCTCCAAGAAAAGAAGTCAGAGGAGGACTTAAAGATGAGGTTAATGTCATTAGCCACAGGCTCCTGGGAAAGTGAAGATGGTGCTGAAAGGGATAGGAGAATATATCTTTTTAAAAAATTTTTAAATGTTTTATTTATTTTTGGGAGAGAGATAGAGACAGCATGAGCAGGGGAAGGGCAGAGAGAGAAGGAGACACAGAATCTGAAGCAGGCTCCAGGCTCTGAGCTGTCAGCACAGAGCCCGACGCGGGGCTCGAATCCACGAACTGTGAGAACGTGACCTGAGCCCAAGTTGGACGCTTAACTGACTGAGCCACCCAGGTGCCCCAGGAGAATATATCTTAAATGGGTGGATGGGTGGATGGGTGGATGGGTGGGTGGGTGGATGGATGGATGGATGGATGGATGGATGGATGGACGGGTGAATGATTGGGTAGATGCATGGATAGATGGATGAATGAATGGATGGGTAGATGGATGGGTAGAGGGATGGCTGGATGGGTAATGGGTGGATGGGTGGATGGATANATTGGGTAGATGCATGGATAGATGGATGAATGGATGGATGGGTAGATGGATGGGTAGAGGGATGGCTGGATGGGTAATGGGTGGATGGGTGGATGGATAGTGAGATGGATGGATAGCTGTATGGATGCTTGGATGAATGGATGGATGGATGCTTGGATGGATAAATGGATAATGGATAGATCATGTACACTTGGCTAGGTGGATGGGTC
This sequence comes from Crocuta crocuta, assembly GCF_008692635.1. Taxonomy (NCBI): domain Eukaryota; kingdom Metazoa; phylum Chordata; class Mammalia; order Carnivora; family Hyaenidae; genus Crocuta; species Crocuta crocuta. The sequence goes on from NW_027528796.1 coordinate 3,201,147, forward strand.
CTTGGATGAATGCATAGGTAGACGGATGGATACTTGGTTATATCTATGGATGGATGCATGGATGCATAAATCATGGATCACAGATGCTTAGATGGATAGATGGATCATGGATGCTTGAATAGATGGATACACAGATGTGTGGATGGGTGAATTAACAAATAAAGATGTTTGGTTTCAGTGGGGCAAATGTCAGCACATTCAATGACAGAAGTCGAGTAGATAGATGAATGCATATTCATGGAGTACTTGCTTTGTGGCAGGCACAGCGCCAGTAGGAGGCTTACCTTTTAGGGAGTGGGGACCCCTGTGGTTGGTAGAGGGTCAGGAGACCATCTGAGGAGATGGCAGCTGGCTTGAGCCTAAGTGAAGATGGCGCCAGCCTTGAGCAGGTAGGGGCCAGAGCTTTCCAGCAGGAAGAACTACCGTGGTAATGATCTGGAGAACCACAGCTTGGTGACATATCGAATGTCACAAAGGCCTGCAAGTCTACAGCATGGTGCTACGGGACAGTGCCCTCTGAGTCCACTCTGTGTCCCTTTTCTTCACCTGTCCGGGGGCTGACCCATCTGAACATACCAACAGGCCCCCTTCTCTTCTGGCTTCTGGCTTCAGTCAACAGGGAGTCCAGGCAGAAGCTCGGAGTTGGAGGAAGAGGTCAGGGCCTTGGTCTCTGGGATGTTGCTCTCATGAGTCTGCTATTCCAGTGACTGAAGGTTACTGCTCTGCTCAAGGTGTCCTCCTACACACGGCTGTCTTCTTTCAGCCTCCTGGTAAATGCTTGTCCCCCCCCATCACCCCTTGGGGACAGGGTGGTAACAGCTCCAGGTTACCCCCTGGCCTGCCCACATTTTTATAAATAGTCCTTTTCCAAATAACCCCCAAATTACCTTGATTCTGGAGTTGTTTCCTGTTGGGATCTTGACTGATAAGGTAGTTAGTTCAAGGAGGGGTCCAGAAAACAGATCCTCAAAGTGGGATGTGGGAGTGGGTTGGTCACTGGTCTCCTTTCCGGGGGAGACGACATAGGTAAACATAGGCACAGTGGCATCTCGGTGGTTCTGATCATCACTGGTGTCAGCGTGACACAGTGGGGAGGACAGAGCACTGGGACAGGAGCCCCTGTTAGGGCAACAGTGGTGGCTGAGGAGAGTTTAGTCTCCTGGCTTCGTCTTACCTCCCTAGAGAAAGGGAAAACTTAGATTACTGGACACACATGAGATAAGGGCCCTGGTGGGCACACAGAGGGATCCCGACGCGTGGAATGAGGCCACGTATAGAGCTGAAAAATTTGAACTTCCAAGTTCCCTGAACCCTTTTTCCCCCTAGAGACAGTCCCCTCCCTTGTCTGAGGACACCAGTCCTGCTCTACAAAAAGCCTTTCAAGGACCAGACCGGGCCAGGTGCCCCCTGAGCTGATGCTGAGTCTCCTTGTTCCTTCCCCAGCCCCAAACACCTCCATTCCCACCAGGCGCAAAGGAGAGTGGGCTCAGCTCTCCCGTCTCATGCTTCAGTGTATGTGTGAATCCCAAGGGGAAGGGTCATGTTAAAATGCAGATTCAACTCAGTAAGTTCGGGTTGGGGCCTGCGAGGCTGCTCCTAATAAGCTCCTAGTGCTACCATGGGGCTCTGGATGGTGGGCTGAGTAGCAGAGAGGCAGGCTCAACATGGCCTTGCTGGGGAGAGAAGAGGCAGCCTCCCCACGGAGAGGGTTCAGGGCTGTGACCAATGATCAGCAAGAGCCAAGGGAGCACGTGTGAAGGGTCTCTGATGGGGTGAGGCCCCGTGGAGATATGAGGCTCAGTAAGGCTCACCCAACCCGCTGACTCAGGGGGCATGGCAATCGTCTGCAGAGCATGAGTGCCACCTCTAGAGCTTCTGATGTAACGATCTGAAGTAGTAGGGCAGTAGGGGTTGTAAACACACCCCAGGAGAATCTAACGGGCAGCCAGGGCTGGGAACCATCGGTTACATGTGGTCAAATGTATTGTCTTCATCAGTGTTCTACTAGATGGCTCATCAGAGCCTGGGCTCAGTGATAGCTTACACAAGGGCTGGTGACTCTGCATTTCTGAGAAAGGTCGTGGAGGGCCAGAGGCCAAGTGCTTACCCATCAGATACAAGTGGGTGCCAGTTCCATGTCTAAATAAGAAGGGTAGTCATCAGAGTGTTTGGACAATTAGGAAGTGCAGCAATGCATAACTGGTCACGGGGCCACCAGACAAGAAACAGGTGAACAGCCTCTCTCAAGAGATAAGTGTTTAAGGAGGGAAACTCTATCATCTATCTATCTATCTATCTATCTATCTATCTATCTATCTATCTATCTATCTATCAATCATCTATCTCTATCAATTTGTTTATGGAAAATTCAAATTCTAAATCAACTGGCAGAAATCCAACTTAAATGACCATAGTAGGAACGCATGACCCCTTACCCCACCTGGACCTGAAGCCAGTTCACAGGTCTGGGTGCCTGCACTGACGGGAGGCCGTCTTCCTTTGAAGAAAGCGTGTTGCATGAGGCACNATCTATTTATCTATCTATTATCTATCTATCATCCATCTATCTAATCTATCTTTACATCTCATCTATCATCTATCTATCTATCTATCTATCTATCTATCTATCTATCTATCTATCTATCTATCAATCATCTATCTCTATCAATTTGTTTATGGAAAATTCAAATTCTAAATCAACTGGCAGAAATCCAACTTAAATGACCATAGTAGGAACGCATGACCCCTTACCCCACCTGGACCTGAAGCCAGTTCACAGGTCTGGGTGCCTGCACTGACGGGAGGCCGTCTTCCTTTGAAGAAAGCGTGTTGCATGAGGCACAGATGTGTATTGTGGGCCTTTCCTCAGGCCTTCCCTAGCAGTGCCCGTGTCCTGGGGCCAGAGCATCGATTTGGGACATACACTGATCCACAAGGGACACCGTGATCCACTAATAAAAGTGGAGGATTTGGCATGGCAATAATGGAGTCTTGGTGCAAGTTCATCTCACATGGAGTCTGGTGGACCTATTTCCCAGACCCGGAATATATAGTGGTAATAAATATGCTTAATGTCTTAGCTTGGGTTACCGTAATAAATACTATGGACTGTGTGGCTTAAATAATAGACATTTACTTCCCGTAGTTCTGGCGGCCGGAAGTCTGAGATCCGGGTGCCTACAGATTTAGTGTCTGGTGAGGCCTCTCTTCTTGGCTTGCAGAGATGACCAGACTCCTCACTGCGTCCTCACACAGCAGAGAGAGAACTAGTTCTGGTGTCTCTTAGCTTATAAACACCCCAACCCCACCATGAGGGGCCCCCTTCATGTCCTCATCTGAACCTAATTATTTCTTAAAGGCCCCATCCCCAAATACCATTGCACTGGGGGCTGAGGACCTCAACATATGAATTTGGGGTGGGGGGTGCACAGACATTCAATCCAAATATTCAGCAACTGGCCAAATGCCCATGTTGGTAGAAGGGGCAGAGGGGAGCTGCCCTCTACACCATACCCATGAGAAATAATGACTCAAACCCAAAACTGCATCCAGAGAACTTGAAAAGTTGGGGCACCAGCAGACTTGGGAGATTCCAGGGTGAAGATTCGTACCATGAGCCCATTTAATATACCCGCTTAGCTGGTACAAAAGTCAGATGGATTCTAGAGCATGATGATGGGTTTTCACCAACTTAATCAGAGGTGATGGTGACCATGGTTCAGATGCATCTTTTTTTTTTTTTAAATGTTTTATTTACTTCTGAGAGAGAGAGAAGCAGTGTGAGCAGGGGAAGGTCAGAGAGAGAGGGAGACAAAGAATCCGAAGCAGGCTCCAGGCTCTGAGCTAGTTGTCAGCATACAGCCCGATGCGGTGCTCGAACCCACGAACCGTGAGATCATGACCTGAGCCGAAATCGGACGCTTAACTGACTGAGCCCCCCCAGGCACCCTGAGATGCATCTTTACTGGAAGAATCAGGACAGCCACTGGCACCAGATTTGTTGCTGTTGCCTGGAAAATGCCTTCTCTTCTGTTCTGATCGGTGAGGAGAATCATTAACAGTCTGCATTTACATGGCAGATTGGGGGGGGGCGCCCAAGGGGGCTCAGCCACATGGTTCTCGCTTCCCCAACGCTGACCTGGTTCCTACCACCTGCTGGGTGCTGACCTGGGACCTGTGCCGGGTCACCCATGTTCCTCACTGGGACAAGCTGACTACCTGGAGGCTGGCCAGTTACACCAAGCCCCACCCATCACCGAGGAGCAGCACTGTTTTCATAGGAACGCAACACCGGCCTTCCCTGCCCTGCCTCTTGCGCTCCTGAGCATCACCGGTCTTTCTGCAGGGGGTCCCAGCCAGCACTGTGATATTCATGCCAAATCGCCTCCAACAGCAATGCATTTCGTGGCGAGCAAGTGCTGCTACCTCTGAAGGAGAAGATCACCAGCTGAGCATGTGTTCCCAGCCATGAAGTTGCATGCACACAACAGAAGTCCATTACAAAATGGAAGTTTTCATGGGAGACCCTGGGCATGAATAGGCCACACACCTGTGGCCACCAGGGGCCTTAGTGGAGTTAATGGAGAAAATGCAGCATAGGCCTGGCTAAGGGAGGGTCTGCGCGAGGTGCTGGCACCAGCTGGGAGCAGTGGCAATGTGGTACAATCAAGGCACAGCCTTAAAAGACAATGATGACGGTGCAGAAGAATGAACCTGGACCTCTTTCTTACACCACGCACAAAAATAAACTCAAAATGGACGGAAGAGTTAAATATCCTCCTTTGATAGGAAGCCATCAAAATCCTAGAGGAGAAAACAGGCAACAACCTCTTTGACGTTGGCTGCAGAAACTTCTTACTTGATATGTCTCTGTTGGCAAGATAAACAAAAGCCAACATGAACTATTGGGACCTCATCAAGATAAAAAGCTTCTGCACAGCAAAGGAAACAATTGGCAAAACTAAAAAGCAACCAAAAGAATAGGAGGAGATATTTGCAAATGACATATCAGATAAATGGTTAGTATCCAAAATTTATAAAGAACTTATCAAATGCAACACACACACAAACAAATAATCCAGTGAAGAAATGGGCAAAAGACATGAATAGACACTTTTCCAAAGAAGACATCCAGATGGCTAGCAGATAAGTGAAAAAATGCTCAACATAATTCATCATTGGGGAAATGCAAATCAAAAGCACAATGAGATACCACCTCACACCTGTCAGAATGGCCGACATTAACAACTCAGGCAACAACAGATGTTGGTGAGGATGAGGAGAAAGAGGAGCCCTTTTGCACTGCAGGTGGGAATGCAAACTGGTGTAGCCACTCCGGAAAATAGTATGGAGATTCCTCAAAAAATTAAAAATAGAACTACCCTACGACCCAGCGATTGAACTGCTAGGTATTTATCTAAAGGCTACAGGAGTGCTGATTTGAAGGGGCACATGCACCCCAATGTTTACAGCGGTGCTATTGACAATAGCCAAAGTATGGAAAGAGCTCAAATGTCCATTGACTGATGAACCGATAAAGAGGATGTGATATATGTGCGCACACACACACACACCACACACACACACACACACACACACGTACACAATGGAATGGAATATTACTCAGGGATGAAAAATAATAAAATCTTGTCATTTGCAACAATGTGGATGGAACTAGAGTATATCATGCTAAGTGAAATAAATCCGTCAGAGAAAGACAAATATCACATGATTTCACTCATATGTGGAATTTAAGATACAAAACAGATGAACATAAGGGAAGGAAAGCAAAAATAATATAAAAACAGAGAGGGAGGCAAAACATAAGAGACTCTTAAATACAGAGAACATCAGGGTTACTGGAGGGGTGTTGGGTGGGGAATAGGCTAAATGGGGCATGGGCATTAAGGAGGACACTTGTTGGGAAGAGAAGGGGGTGTTATATGTAAGTGATGAATCACTGAATTCTATTCCTGAAATTATTACACTGTATGTTAGCTAACTTGGATTTAAATTTAAAAAAAGACAATGATGATAGAAATCTTCCTGGTGGACAGAACGCCGTGAAACACATTTAGTTGTCTACTTCATAGAGATGCAGAAATCACTGAAGGTGAAAGGTCTCCGTGGATTCATGGGGAGTGGCAAAAATTTGGCCAGTCTTCCAGAGATGGGGAAAGAACATAAATAGAAACCTGGTGGCAAAGTGGGTCCTGGGGAGATGTGTGTGGACCTTGTGGGATAGGCAGAGTGTGAAGATATTTGTATCCAACATAGGTATCCCCTGGCAAGTGTGGGGACATCCCAATATTCAGGGTTCATGGGTGACCGGTCTCATGGATATCAGCTAATGTCATCTCCTTCTTCAACCAGCCTAGTGCTTGCTCATTGGGTCCATGTAAAAAAAGAAATCTATTTTATTTATTTATTTTAAAATGTTTATTTATTTTGAGAGAGAGAGGGAGAGAGAGAGTGCGTGGGAGCCAGAGAGGGTCAGAGAGAGGGGGAGTGATCTCATGAACCGTGAGATTGTGACCTGAGCCAAAATCAAGAGTCAGACGCTTAACTGACTGAGCCCCCCAGGTGTCCCAAGGCAATATATTTAAAAAATTAAAATCAGTGCAAAAAATCTACAATAAACAAAATGTCGAAGTTTTAAATAAAACCTGGTGCAACAGCAAACCATACTGGAGCTGAGGAGGGGGATAGAACGAAACTCCTGGGGCTTCTATGACGAGCTAGGTGGCTTAAAACAAGATAAATATATTCGCTCCTGGCTCTGGAGGGAGCGACCGAAATCAAGGTGTCCGCAGGGCTGGGTCCTGCTTCGGGCTCTGAGGGACAGTCTGTTCAGGCCTCTATCCTAGCTGCTAGCTGGGTGCTGGGAGCTCCTGGGGGTCCTCAGCTTGTGACTGTATCACTTCCACGTGTACCTCCTTCTTCACGTCACTGTCCCCTCTGCGTGTCTCACCCTCCTCTTCTTCTCTAAGACATCTGTCTGGATTTAGGGCCTTGCCTGATGCAAGATGCTCTCATTTCCAGACCTGTAATTTGATCATATTTCCCCAAGACCCCTTTTCCAAAAAAGGTCATATTCATAGGCTTTAGGTAGACCTATCTTTTAGGGGGGGCACCATTCTGTACACTGTGCCTGGCTTTCCTGAAGCAAGTACATCAATACTATATCCTAAATGGACTTGGTTGCTAATCTGATTTTTAATAGAGAGAATTTCCCGATTTGATGATTTCTCTTAGCTAAGCGGTAATCCTAAATAATTTTTAAGTAACTTAATTTGAAATAGAATTATAATAAGTTCTGTTTCAATCTGAATAAACAAGTTATGTTGTGACTTTTAATACACCTAATTTTCAGCTTTTCATTATTTTTCGACTACTTTAACGCTCTGGGGAAAAATAACCATACGCAACTCCATAAAACGTGTGTTTAGGGTCTGTATGCTTCCTTCTGTCTCAGGTCTGCTCCAGGTTGGCCTGCTGCTCAGGTGTGGAAGGCAAGTGGGGCAGCCAGAAGCCAGGCTGGTGACCCCGAAGGGATGAAGACAAAGGGGTGCCGTTCGGATTCGACTTCTGGCTGGTGCCGTTCACGGTTCAGGGCTCTCTCATAGTTTTGTTGTCTTTGCTCATAAAGGCTTCCCACCTCGGCGGCTGGGGAAGGGGAGGGCCAGGGGCCTCGAAGGCCGTGAGAAGAGACCCGGCTTCCCACCTGATTCCCGTGTGGGGCTGGGTGAGTTCCACATCAAACTGCCACAGCCGAGGCCCTGGCGGTGCCCCAGGCAGCCAAGAGCCGAGCCCCCGGGTGTGGGCTCTTCCCCGCAACATCCTGTTGGCCGGCCGCCTGGGCCTGGCTTCCTGGGGGACCAGCGATGTCTTCCCCCCAGAGCATCACATAGATGAAGCCTCCTGAGATGGACTGTGTGTGGCTTTGTGGTCCTTGGTGGGGAAGGAATACGTACAATTTTACATAAAAACACACTGAGAGGATATAATGTGAACAGCTTCCAACTTCGAGTGGCCTCTGTGCAGGATTTGTGAAGACCCGGCAAACGCCTCCTTTCTGATTTTATAAATCAGGCTCCAGGCGTCAACGGGGAAAGAGCCTAGAAAGTGAAGTGTGGTCGGTGGGCCTGGGGACCCCGCCGCGGAGGTCTGTTCTGAGGCTCCTGACTCTGCCGGAAGCCAAGCTTTGTGTGAGCCCCAGTGACCCTATTTGCAAAAGGCTCTTTGCAGGTGGAATTCAGTTAAGGATCATCCTGGATTTAGGTGGGCCTCACATCCGACGGCAGGTGTCCCTGCAAGGAGAAGGCACAGACACACAAGGGAGACCATCACCGGAGCAGAGGGGGCGCCTGGGAGGCTAGTCACTCGAGTGTCTGACTCTTGGTTTTGGCTCGGGTCATTTTCTCACAGTCTGTGAGATCGAGTCCCGTGGTAGGGTCTCTGCGGACAGTGCGGAGCCTGCTTGGGATTCTTTCTCTCCGTCTCTCTCTGCCCCTCCCCTGCCGGTTCTCTGTCTCTGTCTCTGTCTTAAAATAAATAAATAAACTTAAAAACCCCCCAAAACCAATAAGCCAGCCTGGGTGTGCGTGCAGGGTCGGGTGGGGCTGAGCTGCAGCCCGAAGGGCTGGGCTTTGAGGCTGTGCTCCCGGGACGTAGCTGCTGTTGTGGAAGCCCCCACTGAGGGCTTCCCTTCTCTCTGCCCCGACCGGCCAGTCCCGCCCCCGCTCTCCCTGCCCCGTTACATTGCACGCACAGAGCCGAGGCTTCCGTTCCTTCTCGACGTGTCAACACCATCACGCGTGTGGAAAAGTTGTGTGTAACGTCCTGCTCTGTTACGGGCTTCGGTAAAGATACCTCATAAACACCAAAGAGCTCCACACGTGTCGGGGTGCTGGAACTTTCTATTGCCTCCGGGAAGATCAGCCCCGGACCCGGTTTCCTTGCAGGGAAGCTGGGGCCACGTGACTGCGGGTCAGCTACCCAGGCACCCTCACCTAGACCTTGGGTGCCGAGTGCAGACCGGAAGCAGGGATGAGAGGAGTCCTTCCTGGAGGAAGAGGCAGGAGCATGCAGCGTCCGGGGCCGTGGGGCAGCAGCGTCCTCAGCAGACCGCGTGGGAGGCCCCGGCTCTTGCTGGCCCTCGCCTCCCCTCTGCTTGCTCTCCCCGCCTGGTTCTGCCGCCCTCCTGCAGACGGAGAGGACCACCCTGCACCCTTTCAACCACCCGCTTTCTGATCAGCTCAGCCAGGGTCGGCTGGCGTCCAGGACCCGGCTGATACGCGGGACACAGCAGCTACCGCTCCCTGAGGACACGCCATGGGCCACGCTGTGCTGGTGCCCTGCCTGCGGTCACCTTCCACACATCCGGTTTTCCGGCTCCCCCCGCCCCCGCCCCAGGACCGCTAAACTGGGAGCTGGAAGTCCCTCGGGCCTCCAGTCCCCCACTGAGCACCACTGTGTCCCAGCGTCTGGGAGCTGGGGTCCCGGCGCCAGGGCTCACTCGTGCGGGGCGACCACACCGGATTCGCTAGGTGCTCACCTTACCTGGTCGTCAGAGGAGCCTGACCTGGGTCTGGAATGCACCCTCAGGATGGATACAGGAGGGCGGCATGCGGGGCTGGCAGGGAGCGACCAGAGCCTTCCCGTGTGGCGGGGGAGGGGCGTAGGCTGCCACGTGGCTCTGGGACATGGGGTCACGGCACGCGCCGAGCGTGAGAGCCCCCCAGGACTCAGCAGCCCCCTCCTGATACCTTATACACCCAGAGAAGCTGCGCCCGGGTGGGAACCGAAGACATGCACAGTGCGTTCACAGTGCGACATTCATCTGAGCCACAGCCGGGAGCTGCCCGTGACCGGCAGGACTGGGGACTGAGCCCGTCCTCCCCTGCCCCCCACAGAAGTGGGGGGGGGCACGGCACAGGCACACGTGGGGGGAAGGCAGACGTCGGGCGGCTCTGCGCAGCCCGNGAGGGAGCCCCGGACGGTCTGCGGGGCTGGCGGGTGGGAGAGCGGCTCCCCAGGGAGGGGCCGCAGTGGCTGGAGGGGCCATGGGGGGGGGGTCCTGGGAGGGGACGTTCTCTAGCTTGATGTGGCTGCTGGTCCCACAGGTGCGTTCGCGGTGTGAGTTCATAAAACGAAATTGTTCAGAGATGTGCGTTAGCTTTATGCAGGTCATACTTCCGGAAGGAGTTACAGTGAGAGAGGAGGTGAGCTTGGGGACCGGTGAGGGGGTGCGGCTAAACCCTGAACACCTCCTCTCCCTCAGGTCCCCAACACTGCCTCCAGGAAGGCGGGGGAGGAGGAGGAAGGTGACAGAGGAGGAGGGTGAGGGAGGAGGGGAGGAAAGGCATGGAAACAGCTCAGTCCGCCTGCCCGCTGCCGGAGTGTCCCCTGGAGGCTCCGGGCAGGAGCCCTCCCCCTTGCTGAGTGGGCGCTCGGGGGGCGCGGACGGGCGCCGGTGACCTTCAGCGAGTGCCTGCCTGGGTAGCGCACGGATGTTTGATTCATTCCCGTTGTCTCCGCCAGCTCCCGTGTGGTTCTTGCTTCTCAGCGGGGGGAGGGCGGAAGGTAGGGTGCAAGTGTAGATGCCGTGGCGCGGGTCTGGAGAGCAGAGGTGAGGGCGTGGGGGGTGTGCCGGCGCTGGCGGGGAGACCGGGGGCGTGGGCGCCCTGGCTCCTGGGTGAGGAGGGGCGAGCCCCACGGGAGCCCACCTCGCCCACCAGCTGGCGGTGCCGCGGCAGGGAAAGGGCACGCAGCAGGAGCTCGGGGACCGGGGAGATCCTGTCACACAGGCCCAGGGATAGTGCCCGAGGGAGAAGGCCCGGGCTGCTCAGAGGGGCAAGCGCCAACGCACCGGAGCGTCCAGGGAGGGGCGGAGCCTGGCCCCAGGTGCTCGGGGATGACAGCTTCCTGGGGGGCGCACTGAGGTCTGGGGGACACGGAAGGCGGGCTAAGGGGGAGTGATCTGCTGGGGACGGTCTATGGCCCAGGGACTGGCAGCTAAGGCACCCCCTTCAGCCACCTCTTTCTGCCCTCGATCAGGAAGACACCCACCCATCCTGGGCACCTGCTGCCTGAAGGGCCCTGGAGGACGCAGCCACCCCCCACCCCCAGCACTTCCCAGACGTGCGGCTCTTGGCTGGAGTGCCCCTCGGGCCGTGGGCCTGGCGAACTAGGGCCTCCCTCTCTCCTGTCTCAGCCTGGACAGCAATTGGTGCCCCTGCTGTCCTTGGTGGGGGCGGGGGGCTCCGGTGCTTCTCCAGCGGGCGCAGCAGACACCCCCCCCTCACCGCAGTGCAAGATGGCAGCTCAGCCCCCCGCCCGCCTCGCCCGTGTACCTGGAGGATGGGTGGCCTTGCCCTGCTCAGCGTGTGTTCTGTCTGACCACCGAGGGGCTGGGGCGGGGGGCGGGGGTGGTGTGTGATTCCGAGCACGGGCAGGGGAGAAGCACAGTGTGATGCGGGGCAGCAGGATGGGGAGAGGGTGTGCTGAGGCTAGGGGGTGCCAGGAAAGGGCCCATGAGTAGGAGAGGCTGAGGAGGC
>NW_027528796.1:3212811-3224454 GCF_008692635.1 Crocuta crocuta
CGGCAGGTTGGGCTGGGCTGGCCGCGAACCCGCTGGCTGAGGCCCCGTGAGAAGCCCCCAGCCGGGCTCCTGGTCCGAGCGCGCTCACAGCCGAGTGCGTGGCTGGCTCCCTTTCTGCATTTCCCTCTTGTGTTAAATGTGAGGCATCTGGCACTTCCCGAGGCTGGCTGTACACCGAACGCATAATTCAGAAACCGGCTTCCGTTAAAAAAAAATAACCTTCATTTTAGCAGCGTGGAGAATTTGAATAACTAGCTTCTATCTTATGGAATTCAAACAAGTAGCTTACATCCTTCTATCAGTCCAGCTGATAAGTTTGGTAATTGGAAGCAATCCTTTTAATTGGGCCTTTGATTAATACGAGCTAACTGCCGAATGCCTTTGAATGTCTTAAACTGCAGACATCAGTTTAGCAAAGTGGATTTTCTAGCTTTGGTTATTTGATTAACAAACGAACCAAACTTACCTACTGATCTGATTAGGTAAGAAATTAACCTTAGAGACACAGAGATTCTCAAGTTCTCTTGAATGTTCCTATGCTGGAAATACATTCAGTAAAATTTCTACCTACCATCCCCAGTCTTGAAATTCATTACTGCTCTTTTAATTGAACAAAATGAACCAGGCAGCCCTTATATTAAAGGTTTGAGCACAGTAAACTTCAAATATCAGTAAACTCTGGACTATCAGTGAACATATAGACTATGAGTTTGAGTTTCTTAAAATTCCTGTATGTGATTCTGAACATTTCAGCGGTGAAAAGTCCTAAGAGGTGAACCCCGAGAAGGCCACTGAGGAAGCAGTGACATCGTCCCCAGCCACTTTGGGGACTGTACGTCATATCTCCAGGGTGGCTAGGATGTTTGTGCATCTGGACACATTGAGCTTCTAGTCTATAAGGGGGGTGGTTTCACAAAAAGCTCCTTTATTAATTTTATTTTATTTTAAAGTGTTTATTTTTGAGAGACAGAGCGTGAGTGGGGGAGGGGCAGAGAGAGAGGGAGACATAGAATCCGAAGCAGCTCCAGGCTCTGAGCTGTCAGCACAGAGCCCGATGCGGGGCTCAAACCCATGAACCATGAGACCATGACCTGAGCCGAAGCCAGACGCTTAACTGACTGAGTCCCCCAGGCGCCCTCAGGGACTGTTTTCATATCCCAGGGGTTTCCATCAGTCTGACCAGGTATTTGAGTTTGCGCACAGAAGCGTTTGGGAACCGCGCGGAGGCTGGGGCTCGCTCCCTTCCGGGTGGCTCGGGACTTGCTTTTCTGTGGTGCTCAGGAGACTATAATTACGAAGGTCTCCAAGTTCGCACACAAGGATGGGGAACGAGAGAACAAGGAACCTTCTGTCTCCACCTTCAATTTCCAATAATGTAACATATTTAAATATATTTTTACCCGATCTGCATTTTTTTACACTCTTTCTTTTTTCTTAGCGAGATTGGAGTGCTGTGTGTGGGAGTCAGCTCTGCATGTTTCCACACCCCTACCCGCGCCCCCCCCTCATTTGGTTACAACTTCTACAACGAGAGAAAAGGAGAAAAGATGGCAGACAAGTGGAGCCCAAACACGGCCGCCGTCACTCAGGTGGGTGACGGGGCTGGAGCCACCTCGCGGAAGACGCGGGAAGAGGGCGAGTGCCCGCATCCTGGAGCCCAGCCCGGTGACTCCCCTAGAGCTCGTGGTGTGGGGCCCCAGGGACCCGGGACCGACTGTCTGCAGGAGGGTGAAGAGTGCCCNCCGCCCTTCCCCTTTCCCCTGTCCCGTGATACCACACACCACAGGATGAAGGATAAGCCGGGAGGGCAGACTTCAGAACAGAAGGAGCCGGGCTCACGTCAGCTGTGGGTCTTAGATGAACGCTGAGGTCTGGAGGCTGCTTGCTGATCAGCCGATCCGTGGCCCCGTTTCTCTGCACCTCCCCTTTTTTTTTCATTTTAAAAAATATTTCTTTATTTTTGAGAGAGAGAGAGAGAATGAGAACAAGCAGAGGCGGGGCAGAGACAGAGGGAGACAGCGGATCCGCAGCAGGCTCCACGTTGGCAGCACGGAGCCCGACGCGGGGCTCGAACTCACTAACCGTGGGATCATGACCTGAGCTGAAGTCGGACACTTAACCGACTGAGCCACCCACGCGCCCCGTGCATCTCCCTTTCTGAACGACACTTGGGCTTCATAGATCCTCAGTAGCAGCTGCCTCTGCACGGTGACTAAGGCTCGCATCACATTGCAGGGACCTTTTAAATACGGGGGAAAGTTGACGGTCAGTCCCTCCGAAACCCGCTGCCAGAAGAGACAGGCTGGCGCGGTTATATAGGACCTTTACAACCGTCCGCATAAAGGTAGAGTCAACACCTCTGCTCGCTTCTGATAAACGGAAGGGACACCGAAACACGTCTTTCTGAAGCTTGTCCTTCACGCCTCGCCCTCCTGCATTTCTTCCATACCATCGACTGTCGGATTCTAGGTTCTGGGGGGACCCCAGCCTCCTAACCAGTGTCCTCTTGGTAAGTGCAGGTTGAAAACTGAATTCATAAAACAAAAAAATAAGTAGGTGAGTAAATAATTCAGGGACCCTGGGAGCAAAGTACAGGTTTAATGGGAACCTTGCCTCTGAGAGCCAAGAATCAGAGTGGACCCCTGCACTGGGAACCGGTGACCATCATGGCTCATCGCCGGAGGGAGGCAGAGCGCGTGCTCCCATGGGCTGAGCCTCCGTGTCTCCAGGATCTGACAGCGATCGCCCTGACTCCTGCCTTCTGGCACCGAGGTTGCTCCCTCTCGGGACCCCCTCGGACGCCCTCGGACCCTCAGCAGGTGTGGCTGGACCCTGGGTATTGGCGGTGGGGCGGTCAGAATACCGGAGGGGCGGTGGGCTCACATCCCGCAAAGCCCTCACCGCCGGCCCAGTGCCTGACTTCACCACGTGGCAGGAGCCACGGGCAGGAAGAGAAAAATGTGGTCAGCGTGTCTCCCTGAGCTCGGGCGGGCGCGACACACTCGCACAGATGGGGCGACTGAAGCAGGAGAAGTTAATTTCCTTACTGTTCCAGAGGCCGGGCCTCCGAGGTTAACGTGCCGGCAAGTTGGTTCTTGGTGAGAGCTCGTCTTCCGGCTTGCAGATGGCCACGGTCTTGCTGTGTCCCCACATGTGGCCTTTCCTCCGCCTATGCACTGCGGTGGGGGCTGGGGACAGGAAGGGACCGAGTTCGCTCTCTGCTACTCCCACAAGGACACTAGTCCTACGGGATCAGGGCCCCGCGCTTAGGTTAAACCTTATTGCTTCCTTCCTCCAAACACACCCACAAGGGCGTTAGGGCTTCAACGTACGAATTTGGTGGGGGTGGGAAGGTGGGGGAGACAGAATTCAGTCCACGGTCAGGCGGTAGTTTAGGAGGATTCGCGGTACAGCAGAGATGGGAGGTAGTGGAGAAGAAAAGCATTTATTGAGTACCTATTGCATACCTGGAAGTGTTAGGGGTTTCGTGTACCTTTTAAAACATCATCCTTAATCTTCTTTTACGATAAGGGAAACTGAGGCCAAGGAAGTTAAAGAACTGCCCAAAGGCTCCCGCGTGGGAAGTGAGATTTGGATGCTGGGTGATCCTACCAGAGCCTGGCTCTGTAAGATGGATGAGGGAATGAGGACCGGAGGGGGAGATGGCTGGGGGCAGGGGTATGAGTTTGGGGGTGCTCTGGGCACCCCAGGGCACAAGGGAAGAGACAGGTTCAGGGTGGGCTATTTGAAGGGCACGCCCGCAGGAGCTGGGAGAGGCCAGGTCTCACCCGGAGAGGACGGAAGAGAAGCCTGAGACCGAGTCAGTCCCCAATTGTCGTGTAGCAAACATCAGGCTGTGCCGCGGGGGGAGGGGGTTGTCTCGTGGTCTGAGCAGGCGCAGGGGTCTTCATGAGGGGCTGGGAGGGTGGCGAGTGCTGTTGCTGACACTTCTCTAGTTATGTGGACGTGTTGGGGTGCCGTCAGAGTGCAGAGGAAAGGGGACATTTGTCGGGGGCCTGGTGGAAGCGTAAACAAGGTTCCCCGTCTCAGAGAAAGGGACCCACACACCCAGGGGCCACAGCATGGGCAACGGGCCCTTACTGCCTTTGTTTAGGAAGAACACCACAGCCTTTCGAGCCTTTCGAGCTTCCTTGGGAAGCGAGGTGCTCTGAGCACAGGCCTGAGCTCACGCAGGAGCGGGAGGGTGGGCTTAGGACAAAGCGTTCCCCAGGCAGGCGGAGCCCTCGGCACAGAGCTCCCTGGCAGCCTGAGCAAGTTTCCTGCCGTCCTCAGCACGGGGACAGATCTTTAGACCAAACCAACCAACCAACCCCCACTCAGCATTTAAAAAATCTGTTGTGGGGGCGCCCGGGGGGCTCAGTCGGTTAAGCGTCTGACTTTGTCTCCGGTCAGGATCTCACGGTTCGTGGGTTCGAGCCCCGCGTCGGGCTCTGTGCTGACAGCTCAGAGCCTGGAGCTGCTTCGGATTCTGTGTCCCTCCCTCTCTCTCTGCCCCTCCTCCACTCATGCTGTTTCTCTCTCTCTCCCACAAAAATACCTAAACATTAAAAAGCTTGTTGCTCAGTCTTTCACTCAGAGGGCAAAACCCAACATAAAACAATTCACTGCCCAAAGACCCACATGATAAAAGGGGGCATGTCTGTCTGGACAGGGCAGTGCGGGTCTCACTGTCCAACCACACTCTGGCCACCATGACCTCCATCAGCCATGATTGCCCCCGCGTTTCGGAGAGGGTAAGTGCGTCAACCATGACAGAGATACAAATTCTGGAATCAGGAGACTGAATGCAGATGGCACCTTTCAGCTCTGCGAGATCTCAGATGCTTTTCCTCCAAGTCACACACCCTCGTTTTGGCCAAGGGACGTCTGTTTGGGCCACGCTGCCACGCACGGGCTTCTCCCACCTGCCCGTCCAGGCTGGATTTCCTGCCCTGCGCATTGACACGGTCCTACCCCGTTGGATTTGTCATCTGGACTTTTCCTTGTTTCCCTGCTGCAGACAAGGCGACGGAGCCCCCGGCCCCTACCCTTGAAGGTGGCTGAGCCCTCACACCTGCACCCATGGTGGGAATCCCACAGCTGGGCGGCTCCTCATGGTAAGAAAGGCCGTGTAAGAAACCCTGCACCTTCAGGGTCTTTTTGCCTTTAGGACCACATTGCTTTGGGATTCCCTGCCTTGGGCTGAGTCCTGGGTACCACACCGCATTGGCGGGGCGCTCAGGTGCCCTGGGCTTTCCATCCTGATGGCCCCAGAGATGGGCAGTGTTCCCGCCGGGCGTTTCCATCGGCGGTTGGCTTGTTTTGTGAATGTTACGTGAGCGCCAGATGGGGGCCGGCAATCCTCTTACATTTCTGAGGTTTGACACTGCTTCCTGGCAAGCTCTCTCCTGCTCTTCCTTGTGGAGTAAGAGCGACAGACAGGCTTCCCCAACACCGCCCTGCATGGGGCCCACCCCACGGGGTGCAGGGCAGACTCAGGGTCAAAGGCACATTGCACAGAATCTGGGCAGGTGGCCAGATTAGTCAGGGCTCTGCAGAGGAACAGATGGATATGTGTTTAAGATAAGGAATCCGCTCACGTGATCACGAGGCCAAGAGATCCCAGACCTGTGTCCACAGCCTGGAGGCCCGGGGGGCCGGTGGGGAGACCCAGTTTGAGCTCAAAGGCCCGAGGCCTCACACCAGGTGATGTGAGAGCCAGTATGAGGGCAGGAAGTCCGATGTCTCTGCTTTAACAGCCCAAGAGACAGCAAATCTGTCCTCTCTGCCCTTTGCTCTGTTCAGGTTCCAACAGACCAGACGGGCCCCCAACGCTGGGGAGGCCCCTCTGCTTTGCTCAGTTCTCTGGTTCGCATGCATATCTCATCCAGAAACACCTTTGCAGACACACCCAGGACAATGTTTAACCAAATACCTCTAAATACCTCCTGGTCCGCTGCCGTGGACACACAGTATTACCCTTGATGGTGGCCTTGAAGCCAGCAGAATGAGATGCCTCAGCAGGTCTGAGCCCAGGATCCATCCATCCACACTGCTGAGAACCAGCCACCAGCATCCTGCACTCGGACAGGGGGCTGGAGGGGAAGGGGAGGGGTCCTCTGGGCTGAGCCGGGGGACTGGGAGAGGACGGTGCGGTAGACCCCTTGTTTCTTGAAACATGTTCATGTCAATTTACAATTGTGTTCACTTGCTCGCACGGGTATTGCCGTGACACGAACCGGCATGCGGATACGCACCAGGGAGTCATTTAACATCCCTTGGGCTCAGATTCCTAGTCTCAGCAATGGAGACCAAGGGGTGCCCCTTCGCAGATTTGGGGACAGTGCTGTGAGATGAGCTGCTCGTTTGTAGGGCCGTACTCACCTGTATGGTCTACACAGTAGGTCTGCTGTGTTGCCATGGCAGAGTAGGGGTGTGGGAGGAGGGTGGCGTCCAGCGGTGCACACCTGTATGAAACAGGAGCTTACTAGGTGCTCAGTGAAGAAGAAGGAGTGAGGGGCTGGCCTCCCGCACCAGGTGGCAGCTGAGGAACAGACAAAGTGCTAACAATGAGGAGAAGAGGTCAGGACGCCAGTGCCCTGCACGCAGGCGCCACATCTGGGAGCATGTGGGGCTATCTGGGGGCACCAGCTCCTCGTGAGCCCCAAGGGGACAGGAGCCAACGGGGGCTGGTACCTGACGTCAGGATGACGGCCAACCTGGGGGAGGGACATTTATTTCAGGATCAAAAGTCCCCATCAACTCTCTTCCTTTGAGGTTGAGGGCTGTATGGGGGAGGCTAATGGCAAGGGAGGTGTGGGTGACCTTGGGAAATGGGGCAGCACCAGGCGTCTGTGCCGGGGACCCTGCCTAGACACCACATGGTTCCACTCTCCTCTCCCTCTGGGTCTCCTGTGCCCAGTGCCACAACTGCCACCAAGGATGGACAGTTATGCCTGAGTATCATCAATGAAATAAAGAGAAAATAGAAACAATCAATTCAGGGCGTGAAAAAGCCATTCGGGGACAGGAAGGCACACTGCAGCCTCAGCACCAAAAACGATCAAGCTGAGGCCGTTGGTGACATTCCGCGTGGAATCCGACTCCACGTCCAGACGTCCCAACTCCACTTTTCGCCTCAAGGTCTCCCACCGTGTGCATCTGGAAAGCTTTGACCATCAAAGGCATAATGGATTCTGTGCTCTGTGGCCGGGGCTGTGCGGATCTGTGTCCCACCAGTGTGGACTGGGGGCACCTGTCTTGGGACCAGGTTTTTGTAGGGTCCACGGACTATAGACGACGGCACGCATGAAGCATGCTGCCCTGACCTGGGCGCTGTGGGGCATGGCTCCTGCATCTCCATGTTGTGTGCCCCGCTCTGTGGGAGAGAGAGGTTTCAGCTTTCTGGTTCTGCAGATGTCGAGACTACCACTAGGTACCAAAGGACTTGGTTAATCTCACGTCCAGTACAGGTATCTGTTGTATATACAATGTCACCTTATATGTTTGTGGATATGAGAAACAGCTATTTTACTATATTGTTTTAGAAGAGAAATAATAGCTTCTCGGCTGAAATAAGCCAAATTAGTTCAAGAATTTCAGAAGAAGGGCACGTGGGGGCTCAGTCGGTTAAGCGTCCAACTCTTGGTTTTGACTCAGGTCACGATCTCATGGTTGGTAAGTTCAAGCCCTGTGTCGGGCTCTGCGCTGACAGCGTGGAGCCTGCTTGAGATTCTCTCTTCCACACTCTCCCTCTCCCCTGCTCTCACTCTTCTCTCTCAAAGTAAATAAACGTTAAAAATATAATTTTGGAAGAAGTCAATATTTTAATTCAAGTGAAGATGTTTTAGGAATGTGCCCCAGACGCGGTGTAAGCTGAGTCCAGAAGACAACTTGTTAGGGCTCAGGGTCCCCAGTGTAGGAAGGGCCTTCAGAAGAATGACGGCTCTCAACTCTGGGTGCCTGTGGGTATCTACTCGGGAGTATTTTAAAATGCTGATGCCTGGGCTGTACTCTAGACCGAAGGAGCCAGAGTCTCGGAGGGTGGGCCCAGGAATCTGTATCTTAAAAACCTCGCTCTGGGTGGGTGCTGAGACCCAGAGCATAGAGCTTCCTGGGCGCTGCTAAGCCAGAATCAACTGGGGGCAGGAGTTTTGTGGCTGGGGCAGGGCTGGGGCAGGGGGCGGGCTGGGTACTGCTGGTGAGGAGCGAGCCCCCTCGGCGGCCAGGCTTAGTGGGAAACCCCCGTTCTCTTTGGCCCTTGATGAGGATTATCCGGGCTGAAGACCAACCGCAGGAAAGGCTGGGTGATTGCCCTGCAGGGAGGTTATAAAGTTGACAAACACTAACTGGGCCAATCCCTTCCAGGCAGCGGCTCCAAGCAGACAGCTCTCATTAGCTCCTCTTCAACGTGACTCATTACCCAGCTGCCCCTAAATTAGCCCAAGCACATCCACATGCGTTTCAGGGAAGCAGTGACTGGCAGCTTGTCCCAAAATGGAAATGCAGATGACAGAAGCTTAATTAAAATAGAATAATCAGTATTTTTAAGACCCCACACTTTGAAGCGCAGCTTGGGCTGGAAATGAAGCCGGTGTGGCCTCAATCACAGCGAGCTGAGCTGAAATTATGGTGACTCAGCGGTACCGACAGAGAGGCTGTGTAGCCTTTGGACTTGTCTCTGCTGGTGTCCCTGACTGTGACCACACTTTACCCACTTAGAGCATTGCACACGCCTCCAGGGCCAGACTATGTCTTAGCGTCTCAGTAATCTCCATGGAGCGTGACATCAGACCCATGATGGGAACTCAATTTTTCTTTTGTCGAAGGATGAGCAAATCAAGTCATCAGTGTCTGGGATGTGGAAGAGGCAACCAGCCTCCGCGGGGCTGACGGGAGGCCCGTCTCACCAGCTGCTGAAAGTTTCCTGCCGCCCCAGGACGACCAAGGGAGAGACACAAATGCCAACTGGCATTTTCAACATGGCAGTGACTCATCCTTTACTGAGTTCAGTCGCTGGACGTAGGAATGAGGGAATGGAGGGAAGTCAGATCTTCAAGTTCAACAGGAGTGAGCATGTTATAGCTGCGAAGTCCTGCATCTGAGACCTACCTGTATGCAACGCCCTTGGGAAGGATGAGAACCGACAGATGAAGGCACCATTTGTCTACTCACTCATTCAGTCAGCAATGCTGTTTGGAATGTCAGTGTGTGCTGGGCGCTGGGCTGTGACCACAGCTTGTCTTCATAGAGGTCGCCATCCAATGTGGACACAGACTGACACAAACAATTCCAACTCTATTTGAGGGATAGCAGTGGTACGTGTGGGCACAGGGACTCTGAGAAGCACAGAGCCTGGCTGGGAGGGAGAGTGCCCACAGAGGGTGGGCATTACAAATCCAGGGAAACTAGGGCGAGGCTAGGAGCGAGAAAGATGGAGAGGTCTTTCTTCCCTCTGGCATCGTGACCACTTAGCATTCTGGCTAAATGGTGCTGATTTTAGGAGGCCAGTGGGATGGGGGACTGGGCTGTATGTTTTTAGGGTATCTGTGCAGAACTGAAAACCTTAGAATTGTCAAACAAGAGGATTGGACTCCTAGTTTATGATGAAGTAGAATAAAACATCTAGCGTCTACAAGACTACCGGGAAATGCAGCGAAATGTCTAGTCTTGGGTAATTAGAACAAGTGGGCTTTTCTTGGTTCCTGAGAGTCAAGAAGAGTGTAAGCCGGTTGAGGACGGTGAGTGGGTCTCTCGTGACCAAGTCAGCCATGTTTGCTATCTAACCCACATCTTGTTTCCAGTAAGTTCCCGGCAGATTGCTGATGAGCCATGGATGGCTTGCCCAAGCACGCACGTGCCCTGTGCCGAGAGGGTGGCTGTCGCCTTGTTAAGTGTCTTTGTGTTTCAATGGTCAACATTTCTTTTGGCTTTTCATTGCATTTCACTGGAATACTGAGACCAAAGAAGATGGTTTGAATTTTTGGACCTGATTTAACTCGTCCATATGGAAGACAGTGCGCCTTGCAGTGGCTGTTTACACTTGCTCCTCAGATCTGTTATTCCTACCAGAATTTTGCTGCCAGACCAGCATCTTGTCATCTTTTAGAAGGAGGGCTGCAGAGTAGATTTTCCACATTATGCAGACCATAAAAGTACTAGAAAGAAGACAGGAGATGTGAGTCCAAGGGCTCAGCTATGCACTCTGGCACCATTTATAGTGAGGCTTTCGGTTAATTCTCATCAACTCAAGTGGGCAATTATTCTGATGAGTGGTGGCTGATCCATCCTCACCTTTAGACTCCTTTGACCGAGGGGCTTTCTAGAATATCTACTTTGAATCACCTGTGACAACAGGTCAGGTCTGAGTACTGTTCCTAAGAGGACATTGTCCCTGCTGGTGACGGGGCAAGGCGAGGGGTTATACCTCACGGGGCAATGAGCACTCTTCCCGCGTCATCAGTTGGAGTCAGTAAATGGGCCCGAGTGAGAATTTTGCTTATGCACACTCCAGAATTCTCCATGAAGTCCTGTCTGTGTAGGAGACGCTGCCATCTTGAACACAACTATGTAAAAACAACTTAAAATCTGTGTTTTGCTTGAATTCCCCCACGACAGGAAGTGAACTAAGCCAAGAGAGGGCTGCTGTCCGGGAGTGTGGAGGGAATCCAATCCCTGGAGCTCTTGACAAATGGTCTCCCGGGGCTGAAACCCACTTTCAATTGCCACGTAATGTCCGTGCCTCCTTCATAAACGTCTTTCAAGAGGTAACGTCTAGTGGAAAAGATTGAGCCTCTGCACCAAGACACGCTCTGAAGGTCATGGGCGGCGAGGGCCTGGAGAGCGGAATGTCGCATCCTGAAACCCGTGTGGAGAGAGAGCTGTGGGCGCAGCCTCCCCCTCGGACACTGACAGTGTCTCTCTCCGATGAGAAAAGTAACTGCAAGAAAACTCTCGTGTGACCAAAATCTCTTTAATAAATCCACTGAAGAGTGAAAGATATGAACCTGCATCTTCGGCTGGTCTGCAACCCAGAAATAAACACTTGACTCCCTCAGGTCGGCCGTGAAGTACGGTACATCTGGGTGCCTAGGTAAGGAGGTGTGGTAAAGCCCACGGTTTTTATCATACTATTTAAAAATCCCATGACAGGTATTCAATAAATGTTCACTGAAGGAATGAATTATAATATAGGGCAGTGAACAACTATTTTAGATACAAAAATATCACCTTTAAATCTAGACGGTGGAGTCTCACCGTCCCCGTCCCTGCCACCACCCGGGGACGGCTTCTATCCCTTTGTGCCCTGGCTAACACACCTCGATTGTATTTGAATGCCATCTCCCCTCACCCTGGGACTAAGTATTTTCTGGTCCAAGCCAACCGTGGCTGTCCTGTCCATTTGTCCCTGTGAGCGTTCGGATGTGACCAAATTGTGGCCAGCGAGACGTGCAGGGAGTCAGTCAGCTGGGGCGTTTCTGGGAAATTGTTCTTGTTCTGTCCCCGATAATAAAAAAAAAAAGTGAGCTTTGCGAACACGCCTTTTGTTTCCCTGTCCTTCGTGCTGGGGACGCTGTGCGTGAGAATGTGAGCCATTTTGTAACTGTGTGGGGGACACACACTGATGCCCAGGACACAGCAGAC
>NW_027528796.1:3224461-3234335 GCF_008692635.1 Crocuta crocuta
CTTTGCAATCTCACAGCTCGTGTGTGTGTGTGTGTGTGTGTGTGTGTGTGTTCTGATATCAGTGTTAGCTGCTTCGCTGGGGGCCTATAGGTCATAGATTTGCAAGGCTACATCTAGAATGAGCCTGGGACATGGAGACCCCGTTAGCCTCACTTCACAAATATTCGCACGTTAGAGGATTGTCTTCATTCCAGTTCTGGAAACAAAATGCGCCAGGCGGGGGCTCAAACAACACACATGTATTTCTTACGGCCTTGCAGGTGGCTCCCTCAGGGACAAGGTGACGGAGCTGGGGTGGTGGGTGAGGCCCCTCCCGGCCGCCTCCAGCCGCCCTTCCCCTGGGCTCGCAACACCTCCTCTTCGAGCGCAGGGAGCTGAGGGCTCTGGTGTCTCCTCTTCTTCTGAAAACACCAGCCTCATCGTGGGCCGCGCTTCCAAATCCCATCACACTGGAGGTCGGAGCTTCAGCGTGAGTTTTGTTGGCACGTGGACGTGGAGCCAGTAACGAGGGGCTCGAGGAGGGAGATGTGGCAAGATCAGCAGATGTCCCTCCCTGTTTCGGGGAAAGCGACAGCGAGCACACGGGGCGGGGCCTCTCAGGCTGAGTTCTGGGCCCTCAGGTGGGGAGTCCTGTGCAGGTGACCGGCGGCGGGCGTGCTCCTGGGCTCCCAGGACAGGACGGCCCTGAGATCCGGGTGTGGTCTCAGCAGCTGAGGACACCACACACGCGCCCAGGAGTGACACTGCTCCACAGACCCCATCGCCTCTTGGGACGGGCGGGCTTGAGGCTGCTGCTGTGCAACTGTGGCTGCGACGGTGGACAGTGGACGGAGCGGGCAGGGGAGGGCGGTACTCAGGGCTCAGAGGCGCCCCCTTCCGACGGGCAGTAGCTCTTCAGAGAAGCTGGCACCCTTTGCTGGGTCCCTCGCCCTGAGCCAGCGGCCCTCGCATGGTGGCCGCATCTGCGCGCTGACCTGGCAGGGACCTGGGGATGCTTAAAAAACCCGGACGTCGCCCTTCGTGCCGTGTGTCTGTGTCCTGGAGGCTCTCTCTCTGCTTTGTCTCCATCATCCCTTTCCTTTCAATGGCTGCTCTTTCGTGAGACGGGCTTCTTCTCTCTCACAAAACAGTTCTGTTTCATCGCTGCGCTCATGGCGTGTGGGGGCCAATATCATACCCTTTGTTATACTACAGAACACCCGTGAATGGAAGGACAGAGTTCTTTTCCTGATCAGAAGGACAAATAACAACAAATTATGACCAACGCAGAGTTGAACTTGGCCGCAGGCAGCGTGTGTGCATGGACACGACTGTGCATGCAATCACGTGTGTGCGCGCGTGCATGTGTGTGCGGGGAGGATCACTCCCCCTTGGGACAGAGCAGCAGCAAGGCGGTCCTGTCCCTGCTCCGCTCCCAGCTCCCGGCTGGACTTCTTAGCGGCTCATGTAATCAGTCTTCACATCCGACAACCCGAAGATCCCTTTCAGCTCAGGTCTTAGGTTCTGTGACCCACAGGGGTGGGTTGGCGCGGGTACGCGCTTCGGCCGTGGAGGGGCGGGGGTGAGGGTGCACGTGGCGCCTGCCNCCCCAGGTGCGGAGCAGGCAAGGCCCATCGTGACGCAGTCACCACTGGGAAACACTGGCGCCTTCGCTGCCCGGCACGTGGCCTCTGTCCACACACATCACCGTCTCCCTCCTGGACTCCTGTGGAGTTTTCCAAGTTGTATCCAGAAACCAAACTGTCAGGGCGTAAACTCTGGGCAGACCCGCGGTGGACTCTACATTCTAAGATCCCCTCATCTTTATAAGGACCGGAGAAGCCCCTTTGACAAAAAATATTGCAAAGTTGGGTTGCCTCCAAAATAGCCACTTGGTGAATGTGGTTTTCTGCCGCAGACACGTTGATCAGACAAACTCAGGAAACCCTGAGTTTTACAGACAGATGCAGGCAAGGCCGTGCAGCTGTGGGGATGGGCGACCCTGGATCGGTACCCCTGGAGCGGCCAGCCGTGGCCCCGGAGAGACTCTGACTTCCGTGAGCCTCGTTTTCTTTGTCTGTAAAGTGGGAAAAGCTGCACGGACAGGCCAGGGGTCGGTGAGGGTCACGCTCGGCCACGCAGCTCTACGGCGCTACAACGATCCTCCGCCTTCACAACCTGTGCTCCTCTTGTGGCCACAACAAAGCTCAGGAGGTGCTCTGTTTTGTGGACGAATTGAGCCCCATGGACTTGTCCACTAACGTGGTGCACGGGGAAGGCAATCCTGCCATGAAAGAGAACACGACTTTGCTTGTAAACTGGTAACAGAGAAGGAAAAAGGAAAACGGCCCCACTGTCGGTGCCTAAACATTTGACTCATCCGAGGCGCAAAACTGAAGGGTGTGACTCCAAAGAATCCCCGTCTGCAGATGCGCGATGGGAACCCTGCCCTCTGCTGT
This sequence comes from Crocuta crocuta, assembly GCF_008692635.1. Taxonomy (NCBI): domain Eukaryota; kingdom Metazoa; phylum Chordata; class Mammalia; order Carnivora; family Hyaenidae; genus Crocuta; species Crocuta crocuta. Next base: position 3,226,900 of record NW_027528796.1, read on the forward strand.
CTCCTGTCTCCTGTCACTGGTCCCCTTTGATACACTGATGGCAGTCCACCCCAGAGCCAGGGGAAAGACAGCCAGACTTGGAACTCTGAGAGAGTCCTAGGATTCGGAATTGAAGGGAGGGAAGGGGTTGGAAAGCCAGCACTTATGCAAGGGAACCGAATGGTTAAAGTAGACTCCTCAACGGCCTTCTCCCACTTTTTTCTCGCCCTCAAATAATTTCCCTGTGTCCCCTGCAAGTTTTCTCTCTGGTACTTGGCCTGGGGTGGTGGGGTCACTTGTCACAACAGATGCATCTTTCAGAACTTCAACTACAGCAGGCAGGGGCTTTGGTGTGCATAGTCATAGAGGCTTCCTCCCTCCCTCAGCTCTGAACTGACAAGGCCTGCAAAGGCTTTGGAAGTTTTGTGATCCGGAGGAGCGATGAGATGAATTGGGAACGTGGAGCACTTGGCGGGGGGAGTCTGGATGAGAGTCTCCAGTGGGTACTGGGGGCCCCAGGAAGGCAGAGCGCGTGTGGGACCCAGGTGCTCAGGACACAAAGGGAGGTGGGCGAGTGCTTAAGGCAGAGCCCGTTTACTGCTTCCCCCTTGGGCCCTCCTTCTGCGGCTGAAAAGAGGGGACATGTCACATGTCCCCCCCCCCCCATGCTTCCCCTGTCTGCGTCCTGCATTCCGCAGCACAGAATTCAGGCCACGGCGCGGGCCTCAGTGGCTCAGCCCCGCGACGGCACTCTGGGGGGTTGGCCGGTCCTCTCTGGGAACACACATTCAACTCTAGATAACCTACTTACAAATGAACTTTGGAACGCAACCTACTCAGAGTTTGAGGCCAGCCTGTACTTGGGCTTCTCGAAATGTTTAGAGAGCCTGACTGAGTTTTCCCCCGTTCATATTCAGAGTACACAGCCCTGCCACCAAAGTGAGCATATTTGAACCTCTGATCTCTTGGGGTCAGAAGAACAAGTTACTATTGAATTTATGCTGAGAATAGAAGTGCACACGCTTCTGCTTCCAGGGATAGTGAGCGATTTGGACCAACCCTGCCTCTGAGGACGACTAGACCTATTTGAACAAAATGTCTGAAAACGTATTCTTGAACCCTGATGGACGAATCAGGCAGTGAAACACACAAGGCTGGCATTAGGGAGAAGATAGAAGTTTGGAAAGATGAGCCCAAAATCTGGGGGACTTTTCCCATTGGGAGTGTTTGCAGATTGTGGAAGAGGCACCTGAGAGGCAGAGCCAAAGACAAACGTTAGAGTCCTAGCAACCCTTCTTCCCGGTGGGGACCCTGAAGTGCCACACCTAAAGAAAAACGTGACCTGGAAATAAACAAGCTCTCACAACAACGTCAGCCCGGTTTTAAGATACCTGGAAATCCCAGGAACATCTCAGCCCATAAAATTAGATTAAGATGATTCCAAATTGTCAACACAACCGGGTGCCTGGCAGCCACAAAGATCCCCAGAGAAAGTTTTTATCAGCAGATTATTTCTACAATTTTCCCCAAATGTAGAAATGTCTAGGCCACAACCCAGCAGAAGTAAACACACAAAGAGAAAAGAGAGTGTTGACATGAACCAGCAGAAAAAAAAATAAAATAAAATGACATCCTCAGTGGTTCTTTCTAGCTATTGGACTTACCTAGGCAAAACATTAAAATAAGTGACAATTGAAAGCTATAAAAAATGACAAAGCATATGTGAAAATATCTGAGGATGAGTTTGAGAACTGCAATATACAATCATTGAAATAAAAAACTCGGGCCACTTGAGGGGCTCAGTAGGTTAAGCGTCCGACTTCGGCTCGGGTCGTGATCTCATGGTTCGTGGATTCGAGCCCCGCGTCGGGCTCTGTGCTGATGGCTCAAAGCTTGGATCCTACTTGGGATTCTGTGTCTCCCCGTCTCTCTCTGCCCTTCCCCTGCTCGCTGTCTCTCTCCCACAGTCTCTCAAAAAGAAATAAACAATAAACAAATAAAAAACCTCAATGGATGGGTTTAAGAGAGCATTGTTATATCAGCTAATGAGAAAAGTAGTGAATTTGAAAGTGGGTTAGAAAATATCCACAATAAAGTCAGGAGAGAGACACCAGGATTGAACATACAAAATAAGGGGTAAAAGACATAGAAGATGCTGTGAGAAGATCTCATAAACATTTGCTGGAGTCTGAAAAGGAGAGGAAGAAAAGAATTGGAAGAAGCAATATTTCAAAGGATACTGGGTAAGAATTTCTTTAATTGAAGAAAGGCACCTAAGACTAACATTTTTTTCCCTAAACATTATTTTCCTGCATCTCTCAATATTTGGAATATAAGGATAAAAATGGTTTAAGACAAAATAATGGAAGGAAACACAAAATAATGGGGAAAATGCCATCTAAACACTCACAAAAGGAAAACCAGTGTCTGTATACTAGTATTAGACAAAATTGACTTCAGGCATAATATCATTAGAGACGCAAATTTTCTGGAGATAAAGGGAGACACTTTGATTTATCAGGACGATGTAGCAATTCTAAACTCACATGCCCTTAATCACATGATACTGAGGTGTATTTAACCAGCATTTGATAGAATGAAAATAAATAGAAAAATTCACCATCGCAATGGTCGTGGGAGAGGCTGACACACCTTCATTCCTTGCAGACAACATGAAAATCAGTAATGATACGGAATATTTAATAATATGAATAAATGACATAACAGACACGTACAGGGAACACTACACCCAAAGACTGCTAGATACCCATTCTTTTCAAGCACATGTGAAATATTTACCAAAATAGATCATAAAGTAAGTCTCCACAAGTTTCAAAAGCTAAGTCATGCAGAGCAAGTTTTTTGGCCAGAGTGCAACGAAGCCAGGAAGCAATAGCCAAAGAAAAGTAGAAAATCCCCACCCCTGCCCCCATGCTTGGAATTTAATTCTTAAAGAAATTTTTTTATTAGGTTTATTGAGAGAGACAGAGAGAGAGACATACAGAGTGTGAGTGGAGAGAGGGGCAGAGAGAGAGGGAGACCTATAATCCCAAGCAGGCTCCAGGCTCTGAGCTGTCAGCGCAGAGCCTGATGTGGGGCTTGAATCCACAGCCGTGAGATCCGGACCTGAGCCAAAGTTGGATGCTTCGTCAACTGAGCCACACAGGAATTTAATTCTTCAAAAGCTTGGAGTTCAGAGGAGAAATACCAATGAAAAATTTTAAAATGCTTTGAGTTGAAAGATAATGGCACAAGCAACCAACATCAGAAATAAAGAGGACATTCCTATGGGCACTTAGAGATGTAAAAGAAGAAGAAAGGAAGGAAGGAAGGAAGGAAGGAAGGAAGGAAGGAAGGAAGGAAGGAAGAAAGAAAGAGAAGGAAGGAAGGAAATAAAGAGAAAAAAGAAAAAAGAGAAAAAAATAGTAAGAGGATTTTGTGAAAAACTTCATGCTAGGAACTTTGAAAATTTAGAAATTTCTGGAAATAGAAACATTTCCAGAAAAATAACTTACAAAAACTAACACAATAGACGTGCCTGGGTGGCTCAGTTGGTTAAGGGTCTGACGCTTTGTCTCAGCTCAGATCACTCTGCATCCGGCTCTGTGCTGACAGTGTGGAGCCTGCTTGGGATTCTCACTCTCTCTCTCTGTTCCCCCTCCACTCATGCTCTCTCTCTTGAAATAAATAAATACACTTAAAAAAACTAACACAGTAAGAAACAGAAAATGTGAAGAATGGATAAATCGTCTCCGTACGTGAGGGGAGAAGTACGAAAAAATTCCAACAATCACTGTGATTAGAAATAAAAAAATGAGTCAACCAGGCTACGCGGGACCTTCCTGAGTCTGATACAGGCTGTGCTAAGAAGCCCAGAGAGGCCACCATAGTTACAAGTGGAACGTCAGAAGCTCTCCCTTGGAGACTGGACACAAGACAACGATGGTGGCTCTCGTCACTTCCATACGGTCTTGTCCTGGAGGCCCTGCCCGGTGCTGGCTCCTTCTGAGGAGCTGGGCCCCCCGGGGAACCCTAAGGAACCCCGCTGAGTGACTGAGTCTGTGGAAGCCGGTCTGACAGGTGCAGCGTCCGGGCCTCGCTGTGGTTGGTGGGGTCACGTGGCTGGCTGTGGCCGATGAGTCACCGATGCAAGTGTGTCAGAGCTCCTTCTAAACTCTGAGGTGGGGGCTATGCCATCGGCTTGGATCTCGGAGCGGGGAGTGTGGAGAAAATCCCCAAACCACCGCAAAGCGCATGCGGTAGGAACGAGAAGTAAGTCTGTTACTGGAAGTCGGAGATTGCGGCACTGGGGCAGAGGGCTCGGAGCATCTTGCACCAGCAACTCGATGCTCTGGCGAGATATGATGCTCTGCACTTCCGCTCGTGACTGGGAGCCATAACGGGTCACACGATCCCACTCCGGCACTGGGAGCTCCGGAAACGTTCTCTACAGAAATAAACACAGACGTGCACCCTGGGGTCCCGTTTAACAACTTGTTGGCTCAGATGCAGGAAGGCTGTCCCACCACTTCAGTGACCGTCTCAGCTGGTGGGACACACCGGCCCCGAGGCCAAGCCTCCCACCCAGGCAGCAGCCCATCCTATGGCCGATCATGGCAGGGGGTGGGNGTGACCGTCTCAGCTGGTGGGACACACCGGCCCCGAGGCCAAGCCTCCCACCCAGGCAGCAGCCCATCCTATGGCCGCTCAGGGCAGGGGCTGAGAGCCTCGGCCGTTTTGGCTCCAGATGGGACATCGAGCTTCCCTGGGAGCCGGCCGAGGCTCACAGCTTCCCCGGGGGACAGAGAAAGCTAAGCCACACCCGAGACTCCATCATTACAGTAGCTGAGCTTCAAAGAAGGTCAGGTCCTCGACCCAGCCGAGGCAGGTCTGCTATGCCAAGGCCAGGGCCCTGGTTGAGAAGAAATGGGACCCTGGCCCTTGGACATAGGGACTCCTGGGATGGAGTATCTGAAAATCCTAAATTGCCAATTTTCCCAGAACCCCTCGAAGTCTGCAGAAGTGGGCCGTCCCCTCCCAGGATAAATGCTAAGATCGCTGCTTGCTTGAAGACAACCTAAGATGTCTCCTGTGCATTCTCTCAGGAGTCACAATTTCATGCCCTGGCAAGGGCCCAGGAAGGGATGTCACCCACTTTCTACCAGGATGGTCCCTAGAAGCATGGAAAAGCACAGGCTGCACTGAGGGCAACGGGGACCCATAACTGCCACGGCAGATGGTGGACAAAGTGATCCCTTGTCCAAGGCTCAGTGGGTGTGCCTGCTGGAATGAGTTTTCTACCTAAGGCCAAATGCCTTCCAGATGGTTCTATTCCACAGGAAGTCCTGGCAGTGACACTGTTGACCATGAGAGCACCAGCCTCACCGAGAAGTCGGTGTAGACTCCTGTGTAGACCAGGCTCGCTGTGGGACGCGCTGTTGGAACCAGCCTCACCACAGGGGGGCCCAAGGGGCCAGGCTCCCTGAGAGCGAGGGGAATAAAGCCATCAGAACCACGGCGGGGGCGGGGGGGGGCGCAGTACTGGACCGTCAGAAGGCGGTGGGGTAATTATCACAGTGAGCCGGCAGGTCGAGGTGGCAGCCCAGGGGGCCTGAGCGGCAGCATCCTCAGCTACCAGAACACAGCACCCTTAGGGGTAAAGCACATGTGCAGCCAGCAAGGGTGCCCCTGAACCCGAGCAGAGAAGAGAGTAATCTGATTGGGGGGGTGGAGACAGGTGCCTCAGTAAAGAGTCACAATCCTTTGTCCTCTCTCCAGATCGGAGCCACTTTCAGACTGGAGCCTGCTGGCTGCAATGCAGGCTGGGTCCCCAGAGGAAAGGACAGAACAGCAGAGCCAGTGAGCTTGGTAGCAATCGTCCTGTCCCTTCCCCGACGAGGTTTATGGTCACTTATTTGGGTGACCATGCACTGGGGAGGGAGGAACGTCCCACCCTCTTACAGCCTGCTGGATAAAGGGCTAGAGTTTGCACGGAGGACCCAAAGCTTCATCCCAACCCCCCATCGAAGAGGGATGTATGGAGGCCGGGTGATAACTGCGGTCTTGGCCAAGCCCTGATTTACCACGGGCCCGCTGGGTCCTTGCCCTGCCCCGGCTGCTATGCCCTCCACCCCCAAATCATCGTCAGGATAGACAAGCTTGGCAGTGGGTACAAACTCACCGTAGGTCCTTGGCCTGTGGGATAAAGTCAACTGTGATGGGGGATGACGATGGAGACGTCCGAAAATACCCCTGGCCCTGGTCAAGATACTAACTGAAAACCAGTGCCGCGTGTCCCCTGGTGGAAAGTGGTGTGGAAATCAGTTCCACGCTTACAGGGCCGGGGGTCTCTGTCACGCGTCTATTTAATGGCCTCGTCGGCACAAGCTATGCCAAGAGGCAGCCTCCCCGCAGCTGCCCTGACAAGTGCAGTGTCTTCGCCAGAGCCGGTTAACACGGCCACAGGCACGGGACTTGCCCCCAGCGGGCTGGCGGGCGCCTTCTGTCCCCACGAGGAAGCCGTCGGCATCCACGTGGGCTGCACGAGAGGGTGCATTCTTGCTTTGCCATGGGGCTATTATGTTCACTCACATCCTCCACGCCCTCAAGCAGCCCTAAGGGATCGGGGTGGCCCAGGCACCTCAGCGAACATGACATTGGTCTCGTCCATGATGACATCACGCTGGTGGGCTGACAAGCAGAAGGGACAAACACATCGGAAGTCTTCGTAAGACGCCCGAGCTCGGCAGGCGGGAGATAAACCCTGCGAAGAGTCAGAGAGGGACCACGTTAATGGCATTCGTAGGGGGTCCGTAGCCAGGGGTGCGCTGGGACCACCCAGCCAGAGCGAAGGGCCGGTGATGGCACTTTGCATCTCCCGCCATGAAGAGAGACACACAATGCCTGGCATTTCTCTGGGGCTTCTGGAAGCAGCATGTTCCACACCTGTGCGGACTGCCCCAGCCCGCGTACTGTTGCGGGAGGGGCTACGAGCTTCGGGGAAGCAGGAAGGGGCCTGCGGGAGGCCGAGGCTGAGTGCTCGCAGCGCTGAGAGCCTGGCGTACGACCCGACAGACCCTATGTCAGTGCGGGCACAAGCGGTGGGAAACAAACGCCGAGTGGTATTGACGGGTGGCCAGCCTATGTCAGAGTCACCACGCGGGGCCCTGGGAGTTTGGAACAAAGCCACACCATCTGCTGGAGAGAATTCCGTGCCTTTTGAGAAAACAGCTGCAGATGTGCCGCTGGGCCCCGACAGAGACGGGAGTTCCCATCATGCATCTGGGCCCGCTCCGTGTGGGCGACCACGCCGTGTGGAATGAGGAGTAACCACAGCGTAGATGTCTGAACTCATGAGCAGTACGGCCAGCTGGACAGAGGACGGGGAGAGGCGTGGAGAGCGGAGAGCAGGGGTCTGCAGCTGAGGCAGGGCGGGGGGGGGGGGGGGGGGAGCGCGG
>NW_027528796.1:3234468-3235517 GCF_008692635.1 Crocuta crocuta
GCCCGCCCCGAGGTCGTTTCTGCTTCAGATCTCCGGCGGGACCGAGGCCGCCGTCTGGTCTGCCCCGCCGCTCCACCGCTCCCCTTGCCACGTCCTTTCTGCCCCCTCCTGCCCTCAGCCGTGGCTCCCAGGCCCCCCGGGTGGCGTGGAGCGGTCCCTGCACGGGGGAGGGGAGGCCCAGCGGTCCCCATCAGGCCCACATTGGCCCCCTCCTGACTTGGGGATGGATGAGATGAGAAGACAGGTCACTCCCCATCCGTACTTACTGCAAACTTGGGGACCGGGTGGGGTGGCTGTGACCGGCACACGTGCTGGGGAAGGGGAAGAATGACGACACACGGGAGCCACGGACCTGCTGGCGTCCTGAAGTCCCAGCGGTGGACACGCTCCTCAGTGTTCTCTGGGCTGCGGCCCTGCCTGTCGGGGCCCGTCCCGGGTCTGCGGCTCCCACAGCAATGGGCCCGGGTCCTTCCAAAGGGCCCCCGACACCGTGAGTCCTCCTCGTTTCTGGGTTCTGTATTTTCGAATCCGCCTACTTGGGAAAATGCTTTGTAATCTCCACTCAAGGCCCTGGGGCCTTAGAGGTGGTTCGCGGGCGTGAACAGGGCCGCCAAGCAAGACGTGAGCGGCTGGACGCGCACGGTCCCAGCTGAGGGTGGACCAGGCCACACCTTGCTTCTTGCTCCCGTCCCCACTGTAAACACGTGTCCTTTCCAAGGCCTGTTTAGTGTCTTATAGTGTTTTTCACATGTTTGTGCCTTTTGTTTTTTCTGGTGATTTTGCGGTTTAAAACGGACCCGGCAGAGCGGGAAGTGCCGTCTGCAGTGAGTCCCACAAGTTGCGTGTGTGGATCAGCCCCTTCCGGCGAGCGCTGATGCCGCTGGCCGTGAGTCCAGTGTGAATGTGCCAGCAGTGTACGCGACGGAGGTGTTTTTATACAGAAGCACACGTCCAACCAGGTTGTGTGTTCATTGATGACAATGCTGTGCCGGAGGCTTGAAAGGACAACCTTGTGACCCTCTCCCTCCGCCCCCCCCCCCACCAGGAGC
>NW_027528796.1:3235973-3241697 GCF_008692635.1 Crocuta crocuta
TGCTGATTCAGCCTTCACGCAGACTTTCTAGAAGCTAGCGACTGCAAATAATGAGCTGACTATTTTCTTCCAGGTTCGCGGGTTCTCTGGGGGCAGCTCCCTCCTAAAAATGCAGGGGCCTCTTACTGTGCTCACGGAGACAGATACCTGCTGGTCTCTTGAGACTAAAAAGCTCATGTGGGACAGTCACACCCTTACTCTCTGTCCCCACGCCCTCCTGCNCCTCAGCTCTACGGGCCTGCTGACCCCGGGCACTGCCTGAAAATCCGTCTGCCACCCCCTCGGGGTCCTCATTCCGGGAACAGGTCCTGGGTTTTTGTTCCAGTTGGATCTGGGAGCCCTAGAAGCGCTAAATCTTCCTCCTCCCCACGCTGCATTTGCAAGTGGGTTTGGAGGAGAACGGCTCTGTCCTGGAGGGCGTCATTAACACCTTCAATTTGTCCCCGAATTGAAAGCCCTCCAGGAGTTCCGGACCTGATCAAAGCCCACCCCCGGGGCGCCTCTGAGTCATTGGCACTTGGATGGTTTTCTTGCATTTCATATAATTTGGAGACATCGATTTATCATTTCCCCTATTTGGTATTCTAGAGGCTTCGTTTTTCATTTCATGCTGCCGTTTCCAAAAATAAAGTTAGTGGTAATTTGAATTTCTTACTCCTTTCCCTTCCCTTTTGACAGCAGGCGATTGGATTATAAAATCCTGTGGCTGAAGAGACGGACGGGGGACCAGGGGCCCTGGGCTCCATCTTTGTACTCAGCCTCCCCTCCTCCCATTTGGGTCCAGCTGGCACGGGCGTGGTCACGGCCCCTTCCCCTCAAGGGCTGGGTCACCCAACGGGGCTGGTGTCCCTGAGTGGTCCCTAGCCTCGGTCCTGGGGGACCTGCCTCGGGAAGTCGCTCACCTTCTCAGGGCTCCGATTACTTCACCCGCACAGTGGGGAGCAGCGTGTGATCTTTGCTCCCACACAACAGGGGGCTGAGAAAAATGGCCGCCTAAGGCAGGGAAGGGCAGTGACATGAATTTAGAATTTGCTCCAAAATGTATCACATTATAAAACAAAAATGAAATGATGGGGTAGAGATGAAGCAGGTGTAGGGGTCAAGGGCATACGACTCCAAAATGGGCCACTTTGGCATATCGAGTATTTTATTTTTTATTTTAATGTTTTTAGAGAGAGAGAAAGCTCGAGGGAGGGGCAGAGAGAGAGAGAGAATCTCAAGCAAGCTACATGTCTAGCCTGGAGCTCGATTTGGGGCTTGATCCCACGATCCCGGGATTATGACCCGATCCCAGGAAATCAAGGGTTGTATGCTCAACCGACGTAGCCGCTTGGGCGCCCCAGCAAGTTGATTATTTTAAACAGAAGTTACTTAGGAGACAGCCCATGCAGGAAGGACACACAGACCCTCCTCTGTCCCCGGAGGGCAGGAAATAAATCTCCTTCATGGAAGGTGCCCTCCCTGTCCCAGGAGGAAGGGACACATCCTCGTCACTGAAGGTGGGACATTTAGAGCCTGGAGGGCTGTATGAACAACCCTGTCCCTACCGTAGCCCAAATTCTGTTAGAGCTCCTTACTGCCTGGAGCCCCCAAAGTTAAGTTTTCTTTGTCTGCCAATCCCTCCCACGAGTATTGTCTCTTGGTCTAAGAAGTGTAGAAACAGCCCACCCGGCTCCTTCCTCAGGGTCTCCGAGTCTCTACTGGGTCTCCTGTGCATGTCATAAGATTTTTTCTCTCCTGTTAATCTGCCTCATGTTGGTTTCACTCTTAGTGCAGCTTGAAGACCCGAGGCTGAGGAACCCCCTCTCCTTCCCAGGACGGGCACCCCGTGCTCACTGTCGAGGCTGGGGGTCGGCAAGTCCAACTTGTGTTCTCTTATTTCTTTCTTTTTAATTTTTTTTTCCTGAGAGAGAGAGAGACAGCGTGAGCAGGGGAGGGTCAGAGAGAGAGGGAGACACAGAATCTGAAGCAGGCTCCAGGCTCTGAGCTGTCAGCGCAGAGCCCGACGCGGGGCTTGAACCCACGAACCGTGAGATCATGACCTGAGCCGAAGTTGGACGCTTAACTGACTGAGCCCCCCAGCGCCCCTTCTCTTGCCTATTTCTGGGTGCCCCTGAAAAGTGCCCTGCTGAGGGCTGTAAACAGCTGCACAAGAGAATTAGGAGGAAGCTCGGGGTCAGAGATGGCGAGGTGCGGGCTGGGGCCCTGGACGCTCCCCCCTGGCTTCCGTGGGGTAACCTCTCTGAGCGAGTCCCCGCGTTTCTCGCCGGGAGGTGACAGCCCCCGAGTGCCTGGCTGGGCCTGGTCTGCTCCCACCTTCCCATCTGCCTGCGGGCCTTCTCAGGGTATTGCACGCTGCTGGTGGGACAGGCCGGCCAACAGCCCCCACCCCGAGGGAGGCGCCAGGAGGGGTTTGTGGGGGGAAGGGAGGGCTCCCTGCAGAGGAGCCGTCCTTCCCCGGGTCCATCCGTGCATCAGCTCCGGGGGCCCTCTCGCGGCGGCAGAGAATCTGGGCTGGATTACGACAAAAGGAAACGGAGCAGCTGTGGGTCCTGTGTGCCCACCAGCCCCAGGCATAGGGCAGCCCCTGAGTCCCACGTCACCGCCCCGCCCTGCTCACGCCCACATCTGCACCCCCTCCAGGGAGCCTGTGCCAGGGGCCTGTGGCCACTGCCTCCTGCGTGCCCGGCCAGCCCCAGCCCCGCCCCCAATGGGGCTTCAGCCACTGTCCACTTGGCCGTCTCGGCCTTCGTGCTGCCCCCTCCCCCCTCCGCATGCATCCCCTGCCCCTCCCCTGGCCTTCCTTGTCAAGAGAACCCCCATCCTGAGTACCTGCTGGCTGCCTTGTGTCTGTGAGTCCCCCTTGGGGGGTGGTTTGCTCATCACATCGCTGAGGTCTCTGCTCCGCTCTCCTCCCCCAGGGAAGGCCATCTGACAGCAAACAGTGCTGTGCCCTCTGCTCTCCCCTCACCCCGCGAGTTTCTGCTAGAGCCCAGCCTCCCTGAACCGCTGCCACTCACCCGTTTGCCCGTTGGGGTCTGTCGCCCGGGCCAGAGTGCGGCCCCGTGGGTGCACGGCTTGGGCTCGCCCCGATTGTCACTGTCCCTGAGTCACTCAGCTCTTGGCAACGGGTGTGTGTTGAATGAATGAATGAACGAATGAATGAACGGATGAATGGCACTGGTCTACCAGTCAGGTTTGAAATCCTCCTCCAGGAGCTCCCCGGACAAGGGACTCTGAAAATAGAGCTTGTAGAGCTGGTGACGTCCAGGTCCCTGAGGGCGTGGCACGTGCTGGGCTCAGCTGGGCGGCCATGGCATCGCCTCTTGGAAACAGCCCTCCCGGGAGACGGCGGCCAGCGTAGCAGATTCCTTTACTTTCTAAACGTCATCCCTACTTTTAAAATGAGCTTGATCACTTCCCCTGATTATAAGAATAAGCCACGTCCAGTCCAAGACGTGCAGACGGCACAGGAAGGCGGTGTCCACGTCAGGTTCCGGCAGAGAAGCAAGCACCAGGGGACACGAGTATACACACACATGCACACACCACACACATCACACACATGTACACACACCAGACACACATATGCACACACATGTACAGAGATAGACACAGGCAGATGTGTATACAGACACACATACGCACATATACATGCGTACATACACACACATACACAGACACGCACACACAAACGCACACAGACATACACACGGACAAATGCACACTCATGCACACACAGACACACATGCGCAGACACACGCGCGCACACTCATGCACACTCACACGCACGGACAGACACGCACACATACACTCTCGGGCAGGAGCTAACCCCAAAGGGCACAAGTGGGGCCTGTCGTTGTTCCTCAGGAAAACCTCAGTTTTGCTCGTGAGGCCTCTGGGCTGACTGGGGCGGCCCCCGGTTTATCAGAGATCATCTCCGGACCTAGAGGCAGCTCCTTGGAGATGTTCACGCGTCTGCCAGGCGTCTCTCCGCAACGCTTGGGTTAACGTCCGGCCAAGCGGGTGCCACAGCCCAGCGGTGCTGACACTGGAAGGTGGTCTGTATGTCAGAGGGCAGATGACACACGGTTAGATTGGTGCCCGGGCCCAGCCATAGAGGACAGTGGCCCACAGACACGCGCAGATACCCCACCCCGACTCTCTGAGTTAAGTGGAAACCACGATGGCCAGGTTAACGCTGACTTTTAAGGGCAGGGAAGGCCCCCGGGCTATTTCTGCGTGCTGGTCATACTCTATTTCTTACCCAGGATATGGGTTACACGGCCGTGCAATTTATAATTTCTGACGTAAAGGCTGCCGGGCCCCCAGGGCCGGGCTCTGGTCCTCAGGGCGGAGAAGATGCACTTGTCTGTGGGGTCAGACCAGTCTGTGGAGTAAACCCCGGCTCCCTGGCCCTTTAAACAGGCCGCCTGCTTCTCATGCGTCCAGCGGAGCACAGGGCTGTCTGGTGTAGACTGCACAAACCAATACGGGGGCTCAGTCTCCACAGTTTGGAGAGAAAAAGATAGGTTTGGGCCAGAATGATCTATTCGTTTTGGACCATTTGCTTTATTTTGACTCCCGGTAATAAACCAATCCATGTTTAATTCTGGGCGACGCGGGAGTGGGGACAGACTCGCACGGGGTGTCCCAGCCCTGACTGTGAGCCGCGGGCGCTGTCAGGACCATCACCGGGAAATAAAATCCAGCGAGAAGAGGGGAGGAAAGGGCGGCTGTGTGGAGGCCTCGGCCTGACAGGGGACGGGGGTGTGGCTGTGTCCCGCTGAGCCCGAGAGGCTGTTGTCCGCTTCCCTGAATTTCCGGCTGCCCGACGCCGGTCAGCGCGCCGAGCTCAGCACCGGCTCGCGTCTTTCCTCCTCCGCTGCCCCTGCAAGGCGTGGGGTCACTAAGAGCCTTCCCAGCCCCACGCCTCCTGGCCCGTGGATCCCGGGGAAGAAGTAAGGTTTGCGGGTGCTAGTGCGGGCGCAGAGAGGATCTAAGGACGTCAGACCTCGCTTTTTCCTTCTAGACAGAGCTGCCTTCCGTTCCCCAGCCAGCGCCCGCCCCCCCCACCCCCCCACCATGGAGACATCTGGGGCTCCGTGCAGGCAAGGTGCACGCCGGGGTTTTAGTTGGTGCAAGTCACCGCAGATGGTGTAGGAGGGCCCGTGTGCTGTGACTCAGACAGCGTCCCCCTCCCCGGCCTCTGTCTCCCCGTGGGAGGCACACCGTCCTTCCCACCTGTGTGCCTGGAGGCCCCAATGGCAGCTCTGCCGCCGGGGCCGTGGGGCTGTGGGGGAACGAAGCTGGCGGGTGTGGGAAGGAGAAACCGAAGCTGACCCCGTTCGCGGCTGGCGCAGAGCTCAGGTGTGGTTCCTGGGAGTGACAGCTCGGGGAGGGCTTCGGGGGGTCAGCAGACCGGGGACCACTGTCCCCTGGGAGGCTTCTTGGAGGAGACGGGAGATCATAGACTGTAGCACCGTAAGGGTGCACCATTTAAGACACGCTAATTGTGCCAGTGGGTTTGTTTCTTCATGTTTGTTTAACAAATGAATGAATTAGCACGTAAATAGAGGAAGTGCTATTTTCCAGACAATCGCTCTAGAATTTTGGTGCTAAAATGTGCCCTGAGGCCAATCGATTTGAAAACCCTCATTTTAAATACGAAGTGCTCGTGCTGGGGGGCGGAGGGGAGGGGGTGTGATTACTTGACAGGCGGGG
>NW_027528796.1:3241766-3243869 GCF_008692635.1 Crocuta crocuta
ACATGAGGATGGTGTGGTCGCACAGCGTTGTGGGTGGGCCACATGCCGCGGGCGTGCACGCTTCGTGATGCTTAAGTGCATGTCGTGTGAATTTCACCTCAGTCTGAAAATATAAAAATAAAGCGCGTGGGGCAGGAGCGCGTGCGGCTCCCTCTGGTGGACTCCAAGGCGCCCTGGGGTGTAGGCCCCACGGCCCCAAGACCCCGAAGCTCTCCAGGCCGTGGGCACATTCAACGTCTCTGCCTCTTCTCAGTGCACATCTACCCGAGGTGCCTTTAGAAGCGGATCGCGTATGAAATCGAACAGGTAACAGAATACTGGACTCAGGCCTCAGGTTAGGACTTCACAAAGGGGCCGGGCCGTCTGGGGCATTGAAGGCAAGGTGCCGCCCGGCCCTGCCACACCTCCCAGGCCGGGGCCCGCCGGCCCTCGCCCCTGCCCGCCTGCTCCGCTTCGGGGTGAGGCCCCCTCTGCCCNCCCTGCCCGCCTGCTCAGCTTCGGGGTGAGGCCCCCTCTGCCCCTGCTTAGGCTCCAGCAAAAATTCATGCATCTCCCAGAGCTGTGAGTTTTGCAGGTGACGCTCCTGTCGTGGGATCGTGCCAGCCTCGCCGTTTGGTTCAGGGCCCGATGGAGCCCGGCTCCCCTGTCTGGAGGGCGTTCCTGGATGAAGGTTTCCACTGCACTCTGACCTCTGCTCTCGCAAGGACGTGGCAGAGTGTCTCTGCGTTTGTTAGCATCTCTCTGCAGTGGCCGGAAGGGCCGGCCCAGGGACGGGAGGAAGGGGCCAGCAGCCTTGAACCCGCAGGGCCTCAGATGCACGTCAGAAAGCACGAGCCTTTGGTGGCAATGACCCCACGCTGGAGAAAGGGTAGCTGAGGAGGACTGAGTGGCCCGGCTCGCGGAGGGCTTGCAAGGAGGAGCTCAGAGCCTCGAAATTAATCTTCAGTGGGACGAGCAGCTGGAACAGAACGCACGTAGCCTCGACAGGCTGCACAGTTTCAGGGAAGGGACACCAAGTGGACACACCCCCGCCTTCCCAGCACAGGTAGGTGGTCAGAGACAAAGCTAGGGCCAGCCCATCCCCCCGCCTGCCGTCCCCGTGCTGAGTCTGGGTGCGGCGTCAGCAGGACAGGGTCAGGGGCCCTGTGCTCAGAAGGGCCCACGCTCCGGGTTGGATGCTTCGAGTTCGCCGTGTTCACTTGCTGAATAATGTTATCTCTGCACTGTGGTTTCTAACTGAGGCCACAGGTGCTGGTGGGGGGGCCCACGAGCCCACCTCCCACCGGCCTCCTCCTGCCTCCCAGGGCAGAAGCAAGGAAGGCATTTTCTTTTTTAAAAAATATTTCTTTTAACATTTATTTATTTTTGAGGGACAGAGAGAGACAGAGCGCGAGCAGGGGAGGGGCAGAGAGAGAGGGAGACACAGAATCCGAAGCAGCTCCAGGCTCTGAGCTGTCAGCACAGAGCCTGACGCGGGGCTTGAACCCACGAACCACGAGATCATGACCTAAGTTGAAAGCTGGATGCTCAACAGACTGAGCCTAGGCCCAGGCGCCCCCAGGAAGACATTTTCTATTTCAGTACCATGAACAGCGCTTTTCCCTGTTTCGAACAAAGGTCCCTGTTGGTGGTGTAGCCCGCAGGCCCTGGCGGGGTTGGGGGGGTGCTGGGTCAGGGTGCTGCGGCTCCTTGGGGACACCTTGTGGGACACATAGTGAGCAATTCACAGCAGCCCCCGCGTACTGTGCGCCAGCCTCCGCGCATCTGCCCCAAAGCCGCAGGGCCCCCAGGCGTGCCTCTGGAGGAAGTTCACGACACACAGACCAGAGCAAACATTACAAACTCCTATGACAACTGGCACAGTGCCTGTCGAATCTGACAGGCATCGGGACTTGTGTTTTTCCAGTCCATTTTTTCCCTAGTGATTGGTTTTTATCGGGTGTCACTGTAGGAGAGGTGGCTGAGGGCGAACTTCCAGGCAGACTATTCTGGAAGGCTCCACCCCAGAGCCTCCTTAGGTGCCTGTCATGGCTTGCTTGGCAGTTACCTGCTGGACACTCTCTCCCCGCCCCCCCTCCCCACACCCCAGACTGGAATGGGAAA
>NW_027528796.1:3243883-3271414 GCF_008692635.1 Crocuta crocuta
CCAGACTTGAATGGGAAAATCTCAGTGACACGCAGGCTCATGGGAGGCAGAGTGCCATCTCCAGACAGATGCAGACGTGCATGGGTCATGGCCAGCTCTCCGCAGGACACTGACTCTGCTGCTGGCTCGGGGGGAAATGAAGGTTGACTGTTATATTGAAATCATATAGCTTTTCCTTTAATAGCTTTTCCTTTAATAGGGGCAGTGAGATCTTCCAGTCCTGGACCTAGAACGTTTCCGCTAAACTGCCTTACGAAGTAGCCGCGTGTGCTCCTTGCTTTCAAATGTCAACTGTGCGTTTCTGCAGGTGTCCCGCGGGGTCCCCTGTGGGCTGCAGAGTGCGGAGCGGCCCCTCCGTGGATGGTGGGAGACCGCCCTGGACTTCAGTCCCAGATTCGGGAAAACACGGCCCGAAAGCTTCCTGCCGCTGAACCACAACCGAGAGAGGCCGTTCTCTGGGGCAGGGCAGAGGTGAAGAGGGTCTCCTGAAGGCCCCACCCCAGCATTTGGCAGCTTCATGCGTCAGGCAGCGGCGGGCTCCAGAATGCCATCGTGAAGGAGTCTCCGTGCATGAGCGAACGCACGTTTTGCCTGCCTCCCCCTCCTGGTGGCGGTGAGTCAGTGTTGACCGTGGACACCTTGGACAGAGGCCGTGGGGTGAGCAAGAGGCTGCCCGGGGACAGCAAGCACAGGCCTCGGGGACCCTGCCGCCCAGAACAGGGAGGGAAGGCAAAAAGGGGCGCCCCCCCCCCCCGCAGCAAAGAGGAAACACAACACGGAAGGAACCGGAGAGAAAGAGGACCCCGTGGGTGGAGTGAACCGTATGTAACGCACGCGCCATCCACTCGGTGCTTGCGGAAAGTTTATTCTAGCAGAGAGAACTCGTTGATGTGTAAGTGGCTTTGGTCACTGAGCAAAGCAAAGCCACCTGGGGAGGACAGCGCCGGCGGGAGACCCCCGTCTCCCCGGCCCTTCTCCGCAGAGCCCGGAGCAGGAGCCTCCGCGGGGACCACGGGGAGCTGGGCTGCATTCCCGGCCGTGGCCCCTGGCACCGCGGCGCGCGGGAGGCTGGCACGCGGTCCCCACCACGCAGGGGGAGAAGGTGCCTGTCGCCTGCTGTGGGGAGAGGCTCAGAGCCGGCCCTGCTCTGGCAGTTTCGGGGGCGGCCCTGCCCTTCCCTGTGGCGTTCGCCCCATGCGCAAACTGCCCGGCCCCCCTCGCCCCTGCCCCGAACACGGTGGCCGCGGCCTTGCTGCAAACGGAGCTACGGACCGTGTCCAACCCCGAGAAGATGAAGAACATGGTGTTTGGAAGTTTTCTTTTTTAGCATGAGGGAAACGTGAGCAGACACAATCCCCATTCTGCCTGAGGCTTTTTTTTAAGTTTTATTTGGGGCGCCTGGTGGCTCCGTTGGTTAAGCGTCTGGCCCTTGATCTCGGCTCGGGTTGTGATCTCCTGGTCTGTGAGAACGAGCCTGCGTTGGGCTCTGCGCTGACAGTGCGGAGGCTGCTTTGAACTCTCGCTCCCCAAATAAATAAATGAATAAATAAATAAAAGTAAACTTTAAAAAATTATTTTATTTCAAAGAGCAGAGAAGTGTTTTGCGAGGCAGCTGGGAAAACAAATGGCCAAAAAAAAAAAAAAAAACCCAATCAGAGTTTGTCTTAATAAATAACAAAATGCCATGTATTTTCTTCGGCTTCTATAAGACACACCACATCGTAAATAAATAACCCCACACTGGTGCGACAGAGCGGGAGGCAGCGCCAGGCGCCCGGGGAGCAGCGGGTGACACACTGCACCAGGCCCGCCGCCCGCCACGTCCTCCCGAGAGCTGCAGGGACCAGGGGCCGTGGCCGCCGCAGCGCCCAGACGGCAGACACCTCCGGGGGCTCGGGGCTGGCGTTCCCGGAGCCCCTGACAAGCGGGCGGATGGCCTCACGGTGGCTCACTCGGCGACAACTTTCCAGGCTGCTGCGGAACAGGGGGAGGCGGCGGGAAGCCTTGTGGGTGATGTGAGGGCACCAAGGTCCGTCTTGGTTTCTGACCCGGGTCTCAGGTTTCTTCTGGGCTCCGTGCGGGCTGCGTTCTCGTGCCCGCTGCAGCGTCCAGTGCCCACACGGCCCGTTTAGGTGGCATCAAGGTCCCTGCCGGCGCGGTACGCGCCTGCTCTAACATCCTGGCTGAAGCACCTGAGAGACTCAGGCTCCCCTGAGCGCCACCCGGCGGGTGCCTGCCCGTCCAGCGTGTGTCCCGGGCGCAGCCATGGTGAGGGCACTTCCCACGCGGCTCCTGTCCGCTGTGCTGAGCTCCACAGCTCGCCTAAAACAGCACCTTCCCGAGGTGGCTTCTGTGTCTTATCCAGGTGTGTGTGCAAAAGGCAAGGGTCAATCGTTCTTTCCAACACAGGATCCTTTAACTTGAACTTTCCCTTGATAGACCGATGGTGAAGGGCGGGCCCGCCTCCCTCCGGGGGACTCAGGGGTCAGTGTTCCTTGGACCTGGAAGAGGAAGACAAAGGGGCAGCTGGTGACACAGCCAGAAATGACGCAGGACGGATGCACAAGCCCCCCAGAGCCTCTGGGGCCACCCAGGGACGAGGAGGGACAGGGGACAGGCTGGGGACCAGGAGGGACAGGGACGGGGGGGCAGGCTGGGGACCAGGAGGGACGGGGACGGGGGGCAGGCTGGGGACTGGGGGCTTCTGTTCTGGTTTCAAAGCCAAAGCTCAAAGGCCACACAGAAGGCGGTCTCCCTGATGTTTTCCTGCAGATCCTGGGAGAGACCGATATGAGGCTCAGCCACCCTGAGCCATCTGCTGGGAAAGGAAAACCAGCGTGAACGATGTGCGCGGCGGCAGGCACGGTGTGTGCGTTTCCTTTCCTTTCTGTTTTAGGAGAGGCCAGGGTGGAGGGCGGGCAGGCAGACCCTATTCCAGCTGCCCTTTGACCTCTGGCCGGGGGCAGGGGGAGGGGCACTTACAGAACCTGGTCCCCGGTCGCCGACCCCGGGCAGCTCAGCTCCTTGTGGATGAGGCGGATCAGGAACTGCCCCCAGAACAAAGAACAAGGACGAGAGGCCGTTACTGCGGGCAGGGGCCTGGTCAGCGCCCCGGGGGCCCGGCGCACGGCCGCTTGGGGGGCTGCGGGGGCCCCACGTCATGGGCCGGGGCGCCCCGGGACCCAGGGCAGCGCTGAGTGCCTGAGTCACACGGAGACCGTGCTCCGGGAGGTAAGGACAGATTTCAGCCTAAAACGTTCGGGATTGAATAATGTTCAAAATGAAATGAGTCCAATCGTAAAATATCCAAATTAGGAGGAGAGAATGAAGACCAGGTGGCCCATGATCACAGTGGCTCTGGGGGGGGAGACCCGGGGGGGTGGACCCAGAGGGGTGGACCCAGAGGACCAGGCGAGCATCTCCCAGACCCTGGCACCCGGAGGCCGGCCAGGCTGCCCTCGGAACAGCCACGTTTCCTTGGGAAACATCTGGGGGAGCGCCTGGCCCTGCCGGGACCCTTGCCCGCGGCCTCTGCTGCTGCCGTGGGAGCAAACCAGGGGTACGGCCCTGCCTTGCCCGTACCGCTCCCGCACGTGCTCACAGGGCCGGGGCCACCTATGGAGCCACCCTGGCGACTGGGCGCCACGCGGCCAGCTGGCTCTGCCCGTGTCTGCGGACCTGGATTTCTGCGAGCTGCCCCCATCCCTGGTTTGGGTGGAGCCTCCTTAGAAGGCAGCAGGTGCCCCCAGGCCCAGGAGGGGCCGGTGGAGAGAGGGCCGGCACGGCCTCGGGTCAGCGCTCAGGAGGCCGGGACCCGGGTGGAGCAGCAGCTCGAAGAGAAGCTCAGGGCCGAGAGAACAGCTGTCTCCTGCAGAGAGAGTGCGGTCCGGCGGCTCCGCTGGACCCTGGAGCCCTGTGCACACAGTCACGGGGCAAAGCAGGGAGCGTGTCAGGGGCTGAGGATGGGGCACCTGACCCGCACGTCCCACCGAGTGCACTGCGTGCGTGTTCGCAGAGCCCACGATCATCCAGAGCAGATCACACACGCAAAGGGAAAAGTGAATAAGGGGACGGGTGTGTAACGCGCATGAAACCATGCAAACGGCAGTGGCAAATCTGAAAGACAGAGAGCACGTTCTCGTGGGGCGCCGGGGGGCTCAGTCGGTTGTGTCCGACTTCGGTTCCGGTCATGATCTCATGGGTCCAGTCCCGCATCGGGCTCTGTGCTGACAGTTTGGAGCCTGGAGCTGCTTCGGATCCTGTGTCTCCCTCTCTCTCTGCCCCTCCCCTGCTCGCGCTCTCTCTCTCAAAAATAAATATTTTTAAAAAATTAACAAAAAAAAAAGGCCACACTTTTGCGTGTGACAGAGAGCCGTGTCTGCAGGGAAGAGGAGGGAGACCCGCCTGCTCTGGGTGCCTGCCCAGGTGCCTGGGGCCCCCTGACCCGGGCCAGCGGGGGTCAGCCCGTGCGTGTGACAGCGCGGCCACCAGGCTCTGAGCAGGAGCCACGGGCAGTCTGGCAGCGCCCCGCGTCTGACCCCACAGTGTGAGCTGCGCGGTGCCGGGCCCGGTCCCAGACCCGGGGGTGGGTCGGGTCTCCTGAGCAGCGGAGAGCTGGGCTGTCTGGTGTCTAGGCCGCCGCGGACCCCCTGCTCTTCCGTCCGGATCTCACCCACCCTGGCCGGTGCGGTTTGCCGTCCGTCACCCCTTGCCCGTCTGGCACTTGCACATCCTCTTCTCTGTCCTTTGTGAACTGTGACGCGTCACGTGCGCCGTCCGGCCTGCAAGCCCGGCCACTGCCCGGTGACGGCAGGCGGCTCACAGTCACGTCTGCACGTATGTGCTCCCTGGGGCTCGGTTCCGTGTTGCGTCTCCGGTGCCGGCCACGGCTTCCGCGCTGTGCTGCACCCGGGGCGTCTTCGTCTCTGTGCTCCACACACTCCCATGCTTTCCCTTCTGGGAGAGCTTCAATGCCACTCCGCCTGCCTGACAGCCGTTTTATCTGCAATTTGGGGGGGGGTCTCATTCTGCGGTTTGTGGTGTCTGTCACCCCAAACACACGGCACTGTGTCCTGATTTCAGATCGAGGGCTCCTCTGCCGGGCGTGAGCTGTGGGAATCCTGCGCAGCGGGGTGAGGTCCGTCCTTGCCAATGGGTTTAGATCTGCTTTTGCCCAAGAACCGGGTATATCACCGTCCAGACCACTTTTACGCATTTTTTGGCACCTATTACGCATGTTTATATAAGTTCAGAAACAAAAGCTTACTATAGGCGGGCCTGGGGCTAAGCAGTCTCAGCGATGACCCTCCCACCCACCAACCTCTTCTGGACACAGACCCCATCTTCATGGACCCACGTGCCCGCTGAAGCCCAGCCCTCGGAAGGTCCCGGCCCCCCGCTCCCCACTCATGTGGGACCTCTGCTCCCCAGGGGGGCCAAACCCCCAGCCCCTCGATGCCCGCTGCTCCAGCCCGGGGAGTTGTCTGTGCTGCTTCGACATTCTGGGTCCTGGGGAAACCATTCTGTTCTATGGGGTTGGCTGTGCATTTAAAAGGAAGCATAACGTGTGCTCCCCGCATTGCTGAGGGGGGTCTTCCATCTTTAAACCGCCGTAATGACAGACGCCTCGCTGCCTCTTGGTGGAAACCGATCTGGGACTTCACTAAAGCCTTCAGGCATTTACCAAAACAGACGCTCAGAGGAGTAGCTGCCTCGGCTAACAGGCCCCTGAGGTGAGAGCTGGCACTGGATCCTCCAGGGACGGGGGTGGGGGTGGGGGTGTAAGGTAGGGATGGGGTGTGTGTAACGGCCCTGGAATGAAAACACAGAACTCTCATCTGATGGGTAGAGCTGGTGTTCCCAAGTCCTTGACTCGTCCTTACAGAGTTCAACCTCGGGGGGCTTCTGGGGAAGCAAGTGGAGGCACGTGGCCTCAGGCTGGGGTCCCTGAGCGCAGGGCAGCTGCAGGTGGAGTGCACACTAGCCGCCCTCGGGAGAGCGTGGCCGGCCTCCGACTGGGGCCGGCGCCTGTCTGTCCTGCAGCCGCACGCAGAGCAGGGGCCGCACACGGGAGCTGGGTGCCCGCCCCCGCCGCCCCCGCTCCTCCGTGCCTGTCCCTGCGGGCCCCAGGAGTCCACTTCCTGTAGGACGCAGGAGCAGCACTGGGCAACGGAGGTCACCATGTCGGGAGGAGGTTCCGCCACCCAGTCCCCTCGATAATCCGTCTCGGGTGCCATTATTATGCCCATTTAGCCTTCGCGGGGGCTGCAGAGCAGAGAGGCCACGCTGCCTGCCCCAGGGGCACTGCGCCCGGCAGAGGACGGGCCGGGAGCCCACGCGGGGAGGAGCCTGTCACTGCAGAGCCACGGGCAGGCTGGCCTCCGCTCTGACATTTGTTCAGACCAGAAAGAGGGAGGCCTCGGATCGCGAGCGCCTGGGGAGGCTGGGGTGTCACGACCAAGGCTCCCCGGGGGCTGCACTTCCGCCGGCACAAGCGGCACGATGTCTGGACGACCAGCGTGGACTTACCAGTAAGGCACAGGCGTCAGCAACCATCAGCATGTAGAACACGTTGTTCCATCCGGACGGGGAGAGGAGTCCCGCCAGCAGGGGGCCCAGCGCAGCTCCTGCAGGGGCAAGCGCAACACGGGCTGTGTGAGGAAGGTGCCGGAAGGCCCAGCCAGCGCACAGCCTGGCGCTTGGCACCTCGCTCACACTTCAGGAAAAACACGGGCAAACAGCACAGCCCCATCCCTGCCCACCGGACTGGTCACGCACAGTCCTGGGGGGGGACACGACGGGCACAGCCTCTTTCCAGAAGCAAATCTTGAACTACGCACTTGACCTTAACACGTTCATTCTTTGGATCCAACCATCCCAATTAAAGGCGTGACTAGTGGAATCTGAATCTCACGCAGAATCTTAGATCTGCTTGCGTTAGAAATGATGTTGGTGAAATGAGTAAGTTTGAAGGTGCTAATGCGTGTCAGTGCTGACTGGCTCACTGGATGATGGCGTGTGGCGGTTCAATCCGGGGCTCTGCCTCCAGGGGGTGCATACTCAATACACAGTTACTGTAAAGGGGCAGCTTGTCTGCGGTTTGCCCCTCAGTGGTGTGGGGAGAAGTATACACATATAAAAAGTACGGACGTACATGTATACTTCACGTCCACCCAGCAGGCGCCTGCCCTCGCCCACAATGACGGAACGCTGGCCCCGGGCCACACCCCGGCTGGCACTGCCAAGTCTCCTCCTCCAGATTCCAGTCGGATCCCACGACCGTGACAACCAGCGGTTGACCCGCCATTCTGTGTGGAAAGGGCTTCTAGTAAGTGCTCGGTGGCTCGTTCTTAAAAACAAATTTACGAAGGGCTGGCCCGACCCACCTGTGTCTGAGGAACGCTCCAAGGTGAGAGCAAACAAGTGGGAAGGAGGGGAACCAGAGGAAAGAAACAAATTGGGGAGGAGGAAGTTCCCAGGAAATTTAATACCTTCAGACGATTGATAGAAAATTGAATTGAACCATATGATATTCTCACAGAACTAGTATCCACAATTTTGCGAATCAATCTATTACACGTTGTGTCCAAGAAATAAGAACTAAAGAGGTAGAAAAACGCTAACGAGTGTTAACACGATGGTGCAAAATGAAGGTTGAAAGTAAAGTCGAGCACATCTCTGAGAAAGCAGAGAAAAGGGGAAAAGTCAGGAAAAAAGGAAACAAAGAAAAAATGGAAGGAATTAACTCAAAAGGCTAACTAACATCTGACTCATCAGTTTTCCGGGACTTAAAGACACACAGCGGTAAGGGTCACGGGTCAAAGAAGACACAGGGCACAATGTCGCAGAGAGGAAGGGCACGTGTCCCCAGGCGGAGCGAGTCCGGGTACCCGGGGCACAGGGGATGAAGAAGGCACCGGAGATAAAGAAGTGCGCCCAGAGGTTTTGGGGGGAAGCAGCAGGGGGCAGAAACGAAGGCTGGGCCGAGGGGGCAGCAGACGTCCCATGGAGGCCTGTGGGAGCCACGGGGCACTGGAACCCTGAAGAGAAAGGACCTTAGCCCGGGACTCGTATCCACAGCTGGAGGATGGGGACCGCACACTCCCAGCCCTCACGCTCCCCCTCCCGCGGGCTGCCGCTCAGGAAGCCCCTGGAAGTCCCCACTGAAGAAGGGCAGAGCCGCGAGCTAGAAGACGGGCCAACGTGGGAACGCGGTGGGGAAGCGGCTCCGGGACAAGCTGTGGGGGGCATTGCACTGCTGGCCCCTCACAGCTGACGGCCTCAGGGGTGACGGGGGGGGGAAGCAAGGGAGCGAGCACGACCGCGGAAAGCTCATTTCTTACGCGCTGCTGACACGATGAGCGGTGCTGACTGAGGAGGAAGTGGAGGGGGTGGGGGTTCAAGAGCCGAGCCCCAGCCTCCTTCCCGGAGGACGGCAGCCGGCGTCGGGCCGAGGGGCGGAGAAGCAGGTAGCCTTGTGCGCAGCTCAGAACAGGGGAAGAGCTGACGTGGCTGCACCTAGGAGGAGGGGCTGGGGGTGTGCGAGGACCGACATCTCTAGCCTTGAAAGTCACATCCAGGGTCACTTTGATGAGATAAAGATGAGCTGGACACAACTCGGGGCGCTATGCAGGTGCCGTGTGTGAAACAGGCCCGACGGCAGCGCGTGCCCCCGGGAGGCGACTCTGAGCACGGGGAGCACCGAGCACGTAAGCCGAGTCACCGGAAGCACGGGCCGCGGTGCGCGGTGCGAGGACATCGCTTGGGTACCGTCAGCTGCGCTCTGCCTCCCACACCAGTATTTCCGGCACCGAATGAACGTGTCAAGGTGAGCACTGAATGGCGTGCATTCCACTCCAGCCTTTCTTCCTTCTGTCGGGGAGGCGGCACTTGTGCAGGGAGGGATGGGCAGGGGTGTGGCTTGCTCCACAGCGGCCACTTCCTGGGGCCCTCGGCCGGGAGAAAGCAGAGCTGCAGGGGCCGCGGGAGTTGAGGCGCGAGGGCTCCGCGCCCAGTGTGCACTGCAGCTTACGGCGAGGTCGAGCGGGTCTGGCTGCCCTTGGCCGTCCTTCGTGGGGGAGAAGGTGTTTAGAGCCGGGACCTGGATTCTCCCGGGGGCTCACCGGTGCACCCTCCACCCTCGGCCAGGCACACCTGCTCCCTCTTGTTTTCAGAAGAATGTCAAAAAAGATGGGCTTTTGGCCTAATCCACGTTTCCGTCCTTGTATACCACCACCGTCTGCCATGAAACAGCCGTCGATGCTGGAGAGCCGTAGGTGAGCCTGAAGACGTGGCTTCACAGTGACAGCTGGACAGACCCACAGACCGTCCTCGGGGGACAGAAGGCACGGAAGGTGGCCCAGAGTCGCAAGGCTCACGAGGACTCAGCTCAGCCCAGAGCGTCCCGACTTCTGGCTGAGCGTGTCTTCCGGGCCCTGCCGACACCCCCTGAGCACAGCACCCCCTTTCCTAGACGCACCCCAGGCCTCCTGAAGGGAACTGTCGCAGTTAACCCTCACAGGGTGACCCCTGACACTGCCCAGCAAATTCAAAGTCACCCCACGATCGAACAACAGGGCAGCTAGGACTTTGGGGAACAGCAGAGGCTCAAGCCTGGCCCCCTGGTGCCCGGTGCATCTCAGAACAAGCAGGGCGTGCTGTGTGAGGCGAGCTGCCGGGGTCCCGGGAAGGGGCCAGAGCGGGGCTGGGGGCGGGCAGCCCTGTCCTGATGAACAGTGCAGGCTGCAGGGAGCCAGCCACCTCCCGCCGGGCCCCTCCCTGGGAACTCAACACCCCCAACAGGAGGGGGCCGGGCCCTGTCTGCCGTGCTGGGGGTGGGAGCAGCCAGGCAATTCATTTCCCACTCGTTTGCAAGGGACTCTGGGCTCCAGGCAGCATCTCTGTGCTCAGAATACGGCAGAGAGCGGAGCGGACTCCTGTCCTCGGGCAGCCTCCATTCAGGCGAAGGGAGAAGGGACAGCACAAGGCAGGCGGGCAGAAGGTGCCGCGGAGAAGAGATGTAAGTGGAGAGAGGCCCTGAGTGTGGGGGAAGAGGGTCCGCCTTCCAGACAGGCCGAGCCATCTTGCTGAGAGGGTGGCGTGACTCCTGAGCAAAGGCTCCCAGGGTGCAGGGCACAGGTAGCAGGTTCCCCGAGGGGAGCTCCTCTGGCGCGGGGTGCAGCCCGTGCAAAGGCCCTGCGCAGGGGCACGCTGGTGTTTGTGAGCAGCGCTGGGGGGNTAATCTTAAAAGACTGTCTAATTTTTCTTTTAGAATAAGCATTATAACAATACTGTAAAGAGTGTTTCATGCAATAAAAAAAAGAAAAAAGAAAAAAAGGGCAGCAATACTAGTTTTAGCAAAACATCTGGAATCCTCGGCACCTGGGAACTAGGATGTTTCCCCCACGATCACAATTAACCTCTCAGCCCCAAAGCTATCCACTCACCTACAGACCCGGTCCCGTCAATGATGGCGGTCACGGTGGCGAGGGCGTGGGAGTTTCCTTTGAGACTTTTGTGCGTGCCCTGGAAGGGAGGGAACACCAGACGTGAGGCACATCTCTGCGGCAGCAGCCAAGCCTGCACCCTCTTGCAACAATGTACCCGGACGACGTTGCAAAGCAATTCAGAACGTGGGGCGTTTTCCACCAGGAAATCTAAACTCCACTCCGTTCCCAACTTACTCCGGGAAAATACGCAAAGCTTACATCGTCGGAGATATCTGCCCAAACATATTCTGGTTTAAAGAACTCTCTGAATCCTTCAAGCCACAGCTAGTCACTCGGCACACCACACCCGCCAACGTGGAAGGGAAAGACACGGATGTGTGCCTGCCCCTGAGGGGGAGCAGCATCAACGTCCGCGTCCACGTTCCCGTGAGGGCCTTCCTGTGACACTGCCAGTGGCTCTGTGGTACCTAAAACCCAACCCGGTCAATGGCAAGTGCCAGGCAGGAAGGGGGGTGGGGAGGGCAGGGCCAAGAAACCAGTGTGAGGGTCACCAAGTCCTGAAGGACAAACCAAGAGGGGCTTTGGTTTTCAAAAAGCAATACATGGCGGGGACAGGGGGGACAGACTGAGGACAGTAAGAGAAAAGTAACTGACTGGGGAAAAAAGCGCCTGGAAACCTAAAATGTCACAAATCAAAGCCTATCTGTTTGATGCCTGTGTGCGTGTGCCCGGCAGTGTACAAATTAAAGCACACACGCAAAGCGACAATCGCCTGTAACCCATGTTTCCTGGAGTCTGAGTCCCTGCTCTGTCCCCTGACCCACGGGGCAGATGACTGTGGCTCGTCTGCTGGGGCCCCTCCCAGCACCTCTGTGCCCGTGCGGACATGAGCACAAAGGTGGCTGATGTTGGAGGGCTGTGCCTGGTGGGCTCCCCAGAGCCCTCCCTCCACCTCTGCCTGCCGACCCATCAGGGCCTCTGGCTGTCCCGGGAGCGGAAGGGGCTGAGGGCGGAGCACGGCGCGCTGAACTACTGGGCAGGTGGAGTGTCAGGCAGACGCTGGCGCTGAGAGGAGGGGCAGGGGGCCGGCGTGGGGTCTGCATGGGCACGAGGTCCGCTGTAGTGTGGGGTCCACTGAAGTGTGGGGTCCACCGTGGCGTGGGGTCCACTGTGGCGTGGAGTCTACTGTGGTGTGGGGTCCACTGTAGCGTGAGGTCTGCTGTAGCATGGGGTCCACTATGGCGTGGGGTCCACTGAAGTGTGGGGTCTACTGAAGTGTGGGGTCCACTGTGGCGTGGGGTCTGCCATGGCGTGGAGTCTACTGTGGTGTGGGGTCCACTGTAGCGTGAGGTCTGCTGTAGCATGGGGTCCACTATGGCGTGGGGTCCACTGAAGTGTGGGGTCTACTGAAGTGTGGGGTCCACTTTGGCGTGGGGTCCACTGTGGTGTGGGGTCTGCCATGGNAACTAGGATGTTTCCCCCACGATCACAATTAACCTCTCAGCCCCAAAGCTATCCACTCACCTACAGACCCGGTCCCGTCAATGATGGCGGTCACGGTGGCGAGGGCGTGGGAGTTTCCTTTGAGACTTTTGTGCGTGCCCTGGAAGGGAGGGAACACCAGACGTGAGGCACATCTCTGCGGCAGCAGCCAAGCCTGCACCCTCTTGCAACAATGTACCCGGACGACGTTGCAAAGCAATTCAGAACGTGGGGCGTTTTCCACCAGGAAATCTAAACTCCACTCCGTTCCCAACTTACTCCGGGAAAATACGCAAAGCTTACATCGTCGGAGATATCTGCCCAAACATATTCTGGTTTAAAGAACTCTCTGAATCCTTCAAGCCACAGCTAGTCACTCGGCACACCACACCCGCCAACGTGGAAGGGAAAGACACGGATGTGTGCCTGCCCCTGAGGGGGAGCAGCATCAACGTCCGCGTCCACGTTCCCGTGAGGGCCTTCCTGTGACACTGCCAGTGGCTCTGTGGTACCTAAAACCCAACCCGGTCAATGGCAAGTGCCAGGCAGGAAGGGGGGTGGGGAGGGCAGGGCCAAGAAACCAGTGTGAGGGTCACCAAGTCCTGAAGGACAAACCAAGAGGGGCTTTGGTTTTCAAAAAGCAATACATGGCGGGGACAGGGGGGACAGACTGAGGACAGTAAGAGAAAAGTAACTGACTGGGGAAAAAAGCGCCTGGAAACCTAAAATGTCACAAATCAAAGCCTATCTGTTTGATGCCTGTGTGCGTGTGCCCGGCAGTGTACAAATTAAAGCACACACGCAAAGCGACAATCGCCTGTAACCCATGTTTCCTGGAGTCTGAGTCCCTGCTCTGTCCCCTGACCCACGGGGCAGATGACTGTGGCTCGTCTGCTGGGGCCCCTCCCAGCACCTCTGTGCCCGTGCGGACATGAGCACAAAGGTGGCTGATGTTGGAGGGCTGTGCCTGGTGGGCTCCCCAGAGCCCTCCCTCCACCTCTGCCTGCCGACCCATCAGGGCCTCTGGCTGTCCCGGGAGCGGAAGGGGCTGAGGGCGGAGCACGGCGCGCTGAACTACTGGGCAGGTGGAGTGTCAGGCAGACGCTGGCGCTGAGAGGAGGGGCAGGGGGCCGGCGTGGGGTCTGCATGGGCACGAGGTCCGCTGTAGTGTGGGGTCCACTGAAGTGTGGGGTCTACTGAAGTGTGGGGTCCACTTTGGCGTGGGGTCCACTGTGGTGTGGGGTCTGCCATGGCGTGGGGTCCGCTGTGGCGTGGGGTCCACTGTGGCGTGGGGTCCACTGTGGCGTGGGGTCCACTGTGGCATGGGGTCTGCCATGGTGTGGGGTCCACTGTGGCGTGGGGTCCGTAGCCCCAGGGACTTGCCACAGCCTCCAAACAGTAGGAGGGAGTGGCCGGTGGGTTCTGGGTGTGACTCTGTGAGGACCTGACAGAGACGCAGAAGAGAAGCAGGGCCACCTCAGGCAGGAAAGTTCCAGAAGCCCTGGGAGCCTGTGGGGGAGGGGACGCTGTGCCAGATGCCCAGAAGGCCGGCCATCCTGCCCACAAGTCTACTAACGACTCGTGGTTTCACCTGAGATTAGTCTCGGGTGCACAGAAGTTCTGCCAAGAGGGGACACGGCTGTGTGCCCTGCGCCCACGGCCCCCAAGTCGCCGCCTCAGTCAGGGCCCCACACTGATGCGTCACGATGACTAACTCGCGGGTTTCCAGCTCCTGTGGACTTAGACTTCCTTCTGTGCGGGACACCACATGGCGCCCGGCCGTCCGCCTCCTCCCCCTCCTCCCCCACTCCGTGGCCCCCGTGGGGTGGGCGGGGCGCCCTCTGCTGGCCTGCGGGGGACGGTTTCCTCCTAGTGTTCGGGGAGGACGGTCTCGGAGGTGCGGTGGCGCCCTCGCAGCTCGTGGCCAGGTGCACACCGTCACGCGCCCTGTCACTGTGGGCGCTGACCCTGGTCCCCGCGGGGCGTCGGTCAGGCCCCTCCTGCAGCGACGACGTCACTGTGCGCAGCCGGCACCTAAGGACAGCGAGGCGGCTCCCCTCTCGAGGACAGAGTGTCCGCAGGCGTTCTCGGCGTGGGACCTGTCTCCTCTTGTTTATTTAGAAATGACTTTTCAAAGAGACCTCGTACCTTGGTGCGTGCAGCGTGGGGCCCGCTAGACGGCGGCGTCTCTTGCGTCAGGCGCACAGGGCAGCCCCGCCCCCACCGGAGTCACCTGCCAGCAGCCCCCTCCAGGAAGGACGTGGACCCCAAGGCCCGATGGCTCCCACCCCCACGGCACTGGCATCTCCCGCCGTGAACACTGGCTTGCGTCCTCTCTGGAACGCATCCTCTGGGGCTCAGGGGCCCCGTCCGGATCGGTCCCCAAGGCCAGGGGCCGATTGAAGGGAGGAGCCGAGCCCACTGCGCCGATCTGGGCCCCAGGGTGGGCTCAGGGGTGCCTGGTCACCAGCCCCTGGGGTGGCATGGAGGGCAGCACGGAGGAGGGAGCCAGCCAGGCTGCTGGCTTCTGACCTCGGGCCTCAGACCAGCGTCTTGGCCTGGCTCCACCCTTGCTTACCAAGGGGCTCGGGAAGGCCCGCAAGAGCACAGGCTCAGTCACAGGCAAACTCTCCTTCCCTAAAGACACCGCTTAACTAGCAGAGGTCGTCTCTGGCCCACCCCCACCCCCCCCCGACTCGGCGCCGGGACGGTGGCCACTCACCAGGTCGGCGGACACGGCGGTGGTGATCAGGGCGTACGGCCCGCTGACCAGGGCTCCGCTGAGGAGCAGCATGGCTGTGGGAACCAGAAACCGGGAGGAGGGATTTAGCAGCAAACAGCGCCCTCTGGGAGAGGTCTCGGCAGCCCCGGGGGGCGCACCCTGGGGTCACAAGGTGGGGGCATAAGGTGGCCTGCACGCCGGGGGCCAGCGTGGGGGGGTGTCCTGTAAAGCTGCCCAGGTGCGTTCCTAGGTCCCCATCACAACCCCGCAGGCCTGGGCTGTGTGAGAGGACCAGCTACTCCGTTTCCTCAACCCTCAACTGGCGGCCAGTGTTGACAGCCTGGAGGCACCAGAACCCCCGCATCCTGAGCGTGGACGTGCCGGGGGTGTGCGGATGCTCCCTGTCGTCAGTGTCGGCCGGTGCTAATCCCAGCCTTGGCCTGCTCTGCAGCGGGAAGGGCTCCCTCTCTCTCTCCCTCTCTCTTGCTCTCTCTCGCTCTCGCTCTCTCTGGACGGCTGCCCCCGAGGGAACCCCAGACCCCAGAGCAGCTGAGCTCCTGGGGGGGCAGGGTAACACACTTACTTCTAAAATGCATGCTTTCTAAACCGTCCTCCAGGCTCACTTTCCCAAATTAGCCCCTGGTTCACACACTTCTGCGCAGAAGCTTCTGGACCAGCGGGTCACGGGAAACCCCACGGTCCCTTGAGTCAGCGCCCTGCCTTCTGGATAACTTGTAACGGGATCACACACAGCCTGTCTCCCTCCCAATCACTGCTGCTGGCTTGTTAAGACAGAAAAAATATTTACCAGGGCGCCTGGGTGGCTCAGTGGGTTAAGCATCTGGCTCTTGATTTTGGCTCAGGTCATGATCTCACCGTTTGTGAGATTGAGCCCTGGGTCAGGCTCCGTGCTGACAGTGCAGAGCCCGCGTGGGATCCTCTCCCTCTCCCTCTCTGCCTCTCTCTCAACATAAATTTATAAACTTAAAAAAAAAAAAAAGAGGGGCACCTGGGTGGCTTAGTGGGTTAAGCGTCTGGTTCTGCTCAGGTCATGATCTCACAGTTTATGAGTTCGAGCCCTGCAT
The DNA here is from genome assembly GCF_008692635.1 of Crocuta crocuta. Taxonomy (NCBI): domain Eukaryota; kingdom Metazoa; phylum Chordata; class Mammalia; order Carnivora; family Hyaenidae; genus Crocuta; species Crocuta crocuta. Next base: position 3,259,621 of record NW_027528796.1, read on the forward strand.
CGGGCTGACAGTGCAGAGCCTGCTTGGCATTCTCTCCCCCCTCTATCTCTGTCCCTGCTCTGCTCTCTCTCTCTCTGAAAATAAATAAATAAATACTAAAAAAACAAAACAAAACAAAATACGTTTCTGAAGCATCAGAGCCGTATCTGACGGTGCTGCTTCCAGGAAGGAAAGAATGGGCTCCTGCGTCCTCACCGGCTCTCAGAGAGGCAGCTGGCGGAGGCGGCTGGGGGTCTGGCCTCTGCCTCCTGGGGGGGGACACGTGGCTTCTCCAGGCGCCCCCGCATGGCCCTGGAGCGGGGGGTGGGGGCCATGCTCTCCCATGCTTGCTCTCAAGCCTGCGGACGGGCCGGCCTCACTCCTGGAGCAGGAGTCCCCCCCAGACAGGGACGCGGGACTACCTGCTCCACCAGCCAAGCGCTTCCACGCTAGTTTGTTACCCGCTTCATCGGGCTGCGTGGGCAAAAGCCGCGTCCGGAAGAAAAGCAGAAAGGCCGCAGGGACTCACCGATCGTGGCTTCTAGGCCCATCCTGCTGATGGCAGAGAACATGTAGAGCTGTGAACAATGCGAAGGCGGGGGATCGGGTCACCAAGCGTGGCCGGATGCCGCCCGGGGTTCTCAGGCAGCCACCCAGGAGGGGCCCCTAAGAAGGAGCGAGGCCCTGCGGCCCTCGCTAGGCACCGTGAAGCCTGGCGCCCTGAGCCCCGGACCAGTCCTCGTACGCGGCTCTGACGGCGCCTCCCGCTCTGAGCCCCCAGGGCCGGGGACGTGACTGGGGCAGCTCTCCCCGGGCTCCGTGCCTCAGTCCGACCCGGCCCCTGTGTGTGCCGTCCGCCCGAGCAGGTGCGCCTGCTGGGGGCTCCTGTGGCAGGGGCCACGGGGCCACGCCGCCATTTCTTCAGTGGCGCTCTCCGCGGGTCCATAAGCTGGTGCCCGGGCCCTGAGGTGCCCGGACAGCCCAGCGGAGTGGCGGACGGGCAGGTGCGTGCCAGGCAGGCTGGTGAGTGACGCTACTATTGCTGTGACACCATGCTGAGTTAGTAGGCTTCACCTGACCCTCCCCTTCACTCTGGGGGGGGGCACCACCCTCACCTTCACATTCCCCGTGAGGAGGCAGGTGCACAGAGGGAAGTCACCTGCCCAAGGTCATTGCCACCAAATGTGTTAAAAGCAGTGGAAGCCAGCACTGCTGTGTGCAGGGTCGCTGCTGCCTGGGGTGTGGGGGCCCCTAGAGGCTGAGCGGGAGCCTGTGGGGGAGGAGCCAAGGGAGGGAGCCCCCAAAGGGAGCCAGGGATGGAGAGTGGCCCAGCAACGTGCAGGGGGCAGGGGAGACCTCTGAGGAAAGGGGGCTGGGCAGGTTCGGTGGGGGGGCACACAGAGGGGTTCCCAGGCCACGGCCAGTACCTGACACCATGAGCCAGGAATGGGGCTGAGCCTGGGCTGGAGGTGANACCGTCGGGGCCGCAAGCAAGAGCATCAGGCCACAGGTGGAGGCTCGTTTCTCCAGTCGATCTGAGATCACGCCCGCCAGGATCCCACCTGCAACGCAGAGGGGTTGCTTGGGTCCCCGGGGCAGGAGCCCATGGAGAGAGAGCGGAATATGCAAGACGGCAGTGAGAATCCTCTCCTTCCCCACGTCCCTGTCCACGCTCGCTGTCCACTGTTAGCCACGTCCCTGTCCACGCTCGCTGTCCACCGCTGGCAGGAAGCGGCCTCAGTGACCAGGCCTTGTGGGGTCGTGATGGGATCTGGGTGACCCGGGGGCATCTCTCAGGGAGGCCGTGGCAGGGTCTGCTGCGAGGCTGGCCCCGAAGCCCCCCCACTGTTAGGGCACTGGCACCCCAGTCTGCCACCGGTTCTAGCTCCAAGTCTGTGCCCTGGTGGGGGGCGGGGGGCAAGGGACGGTCCCCCCCAGAGTGACGGCTGCACGTCCACTCGGGTGATCCGACATTCTGGGGAACCTGTGTCCCTCTCAACAGGAAGTCAGCTCAGACAGCTCAGAGGGGACAGGGCGCAGGGTCCACACAGCACCATCCAAGGACGGCAGGGAGGGCGGACTCACCGAAGATCCCGCCCACGTCAAACAGGGTGGAGAGCTCCCCGGCTTGTCTGGCGTCCAGGTGATCTGACAGAAGGACAGGTGTCCCCGTGAGCAAGTGGCAGCACAGGAAGACACGGTGACAGCCGTGTGTCCCAGGCGTGACCGAAACCAAGCAGCCGTTAGTGGTGAGCTCGGCTTGAAGGAGACGGCAGGCCACGGGGGGGGGCGCAGGAAGGAGGGGAGCCACGCTCCTCACGTGCATATGAGGATTTCCGTGGCTCTGTCTAATCCCCACCCCTCCGCTCTGTGTCCCCGGGACGGCGGGGAGTTAGGCGCAGCACAGAAGGCGGCGAGGACAGCCTGGCAGAGGCCCCCGGCATGACGGGTGTGCCCTGGACCCTCGGCGGACCCTGAAGGCCTCCTCGGACAACAGGGAGGGAGCCACGCTGGGCTCTGAGGGGACTGACGGTGGCCAGTGCAGGGGAAACGGGCTAGGGACGCATTTGGGGCCATCAGTCGAGTCTGGCCTTTCCTGGCGTCCTCAAGGCACAAACAGACAAGCGACTTAGCTCTTTTAATCACTCAGATTAGAAAAGCCAGCAAATCATGACCCAAGTCCTGAAAATGTCCCCCCTTCTGCAATCATGGGGGAACAAAGGAAGAAAGAAGGTAGGATATCTGTCTACACTGTGTGCGGCTCGCCCGCCCCCGTGGAGGAGGGGTCTCCCGTCTACACTGTGTGCGGCTCGCCCGCCCCCGTGGAGAGGGGGTCGCTCGACAGGGTGCTGCTCCTGACCACCTTCCCTCCCTCCCGGACTCTGTCCCCACCACGTGGCGGTCCCCGTACCGCCTCACCTGCTGTCCGGGGAAACTCAGCCCTCCTGCCCTGGGCTCACGGCCACGTCTGCTGGACCTTGTGGCCGTGGGGAATATGTGGTTCGGGCCCAGGGCAGGCGGCCCCAAGAAGGGCCACTTTGACCTGAAGATTCTTTTGAGTTGAAAGCAATCAACACCCGGCAGGTTCAGGAACGTTCCTTGCCTCCCCCACAGCCGCCGACACCCGCCCTGGAAAGGCGAGCCCGCGGCAGGAAGCGCGCTCTTAGCACAGCCTCCTCTCTACCTAAGGGGCTGCTCTGCCCAACAGGGTGACTCCTTTCCCAGCACCTCCTCCCACCTTCCTGACCGCGCCCCCCGCTCCGGGCCCCCCACGGCCAACCCTCCCCGGAGCTCAGGACGTCCTGTGGCCCGACTGTCCCCAGAATCCCACGTCTTTGTGGATTCCCCGTACGCACCAAACGGAGTTGGATTTTCTCCTGCGAATGTGTCCCAGGTCAGTGTGACTCTGGGCCCAGCTACGAGGACCACAGGGCAGAGGAGGGCCTTCCTCCCCGACAGTGGTCTGTGCTCTGGGGACCCCCGGGCTCCACACACCCCCTCGCGGCCGCCCCCCGCCCCCCAGAGGCTGCATCTCCCGGGGACCCTTGCAATCCCTGGCTCCCGGCCCTTCTGACGGTCCCTGTGCCCTCTCGGCCGTGCCTACAGCCCCCGCACTCAAGGACCCTCAGGAACTGTGGTTACACATGGCACGGGGGGGGGTGTCAGGGGGCCAGTGAGCTGTGTGTTCAGCCACACGTATGGCCTCAGCCACAGCTGGACTTGGGGAAACATGACAAGCTGTCAGCTGTCCCGAAAACTGGATCCCACCCCCAGGCACAACCTCCGGGTCGCATCAGTCCGCCTCTGTCACCTCAGATCCCCAGGGCCTCCTCTGTGCACGGTGGGTGTGTCGTCACTTCCAAGCAGGCCGCCCCAGGTGGGAAGAGCCCCGTGAAGTGGCAGCCGCAGCTGGGGTATGACCTGGGCCCCGGGAGCCCCAGTGAGGCTGTTATTACGGCCACGGAACTTTCGTGCCAGAACTCTCTTTTTGTCTACACCTGCTTTCTAACCACGCCGTGTGACTCACCGGTCCGTCTCGAGTCACCGGGTATCGTGTGTGCCTTTCCTCCCAAGACCGCGGAAGCCGCACACGAGAGGGGCTGCGGGCACAGGCGCTATGCGAACTCAACATGCGTCTCAAGCAGCGAGTACTCACCGACGCTGGTGATGTACAGGGGGAGCCAGAACAGGAAGGTGTAGCTGACCAGCTTGGCGAACAGCAGACACAGAGAGAACTCGATCACGCCCTGAGAGAGGGACACAGAGCCGCTGTTTGCCCGAACGTGCGACGGAATCGTGGATTACTCCATTCCCACGGACACAGCCGGCATCTCGGGGCTGAGCACCTCCACGGCGGCAGGGAGGGGGGATGCCGATCAGTCGGGCCGGGGGTGGGCAGAGCACGGGCCCGTGAACATGACTGCCGCACCGCATGACTCCGGACACAGCCGGGTGGGGGGAGCTCCCGAGGGGCGCCTGGAAGGCCGTCTCGACCCCGCGCACCCAGCACGCTCACCCGGGCCGGAATCCCCTGCAAACAACACAGGGGCCGCCGCACAGCGCACCCCGGGTGCCCACACCCTGCCCGCGCTCAACACACCAGGGGCTGGGAAGGCAGCAGGAGACGGAGGTCTCCCGGGGGAACGAGGTCTGCGGCCCTACGGCTACGGTGGGACGCCTGCTCGTGCTTGACTTTAGTCCACTCTTAGAAAGAGGTGGCATGGGGAGGCGGTAACTGGGGCCAGCACTGGGTGAGAGCAGGGACGAGCCTCAGGCAGCATGCGGTGTGCGCACAGGGACAGCCACCGAAACTGGGCAGAGAACACAGCTCCCGAGTGATGTGAGTTCCGGACGAAAGGGGTCTGTGTTTCACGGCGGCGACCCCGCCAGGAGGACGCGACTGGCCCCAGGCTTCCTGGGCGCCTGGCGCTGCGCTCGCTGCTGTAACGATGGGCTCAGGAATCCTCAGGACGTGACGTCCTTCGCCAGGCACCGAGCCCGAACTGCGGAAGCGCGCAGCGGGCGCCACACTTGCCTGGGACACCCAGCGCGTGTGGGGCTGGGCCCCGGGCAAGCAGGCCCTGCGAGGCTGCTCTGTCCGCAATGCCACCTACTGTACAACCGTGTGCACCCCACGCCGCCCACGCCGAGTGCCTGTGCGATAAGGCGCCACAGGAAAGTTACTTGTTCTTAACAACAAAATTTTTAAGGTAACTTTTTAAAGCCAGCGCCCCCTACAGGCAACCCACGTTCTGCCGACTCTGGGAGTCCCCGCCTGCCCTGCTGGCTGGAGACCAGCCTCACCCAGTCGCTAAAGGGCCTCTGGACCTGTGCTCCCCCCGCCCTTGCTCGTCAGCAGGGGAGGTCTGGGCGTGAAATCTGCAGCAGCCTATCTCCCCCGCGGGCGCTCCTAGGCGTGTGGTGCCCGGGGCCGGCAGCAGCGAGGGCCTGGACGCCTCACCCCGCGTGGGCAGTGTCCGCGGTCTGCCCTCCGCACCTGCTTCGGCCCTCAGCCCTGCCCGCACCGCCCGCCGCGGCCCGCCACGCCAGAAGAACACGTCTTCCGTGTGTCCGTGTGCGCTCCCCAGGCCCTCTGCTGAGGGAGCTGTGACTTTAACACAAGAAAAGTCCAAACCAACAAGAAATCTCACCACCGCACATGTCCCCTTCTCCCTGCCGTCTGGAGTAACTTCTCCCTGGGCCTCCTTCACGTCCTGATCATGCATGGTGCGCCCACCAGCAGGCGCTATGTGCGCCCGTGATGGAGCAGTGCACCTCATCTTTAAACCGGGAGTGAGTGCAGAGGCTGCACACGGCAGCCTGTATGTCCAGGGGCGGCTTCCTGTCCCTCCCCCAGCTCGCACTTCCCCCTGCCCTGTAGCACACGTGGCTCAAACGGAATAGCTCTGTTCTCCTAAAAGCACTTTGAAGGGTAGAGAATGTGGAGCAGGCTGGCCCACATCACAGAGCAGAAGTCAGTGACCTTCTCCCTGGGGTTCAAGGTCAGGGTGTTCAGGGTCCAGGGAGGGGCTGGGCCACAGGGGCGCAGGCCGGCGGAAGCCTGACTTCCTGGCTTCCCAAGTGGAGATGTGAAGCCCTACTTGTCTATGAAGTGGGTGAACGTCTACACGCAGGCACACCTGACTGTGAAAACATGAAAACGCATGAGGCGTGCGCTGCAGCCTGACTCAGGCCTGAGACCACCTGTTGGCAGATCGTGCTTTACGCTATAGATTTCCAACCCACGGACCACAGAACCACGGATTTCTTTGTCTAAGCTTGATCGTCAGCAGGCTGGTTTCTTTTCACGGCAGGCGGAAGTGGGGCCCTTTCGGAAACGCTTCCCACGTACTCACCGGGATTTTCAGGGCCCCTGTGAAGCTGATGGCGGCCGTGCCACCCCCGCCGTCGGCCGGGAGGACAACGATGTGGTTCTGATGGACCGGGTGCTTTCCGTCCGACAGCAGCAAGCACTGCATCTCAGGGTCCTGGCAGTGAAATCCATTGGAAAGAAAAGAGAGAAGGAAAGGTGTTAGCAGGTGGTGCATCCAGCTGAACTGAGGCTGAACTCCTATGGCGGCCGCTGCTCTGCTAGGTCTTGGGGGTGTCCTGGGCCCCTGTGTCTTTACAGAATGCAATAAACATACAAAATCCTTTGAGCCAGCAATCTAGGACTCTATCTGTGAAAGATGATTGGAGAGGCGGAAAAATATGGCACGTGAACATCACCCCCCCATTGAGAACTGGTAAAGCGCATCCACATTTATGACATGATCTTGTTGCAGTTCTTAAAAAAAAGCTTGTGAGACTTTAACGCTTATGTCACATTAAATAATAAAACATTCAACACTGCATTTTTGTTACGATTTTAAAGAACATTTAATACATACCTATTTTTCTATAGCTTTGTGACTGGAGGGCCCTAATGATAGGGGAAAAGCAGCTGAATTCTAAGCTGACAGTGGGTACCGCTGACTGATTGAATTACATGTAATTTTTAGGGAGGACTTAATGAATTCTTTATACGGTTCCTGTGATTTCTCAGGAGCTCACATTGGACACAAGTTACCAGAAATAGCATTATTTTAAAATTCATAAGCCACTTCCCATATTCTGCAAATTCCGATTCTGGACATTCCCACAGGACAAAGTGTGCTTTCGTTTTCATTAAAGCGAAGAAGAGCGCTCCCCCGCTCAGGGACGGGGCCCAGCCAGGGCCAGGATGATCTAAAGGTGTTCTTCATGGGTCAACTATGAAGTTCAAAGGCTTCCATCCAAAGCAATGTTTCTGCGCAGGTCATGCCTTCCACAAAGTGGGAAAGCACATAGTTGTGCTGTGCTTCTCTCACTGTAACCTATGCACGTTGGTTCCAAGGTGCCGTTAAGTTGGAAGAAAGAAACTGGCAAAGTGTTGCCACACTCCTCTCTGGACATTGAGAATTCTCTTCCGGTGAGAACCAGAAACTGCAAGGCCGGGCGGGGGCCAGTCCGATACCCACCAGGAGCCCCGCGCCTCGTCCTCAGCCCGGGGCGGCCCGCGGTCCACACCTCTGGGGGGGTGGGCTTCCAGCGCCGCCGCGGCCTGGCCGTGAGAGCACTCACGTGTAAGCATACACTCTGATGTTTCAGGCTGAGGATGACTGTCCCTGTGTGAACGCACATCTTCCTGAGGACAGTCCCACAGCAGCACATAGAAACAGGATTTCCATCTGAGTCTGCGCTGAATAAGCTTCTCTCTTGAGTGACGCTGGCTGTCCCGTTTAGGAGACCAGGTCGAGAGCGACCACACACCACAGACGCATGGCTCGGAGGGGCTGCACCCTGGGCCGGTCACTGCAATCTCGGGGGTGGGGGCAGGCCCCGGGTGAGTCAGTGTGCAGTCAAGGCTGAAAACTGCGGGACAGGCTTTTTGTTCTTTTTTTTAAATTATGAATTTTCAGGTATGAATTAGATGCCAGAGGCCAGTCCCGCAGGTGTGGTATCATTTCACCAATTTCATGAAGATTCTCCCCAAACTCATACAATCTCCTATGTCTTATTAAACTGCTTCTTCTTTTTTTAAAATTTAAAAAAACATTTATTTTTGAGACAGAAAGAGAGACAGAACATGAGCAAGGCGAGGGGCAGAGAGACAGGGAGACACAGAATGTGAAGCAGGCTAGAACTCACCAATCGTGAGATCATGACCTGAGCCCAAGTCAGATGCTTAACCGACTGAGCCACCCAGGTGCCCCTAAACATCCGACCGTTGATCTCAGGCTTGTGAGTTCAGGCTCCACACTGGGTCCCATGTGGGGCTCCACGCTGGGTGTGGAGTCTATTTAAAAATTTAAAAAGTCCATTTCTTGGTTTGTCTTTCCCTCTGTTTTTTTCCCTTTGCTCATTTGTTTGGTTTCTTAAACTCTACATATGAGTGAAGTCACGTGGTTTTTGTCTTTCTCCAATGGACTTATTTCTCTCGGCACAATCCTCTCCAGCTCCACCCATGTCACTGCAGATGCGAGATGACACGCTTTCCTACGGCTGAGGAGCGCTCCAGTGTATATGCACCTCATCGCCTGTCCCGTCCCTCAGTGAACGGACACTTAGGCTGCTTGCCTCTCTTGGCTACTGTAGGTAATGCTGCTACAAACACAGGGGCGCATGTATCCCTTTGAATTCGTGGTTTTGTTGTTTTTTGGGTAAATACCCAGTAGTGTGACTGCTGGGTCACAGGGTAGGGAGTTCTACTTTTAACTTTTTGAGGGAGCTCCGCACATTCCGGAGCGGCTGCGCCCGTGCGCACTCCCGCCAGCAGGGCACGAACGTTCCTCTCCCTCCACCTCAGCCAGCACCTGGTGCTGCTTGTGCTGCCAATTTTAGCCGTTCTGACAGGTGTGAGGTGACACCACGTTGCAGATTTGAGTTGCATTTCCTCCATGATAAGTGATGTTGAACAGCTTTTCATGTGTCTGTTGACCATCTGGGTGTCTTCCTTGTGTCTGTTCGCGTCCTCTGCCCGTTTTTTAATTGGACTGTTTGCTTTTTGGGTGTTAAGTTGTATAAGTTCTTCATATAAAAGTTGTGTAAGTTCTTCATACCTGATACTAACCCTTATCAGATATTTCATCTGTAAATATCTTCTCCCGTCTGGGAGGTTGCCTTTTAGATCTGATGGTTTCCTTTGCCGTGCGGAAGCTTTTTCTTGATGAAATCCCAATAGTTTATTTTTGCTTTTGTTGCCCTTGCCTCTGGAGACACGTCTAGAGAGGGGCTGCTGTGGCCGAAGTCAGAGACGTTACTGCCCGTGTTCTCTTCTGGGATTTGTATCGTCTTGGGTCTAGGACAGGTGTTTTGTAAACACGAACGCCGACTCCCCAGTGGGTGAGACTCAGCCAGATAGAGAGAGAACACAGAGGGAACTAGACCTGGTCAGCAAGAGAAGAGCGCCTCTAACTCAGAGCAGGAATTATACACAGAAACTCGCCTGGTCACAGCCCTTCCTGGTTCCCTAAGGCGTGTCTGGCTCACCCGCTGGGCTGGAGGAAAGACCCGGATCCAGCCCCCCTGCTCTTTATCTGAGCAAGCTTGGCCTCTGTGGGGAAGGCCTCCTGCCCACACCCACCAACTTTAGGCACAGCCTGGGGGCTCCTACCTACCAAATTCCAGTCCTTGGCAGTGTCTGGAGGAGACAGAGGGAAAAGGGGGTGTCATGGTGGGTTCTGCAAGACAAATCAGGGGGTGGGGTGCCTGAGTGATTCAGTCCATTGGGTGTCTGACTCTCGATTTTGGCTCAGGTTATAACCCCAGGGTCGTGGGATCTAGTCCCAAGCGGGGATCCTCACTGGGTGTGAAAGCCTGCTTGAGAGTCTCTCCCTCTCTCTTTGCCCTTCTCTGCTTGAGCTTGCTCTCTCTCAAGTTAAAAAAAAAGAAAAAAGGGTGCCTGGAGGCTCAGTCTGTTAAGTATCTGACTTTGGCTCAGGTCATGATCTCACGGTTCGTGGGTTCAAGTCCCCCATCAGGCTCTGTGCTCACAGCTCAGAGCCTGGAGCCTGCTTCAAATTCTATGTCTCCCTTTCTCTCTCTCTGCCCCTCCCTTGCTCATGCTCTGTCTCAAAAATAAATAAAAATTAAAAAAAAAAACAACCCAGAAACAAAAACAAAACACCCCAAACAAACAGGTAGGGGAAAGCTGCCTCCTCCTCACACCAGGCCCTGTGCAGCCCGTAGCTGGGCTGTGACAAAAGTCTCGCCTGGGCATTTGTGGGTCCCCACTGGTGTGCCATGTGGGGTCACCTTCTGCATTTAAACACCCACGAGGCGCTCATCACGTGCTGGGTGAGCCACACACAGCCAGAAAGACCCTCAGAGAAGCCAAGGATGACAATGACGTGTGCCTGTAAGGGTGACACGTGTCGGCCACCACAAGCCAAGCATCATGAAGACCCAAAAGATGGAAGCGGGTCCACCTGGCTAGTGGTGTCGGGGCCGTGTCCCTCCATTTGCACCTGCTTCCCCACGTGCCCCTCGCTTCACACCTTTCCTCCTGAGGAACCACGTGTGGCACAGACACGGTGGCGGCGGCAGGGTGGGCGCCACTCAATTCCCGGCCCCCGTGGATGTGAGCCTGGTCGCTCTGGGAAAGCGACAACAGGGTGTCCTGCCAGACTTGAGGGACATCCCGCCTGGTGACCCAAGGGCCACCCGCAGTGGGTGAGCCCTTCCTGCCACACGGAAGGGACACAGGACCAAAATCTGCCCGGTCACGGGCACATCAGGGTCAGCTGGGCGTGGCCGGGCCTGAAGCGGGGCTCACCGGGGCCTCTCAACACACAACGGACATGGGAGTCAATGACTTTTGCAGAAGGTGCAGGGAAGGAACGAGGGGGTTACACTCAGGAGATGCGGCATCAGAACTGGTGGGCAGTGCGCGGGGACACGGCGCCTGGGGTGTGTCACAGCCATTTGGACATCGACGAACGTCTGACGGTGTGGACGGGACATACGTGTTCCTCCTGATTCCTGTGCGGGGGCCTGAGCCTTGAGTGGTGGGCAGAGCCGTCACGATGGCATCGGGGCCTGAGCCCTGAGTGGCAGCAGAGCCATCATGATGGCATCGGGTCCTTGTAGGAGGGGCCCCGAGAGCCTGCGTGTCTCCCTGTGCTCTCACGAGCATCCAGGGACCCCAGATCCACTGGTGCCTGGATCGTGGGCTTCCAGCCTCTGGACACAAATGTTTGAAATGGGAAAAAAAAAAATGCATGTCGTTGAAGCCGCCCAGTCCGCGGTGTTCTTGTAACAGCAGCGCAAACATGCCTGACCGTTTAAGGCACACTCTGCAGTGAGGACAGAGCTTAGAGCATTCCAGGCACATTTCCCTCAGTTCTGAGAACCAAGACGCACAAGACACCATTTTCCCCTATTCGGTTATTTCAACCACCACGAATACACTTTCTTAGGCAGTGAAGATAAAAGACAGTAAGAAGCCCATGTAGCACATTTATCCTTTAGTCTATTTGATTGAAAACGAAAACAGCCTGTAATTTCAATGACTAAACTGCACCCAAGACGCGCCTACGGCTCTGTGCTCAGCGAAGCGGAGCCACACGAGAAAGTTCGTGGCACCATCCTGGAGGGGAGGGGGCCCACCGGGCTGCGGCGAGGCTGCTGAGCGCTGGTGCCCGTTTCCTCCTCTGTAACACGGGCGTGGCAGCGCAGGGGGCTGGGAGATGGTCTTCTGCCTTATCTTTCGGGCCCACCTCACCTACAAGCCCTCCTTGTGTGGCCCCTCAACCCCCAACCCAGGTCCATGCAGACCCGCCCCCCCCCCCCCCCC
>NW_027528796.1:3271490-3273331 GCF_008692635.1 Crocuta crocuta
CTTCACGGCTCTGTCCACACCCCCTGCTTAGGGACGGCTCACCTGTCTAGGGGGGCCCTGTGCCTGGCACTTAGCTGCTGCAGGAAACTGCTGTCCCTGCCCCCAGAATGTGAGTCCACGGGAGCAGATGGGACCGCGACTGACATGCAGGGCGTGGCCCAAAGGGGAGCATGCCTGGGACAGTGAACGCTGCCAACAGCCATTGAATGAGGGCGTCCCTTCCAAATTTGACGATACACTTAAAGTAAGCCCAGCCTACTGCCCAAAGAAATCGCACAGGGGCGGGCTTGGGTCTCACGGAGGAAGTACGGGGCCCCAGTCTGTCACCGAGGCAGGACTCGGATTCCCGTGGGGCAGCGGGGGCCCGTGTAACTCACCAGAGGCTTTGCCTTGTCATCCACGAAGACCGGCTTCTGCAGCCTGAACCTGTGGGCACCGTTCTCGTGGCCTCGCGGATGCTGGACAGAAGAGCGGAGTTAGCGCAACGCCTGGATGGCTGGCCGGTGACCACGGCTGACGGCGCTGGAGCCAGGGGCACCGGGCAGCGCCTCACAGGGAAACGAGACACGGCTAAAATAAAACAACGGGCTAACCGGGGGCTCTAGACCCTCAGGCAAGAGAAGGTGGAAAGAAGTTCTTTCTCGAAGAATAACTCAAGGTTGAGGTATAAGGAAATGTAAAAATATTGATTATGTCAACCTAATTTTCCTTACTGGCTTTGACTTTTTTTTTAATGTTTATTTATTTTTGAGAGACAGAGAGAGACAGCGTGAGCAAGGGAGGGGCCGAGAGAGAGGGAAACACAGAATCCGAAGCAGCTCCAGGCTCCGAGCTGTCAGCACAGAGCCTGACACGGGGCTTGAATTCAGGAACCGTGAGATCATGACCTGAGTGAAGTTGGCACTTAACTGACTGAGCCCCCCAGGTGCCCGGGCATTTTTAAATGACTGAAGGGAAGGCCTGTAGGAACGATACAGTGTTTCTGTCTCACGGTGGAGGCCCTGCCTGGGGAGCAGCCGGATTCAGGGCAGGGACTGTCACGGGCACCTCAGTGTCTCAGAGCGCAGCCGCTGGGCCAGCTGTCACCAGCGTTAATTCACAGCACAACCAAACACCGATCCTTACGACCTTGGAAACGGAACTCATGCTCGTGGCGGGAAAACGGCTTTTAAAATGTTTTAAAATATCAACTATAGTTTGTTTTTTTTTCAATGTGTTGTTTAACCTTCCTGAAGGCAGTGAGTTTCAAAGTCGGGTTTGTTTTAGTTCTGTAAGGTACCAGAACCTTCTTTTCAGATTAATTGTGCTTCAAGGCCCCAAGTGTTAACAGGGGGTCAGAGCAGAGTCTCAGGCTCCTGTAAGGGGGCCTTGGCGGTGGGTGACAGGAGCACCGGCCCAGTGGGGAGACGGGCGGCAAGGGGTAAGCGGGTTTACGCCGGGTAAGGCAGGAGCTGAGGGAGGCAGTTAATCAAGTCAGTGACTCGCCTGGACTCCCCCGGCCGACTGTGGAGCTCAGGTGTGTGGGGAGTGGGGAGGGGGCAAGTGCGGATCATCTGAGGAGACTGATGAGCAGTGGCTCAGAGGGGAGAGGACAGAGCCGGGGGCCAGCGTGGGGGAGGTGGCTCCCGGCTGAGACAGGGACTGGCGGGGGCCCAGCTGGTTGATGGGGTGGAGTGGAGACGCCCCCGATGCCTCTACGGGTGGCAGGTGGGCAGCGGCCCGTGTGGCCGTGGTGCTGGCGGAGAGGCCCCGCTGGGGAGCCCAGGGGTGCTGAGAGCCAGGGCCCAGCGGTGCGGGCTTGGGCGAGGGGGGCAAGGCTGTGGTGCCGACGCATTGGGGGT
>NW_027528796.1:3273364-3275266 GCF_008692635.1 Crocuta crocuta
AAAGGCACCTCACCCCGGAAACAGGCCATGCGGGGTGGGCCCAGACGAGGCAGCTGGGACCCTGCGGGCTGTTTGGAGGGACCAGTGTGGGCCCGAGGAAGGACAGAGGACGCAGGTGAGGTCAGCGAGGGTGACTCGCGGTGTCTGCCCTACGGTCAGCGGGGAGCTGGGCGTGAGGCCACAGGGGCTTCTCCCGGGGAGGGGACAGCACCTGCCGGGAGCGGCTGGGGAGCCGGGGCTGGGCTGAGGTCGGCCTACGCGGGGCGTCCCAGCCCAGACGGCTCCGCGCGTCTTGTCCAGGGGCCCGTCGCCATGGTCATGAGCAGCCCTTTCCTAGCGCTGCCACTACTGTGAGGGTGGGACCCACGTCCACGCCAGGTGACCCACTGACACCGCCCAGGCCGCCAGCCTGGCCGCCGGCACACAGTCCTAGAAGCCGCAGGGAGGGGGAGGGGTCCTTACCGCCACCAGGGAGGAAGAGCAGGCGATGTCCTTCGGATCTGAAACAGCAAACGTGAACACGTGTGAGGCAGGGCCGCGCTTCCACCGCAAGACATTAAACCGAAACGAGCCATCTGGTACGTGACTGCAGGAGCCACGACGGAAGAGGAGGAGCTGCCTGGGGGGGAGGGGTGCAGCTGGGCCACCCGCCAGGCCGCCCCACGCCCCCCGTCAGTCCCCAAGGCCGTGAGCTCCCCTGGCGCACGCGGAGAGGGAGCCACCAGCAACAGGAGACCATCACACGTGTGAGAACTGCTTTGCAACGTGGGCAATATTTCACGTGGGACACGTAAAAAAAGCGGAGTGTGTGATACAGCGAGAAGCCAGGGACAAGGCATTTAAGGGCAGGACTCAGGAGGACCCGTACAGACAAGCCCCTGGGAGCAGCCAGTCACCTTCGGCACCTGTGATGGGCCCTTTAACGTTATGGCGTGAACTACACATGAAAATTAGTGGGGACCAAACATCTATTTTGATATAGAGCAAAATGCCTTTTATCTAAATGCAAAGGAAGGAGAGGTGCAAAGCCACAGAGACAACAGCCACACTCACAGCCACCAGGCGCCGAGGGACACAGCCCCCTGCTTCGGAGCCCAGAGGCCACCCTTAAACAGCTCGGCCCCTCCCCCACCAAGGATCCCGGTCCTCTTCTAACTTTAAACTTCCCACAGCTGAGTTCCCTCTGGTGACACAGGGGTGACAGCCACGGGGGGGCCCCGCCGGGCCGAACACACGTTCTGCTGGACCAGGAGCTATTACACACCCGCCCTGCCCGGCTGCTCGGCGCTGGCGGTCCCGGGGCACACCTGAGATGTGCCGTCGCTGCTTATGGTGCCGTCGGTGGCGCCAGGCGCTTCTCCCCTGGGAGGTCCCTGGGAGGCCCCCAAGGCTCAGTTGGGAGGTCACCACTCCTCGTGAGGCTTGGCCAGTCCCCACCATATGGCCTTTACTGTAGGGGGCATTAGCACAAAGGGCTCTTGGATGGGACACGCCAGAGAGCGCTTCCCAGGCCGAGCCAGGGGGGCCAAGAACGGCCCGGCCCCGGAGGAGGGGGAGCAGGAGAGGCCCAGGCATGAGAAGGGGGAGGAGGGGGTGGGAGAGAGCGGCAGGCGCGCGGGGGGCTGTCCCCTGCAGGCAGGGTCCTCCTGGCGGCATCGCCGTCGGGGCTCACAGCTGTGGCCCCGTCCCCGTGCACGCAGCCCCCGCTCTCGGGGACGGGGCACGGTGCCCGCTCCCCTGGCAGGAAGGCTCTGACGGCCCCAGCTCGGTGCTGCTGCGGAGGACGGCAAGCAGCCCCTTAGACGGACGTGCCCGGTGGACTCGGGCTGACAGGTGACGTGTTGGCCACGGAGACGAGAGCCTGGCTGGGACCTGAGGGAAGCGGAGAGAAGGGACAGCAGT
>NW_027528796.1:3275271-3285940 GCF_008692635.1 Crocuta crocuta
AGGAGGTGGGGGGGGGGGTGGGTCAGGAGGCTGCAGAGGCCCCGTCCCCCGAGGCCGGCGAGGGGCGCTGCTTCCAGGGGAAGGTCACCGGTGAGCACATGGGAGAGCCTGTCAGAGCTGTGTGCACAGAGAGGCCCCTCCGGGCCACGGCTGCGGGGGGACGGGGGTGCACGCTGGGGGGCGGGAGGCACAGCGGCTCGGCCGAGGGTCCCAGGTCGCCTGCAGCGTGTCCAGGCCTCGGCCCCACAGCACCGCCCTGCCCAGGGCGCCTCAAGCCTCCCCGCTGGCCAGCACGCGACCTTGTCCCTCAGGCCAAGGACAACGCAAGCGCAGGCCTCCGGACCACCTCCTGGGCGGGGTCCCCTGGCCTCAGGGCTCGTGGGGCTGGAGAAGGGGCGCTCCTGGGTCACCGCAGGTGTGGACGGACAGCGGGGCCCCAACCAGCGGTGGAGGGAAGGGGGCTCCAGGAGAGCCCCGTGTGGACCCCCTCTGCCTTGCTCCGCCCCCTCGGAAGCCAGGGGCGCCGTGGCTCCGTGGGAAGGGGGCTCTCATTCTCCTCTGGAGGACGGACCGTAGCTTCCTTGGAAACCCTGTCCTGCGTGGGGAACGCGGCCCTGCCTGGAAACTGAGCTGAACGGGCATTGGTGCCACGATCCCGGCCGGGCTGGCAGACAGCCTTCCTCCTTCCCCCAGAACCAGCCCTCCCTCGGTGGAGGAAGAAGGAAAGAGCTGCCGTGGACTAGACCTCGGGCAGGATGTGCGCTATTCTCCAGGCGACTGATGCGTCAGGAACACTCTGAGGGCGCCGGGACTGGGCTCCGGGCGCCAGGGAGCCAGCGTGGAGGGCAACACCCGTGTCCCACTCAGGGACCTGTCCCACTGCTGCGGCTCAGACACCCCCATCGGCCTCACAACTCACTCGTTCTGGCCCGGTGAACCAGCTGCAAATAGTGTCCTCGGCCCCCGGAGGAGGGGGCGTTGGGGCGAGCCCCAGCCGCACCTCCCTGCTCACGCCCACGGTGCACCTGGGGCCTCAGTGGACCACAGGCTGGCTCTTGCAGACAAAGGCGGGCCCGGAGCCTCACACCTGCACGGCTGGATGGCAGTTACTTTAAGACGGAAAGGTTGCCTTTAGCACCGAGAAACACGGGAGAGGCTGCGTCAGACAGGCCTGCACGTCCTGCGAGGGGAAGCTGGCGGCCCCGAACGCAGAGCTGAAGCGACGGTTTCCGCCGACACAGAGGGTGTCCCCAGGCGTCCCCAGGATAACAGGGGGAGCTGGGCAGAGCCGTAGGTTCTACTTTGCTTGAAGCCAAATCCAAGAAGTATAATGCCAAACGCGACCCTTCAGAACATCCGTGGGATGAGGACGCCCCGATGCCGGACGCTCTCAGTGGCTTCTCTGTCACGGGAGGGGCAGCCAGAGTCCCTGTCCCTGTCTGACCTCGATGTTGAAAACTGATTTCAAATTCAATTAAGTCACAAGTGTGGTAAGGAGTGTAGGATGGCACAAAGGATTTGGGTTCCTGGTAAAATGCTCTCATCTTGTTAGGACGTGCAACAATTTTATACCACTGTCTACACTGTCTAAGGTAGATCTTATCAGAAGGCAGACACGCTGGTGAGATACTGACCAGCCTGTGTCGGCAAGACGGGTGGGGGGTGCGGCCACGTGGCCTGGCCGTGAGCAGCGGGGCGGGCCTGAGGCGGATGTGCCGCGCCAGCACCAGGCCAGCCGCGCCTCGCCTTGCGGGGCCGGAGGGACCTCAGCATTGGTTACTCCAGAAATCAGGAGACAACAGAGCATCCAGCAAGATCCGGGGGAGAAGCAGCTCCCTGGAGAAGCCCGTCCTAAGGACGGAGGCCGCGTGCGAAGGGGAGAGCGGGGTGGCCGTGGGCCCGCGCTGGGCTAACACAGCCCATTCTCTCCACAACTCGCCCACAAAGCCGTCCCGGGCGCCGTCTCCAAGGCTGGGGGTACTTACGTTCGATGAGGAAGAGAAAGCACACGACGCCCATGGCTGCTACGATGGCCCCGGGCACGACGAAGGACAGGCCCCAGCACGTGGACACCCAGTAGCCGGCAATCAAGGAGCCCAAGATGTTGCCCACAGACGTGTGGGAGTTCCAGATGCCCATGATCAAACCGCGCCTGCAACACAACCAAACACAAGGCGGCAAATGAAGGCGAGACGCTTTGATGGACCAGCAGACGCAGGGCAGACGGGGCCTACGCCCGGTGAGAGTTGACACCGGCTGCATCAGGGAGCCCGGCCGGACACACGTCAGGCTGTGTAACCACACGCCCCTCTCAGCTTAGTTATTCTGTGCTTACAAAGAGGAAAGCCTTTTCCTGAACTTCTTGGGAGGCCCCACATTTAAATCCGTGCCTCCGTAATCTAAATACAATCATTTGGGGCAGCCGGTGGCTCAGTCAGTTGAGCGTCCGACTGGACTTCAGCTCAGGTCATGATCTCACGGTTTGTGGGTTCGAGCACCGCGTCGGGCTCTGTGCCAACAGCCCAGAGCCTGGAGCTGCTTCCGATTCTGTGTCTCCCCCTCTCTCTGACCCTCCATCACTTGTGCCCTATCTCTGTCTCTCAAAAATAAAATAAATCAAACCCAGGCTCTCGGAGGTGGGTTCTTGCTCTGGTTTCCCTGTCTCGTTCAGTGGCTCCCAGCGGGCCTGGCTGCGCTGTGTGTCACGCAGAAATCGTAATGGGCCGTGGGCCCAACGCCGGGCTCTGCCGCTGGGTGCTACTCGGGACCTGTCCCCTTCCACGTGCCTTCCAGTCTTGGGAAGATGTCCGTGTTACTTCACAAGACCTTTGCCGGGCCCCAGGCTCTGCGCATCGGCCAGGCTCGCATGCGCAGAATGACAGGCTCAGCCCGCCCGCAACAGGGACGAAGGCCCGCCTGGATTTCAATCATCTTTCAGAGAGGAGGCTAGCAACAGCGCCTTTTTCTGCAGGGAATCTAGAGTAACTAAAAATGAGGCGGTCTGGCTTTCATCAGAATCTTAAAAAATAAACAGTGCTGCAGGCGGGGTCACCTTTTCTCACCTTCCTTTTCCGAACCAGTTGCTGAGGCAGGTGACGACGCTGGGCCAGCCTGTGGTCTGCACCAGTCCGTTGATGATCTGTGACGGGGCAAAGGAGGCTGATGGCAGTTGGGAAAGCGCACGCAGCCGTCTTTGGGCCGGGCTCACGGGCGCTCCCCCCCCACACACCCCCAGTTCCTTGCGAGTCTGGGGACAGCTGGATGCCCACAGCAGCAAGGCAGCAAAGCCCTCCTTGATGGGAGCCTCGACCGCCAGAGAGGCGCTGTCAGCTACACACATCCACACGTCCACGGCTTGTGTCCTGAGCCTCCGAGACAACAGGCTGGATGCAGAGCGCGAGGAGCGTTTCTCCACATTTTAACAGCACCCGGCTGACACTCTCAGAGGGTTCTGGAAGCGCGAGCAGGTCTGCCTGGGTCTCTGGGGCGTCGAGGGTCAAGTGCATGACAGGACCGGAAGCAGGTTCCAGCGAGGGCCCCCTGAAACCACCCTGGGCCTTCCCTCTAGGACACGCTGGGACCCCAGGAAGCTCTTTCCCTTCCTTCTGATATTTCTATTTTACTATAAAGTGTGAAGGGCTGTTGTTGAAACAGCCAAATTGTTCAAGCCCTATGGCAACACTCGAAAGAGCAAATTCTGTACAGTCTGCTTGGTTGACTTGATGATGCCCCCAGGCTCCGGGGAGCCTCAGGGGCAGCCATCAGGGTTTTCTGTCATTTCTCACTTGTGGCCACTATTTGCCCCCAGGATGGCCGGGCCGGGCTAGTGGAAAGGGCTGAGCCCCACGACCTGGCTCTACCCAACTTGGAGCACCGTGAGTCTCCCTCCTTGCCTCCCTGCTGGCCGCCCGCAACCCCGACCTCCCGCCAGCAGCTCCAGAGTGCCCCCTTCCTCCCACCCCTGCCACCCCCGCGTCCCTCCGTGGAGACAGGACATAGCATCTCAGAGTCTTCCACGGGCCTTGCCTCCATGCCCCGGAGGGCGGAGAGGCTTAATGGGGAGGATTTTATTTAAGAGGCAGGTCCCAGGATGAAGGAAGCCCTCACAGCCGCTGCAAGGACAGAGCTTCCTATGCCAGTGCTGACCCCGACGGCAGACAGGACCCCGTGCACCCCCCTCATCCCCTGCCCCGGGGAAGCCTTCTCTCGTGGCAGGGGACCTCACCTGAGTTACCACGTAGAATCCGAAACTGTGGATATCGTAGAAATACCCTAATCCAAACAGGGCGGTGAAAGCGCCGCTGGCCAGCATCCCAAAAGTTAGGTAATACCGAATGGGCAGGCGCTCCCCTATTATGCCGCTGAGGACGGAGAAGAAAGAGGGGAAACATGAGAAAACACACACATGCCCATGCGGAGAAGGGCCCGGGACCCAGCCGGATGTTCCACACTGTTCTCTGGAGGTTTCAGGACTGAAAGCACTACAGTTTCCAGGAAGATTTCATCACAGCCGTCTCCAGCGGCGCACTTATTAACCAGAAGCTGGCAACTGGCAACATCTTTTAAGACTCTATTTCTAGTAAAAGCCACTAACTGTCAAGTAACAAGCCTCAAACACTATGATTTGCCTATGGCGGTTGCCAATCAAAACAGCCCAAAACTTGCCCTGCCAGTTAAACATGCTTTTCTGTAAACAGCATCCGGTAACTGTGCACAGGAGTCAGGCCCCCGGACGGCAGAGGTAGACGTGTCACGAAAGGGATCAGCTGTGGCCTCGCTGAGTCTCTGGGCCCCCGAGCGGTCAATGAGTCCCCTGTGTTAACACGCCGGGCTGGAGGGGCTCTGCCCACCCGACAGCACCACCGCGACCGGGTTTGGAGACAGCCTGTCCTGAACGTGAAGTTGGAGACAGGGGACGCTGTGCTCCTCTTCACCTGCAAGGTGGCTCCCCCAGGGGCGGCCGGGGCAGAGCTCCGTCCCAGAGGCGTCTGGTCCTCCCGGGAGGTCACAGCGGGTGAAGGGCCTGGTGCACGGTGGCCTCTGACTGCCTTAGGAGAAGGGCCGCTGTGGGGCAACTTGACACTGTCACTTGTTAAGGGCACAAAATCCAGAATAATCACAGGTGACTGGGAGGTTTTTACAGCCACGAAAAACCATGGGTCACATTTTCTTCCACGTGGCTGTCCCGGGAGTCGATAAACAAGAACCGTAATGGAGAGCGACCCCCACCTGCCCGGAACAATGCTCTGGGAACCCTCTCCGCCACTCTGTCTTTCATCCCAAGAGCCAACACACCTGAAAGCCTGACCTTCCGGAGTCCCCAGATAAAGCAGAGTGACCGAGCGCCACGCCAGTGACAAAGGCAAACGACTGAGGCAGAGGCAGTAAGTTAAAATTGGAAACAACATTCACGTCACATTTTAAGTTGGGTAGGAACCGGTCATACACTCAAGAGCCTTCTAGAGCCAGACAAGTGCTCTGTTTCAACCTGCTGGCTTCAGAGAAAACATGTCTGGGGGGGGACGGGCGGGCTGACCTGTGTGACGTCACAGGACAGAGCTCGTGCCATCGGCCAGGGCCGACTAGTGTTCTCCCGTCTTGCCCTATGCCACCGGGCCCAACGTTAGTCTCTGCTTCCAAGGTTTTAAAGGAAAGGCCTCATGGAATGGACGCCATTCAGCGTTACGCCTGATGCATGGCGGGACTGAAGGCCACGGCCCGCCTGCTAGGAAGGCCTGGGTGGACGAGGCCGCCCTCTGTAGACGACTCACCTGACACACTAACAATCTGTTCCATGAGTCGCATGCCCCGATGTCACTAAAAGGCCATCCAAAGAAGCACTGAATGCCCGCCACAGCCACGAGCCTACTGTGGATTCTTCATAGACAGACTTTTATAATAACCCTCACGGGCAAGTGGCATGACACGTTATCTGTGCTGCTACACAAGCAACAGAAAGACCACCTTATTTAAAGTCTTGACCTCAATGCTCTGGACACGTGGGTCACTCTGGGCCATAGCAGGCTCAGCGGCCCTGGCCTCTGCCCACTGGACGCCAGAAACACCCCCTTGTCCGGCTGCGATGACCAACCTTGTTTCTGGGTCCTGCTACCTGTTGCCTAGGGGACAAAATCACTCTGAGTCGAGAACCACACTTAAATACTGGTTTCTAGTAACTGGGAAAAACACAGTCCAACCTTCTGGCCTTTTCATACTATAGATTATTGGTGTGCAGAAAGGCCGCGGTCTGTAGAATACGAATATGTGACATTCATTCATTCACACCAGGTCTGCGGTAGAGAGGGGCCATCCATTCCAGCAACACAAAGTGGCTGACTGGGCCTTGCCACCCAGCCCCACCCTGAGCTGGGCGCAGGGGCAGATGTGGATGATGCCACACTCTGGGTGGATGGCTGGAAGCAGCTGACCTCTTACAGGCGTCTCCATGATTACTCACAGCTCCGAAGATCACAGGGTCTCTGAGCACATGCCTCCTGAGCTGAAGACCTTCAGTCCCTATATATATATTCCCTAAATATATACATGTATATATATTTATTTATATATTANCGGTTTAATCAGCTGATAACACGTCCACCTTCCTAGGTCAACCCAGAATGGGGTCACAATCACACATAACTGATGCCGGGAACGCTCCACGGGCCGGGCTCTGCTCCGCACATGCTATCCTCACCGTGATCCTAGGAGTCACCTACTATTCTCCCCATTTCACAGAGGGGAAACTGAGGCCCAACGAGGGGCAGCACTAGAGTCAGATTCACTCCCAGCTGCACGTCCCTGGGGCCCACGCCCCAGCTGCAAGGAGGACGGTGAGGTGCTCTGTTTGGGGCGGGTAGGCAGCCAGGTGGATGTGCCTGGCACACTCTCTCTAAACGGCTGTGACACTGGTGACCTGGGACGTGAGCAGGTGGCGGCCCCAGGACAGAGGGGAGGATGTGCCCCGCAGAGCTCCCCGGGAGCCACGAGCACCCTGGCCCCTGCGACCACACCGCGGCAGGGATAATGGGGCCCCGAGAACCGTCCCCGGACGGTCCGCCGGATCAGCACAGCACCCAGGGCATCTACACCCACTGCTCTGCGGTCTCGTGTGGATCAACCCAGCGCTGCACTTTCCCCTCGTCTCTGAGGAGAGACGGGAAGGTAAGTGACCTGCGGACGCAGCCTGCGGTGACCGGGCGAGGGCGCGGGCACACCCACCTGAGGTACATGCCGATGGCGTAGGCGCACAGGAACGAGTAGTCCAGGGCCCCGAGAAGCTGTTGGTAGTTGTCCTGGTCTACACGGGGTGAAAGTCAACAGGAAGCGGTGAGTGTGGCTTACTTCCACTCAATACCTGTCCGTGCTCTGGGGCCGGGGGATGAGGCACACACGCCTGCTCCCTACGCGTGGGCAGCGACTCAGAAGGAGAAAGGGGCAGCTGTGAGCACAGAGAAAGTGCCAGCACATCTGGACGGCTTCTCGACACAGGGCAAGAAAGCCGCCACGTTCTCAAGTGATCACTAAATAAACATTACCTGGATTCGAGAAAATCGCCACTGTGCACAGTGAGCGTGTGGTTTATTCACAGACTCTGCCCCCCGAGTTAGTCTGGCTTTTTGGCAGCAGCCCCAGGCCAGCCCCTGCCCCGCACCCCTGGGGGCTCCCTCTCCTGCCCGGCACAGTCTCTGCTTGCCAAAGCGTGGCTCTCATCTTCGACAGACACAAAATACAAGTCCCCTTGAGCTGATCTCCCCAGGAAGAGACTCTCCGGGGCGTCAGAGGCTCGGCACACAGGCGCTGCCGGCACAGGAGCTGGGGAAGGGGCGAGTGGGTGACAGGAGAGAGCTGTCCCCGGACAGGCGGTCACGGCCGAGAGCACGGTCACTGCCACCCAGATCGGCGAGGCTGCCCGTGACTCTCAGCACTGGCACGAGCCCGCAGGACGGCGCGCCAGGAACGGGATGCACGCGGGTAGGCGGACGAGAACTCACCAAACGGGGCCCAGCTGCAGTCAGTCTCGTTGTCTGGTGGATGCCGGCGGGTGCTGTCACTGGCTTTCTGGCTCTGGCTGCTGAATCGGACGCCGCCCTCGTGCAGCGTGGCACAGTACCGGTGCAGCTCACCCTAGGGTGGACGGGGGCAGCGGGGGCAGAGGGCGCGCTCAGGTCAAGCCGGGGGCTCGCGGCATTCGAACAGCCGCCCCCTTTTCAAAGCTGTCCCGGGGCAACCACGCTCTGGGGGAGCACGGCCCTGCTGGGCCGGTCCGTCTGCATGACCCACAGGATGCCTGCGGTGCCCGAGGCTGCCCGGGCCTCCGCCACCCCCAACCCTGAACACACACACAGCCCACGCAGGCCGGTGACAGTTGGGTCCCGCACACGACCGCACAACTGGGAGCTGCCTGCCGCGGTTCAAGGTGGCTTCCTCGTACCGGATTTACACAGCCGAGTACGGGCCCCGCGGAGCAGGAGAGCAAGGCCCAGGTCCATGCAGACAGGACAAATCTACCCCCAGAAGAAGCCTGACGTGAGGAGTGCGAGGTGCGGTGACGGTGTGGCCACCGCGCTCACCCACAGGGGGCCGTGATGGGGGCGGGGCAGGCAGGCCTGGAGCGGGCGCTGGAAGGGGCCCGACCCTCACCGGTCGTTTTCCAGGCGAGTGAGTACTATTTGCCAGGCTCAACGCTTCAGATCTGCGGACGTTACCATGAGCAAATCATGCCTGAGTAAGACCACCAGGCAGCCGGGGCACGATGCCACCGGCCACCAAGTTGTCCCTAGAGCCACCACGCAGCCAGGGGCGGAGGACGTGTAAGGCTTGGAGCTCTCTGGGTGATGGGCGTGGGGGCCTGAGGAAGCCGCTCCCACCTGCCTCCGTGTGCCCGCCTGCAGTCAGGGCTGCCCCCGCCCCAGAACTCGGTGGGATCGGCGGTGCTGTTTGGGGGCACCAGGAATGGCTGCAGCTGCAGGCACANGGAGGCTCCCTTCCAGGAAAGGGCCCATCTTACTACGGGGGAAGCTCCGTGCGTTGGCCAGTCTGCCTTTCAGCCCCACAGTCCCTGTCTCCCCTCCCCCGGCCTCCCCACCCCCCGCTGTGTGCTGTGTGTTTTCTGGGGTTTTCTGCTGCCCAGGGCTCAGAGGAAGAAGCAATCCCCCAGGGGTGAGAGAGGGTGGGAAGGAGGCATCCACAAGGCCAGGGAGGGGGCCTTAGCAGGAGCAGGGGCCCTAAGAGGTGTTCTTTATTGAGCTGCGGTGTGAGAGACGGGGCCTGGGGTTCGTGAGGAAAGCTGGCCCCAGAGGGAGCAGCGGCCACACGTCCTGCCCACCGACTCCTCCTCTGGCACCCGGCTCTTCAAGAGGGCGTCACCCAAGAGGCCGCCCCAGACGGCCGCCCTTGCCAGGGCTGTGGTCAGCCTGGGCTGGACACCTCCGGCTTTGCACGGCCACATGCCACCGAGGCCTGGCAGGGCACACGGGCCTCAGCCACTCTGCGGTCCCATGGCTTTGTCATCTTGCTAGGACGCTCTGCAAGGATTCAAACCTCACCCCAAAAACTCACCGAGGGCTCCACTTTAGAAACTCAGTTAAGTCTTTGCAAGATAGCCTTCCCTGCCCCCTCCCAGATCCCGGGGTCCCCTGCCCTGCACCCAGCAGGTGACCCTTCCCCATTCCCCCGGGTTCATACATGGCTCCTCCCTTCCCTGCAGAAGTCACCTTCCCCTGGGCCAGACCCCGTGCCTCACTGCCCTCGGCGTCCACCTTTCGCTGAGAAAGCTGCGGGCCAGCTGGGTGCGGCCCGGCCAGCTGAGAGGGGACGGGGGACGGAGGCTGTGGAGCGCTGCTCCGGACGGGGCTTCTGCATCCCCTCGGACCAGGAAAGACTGGAAAGGGCCCCTTCTCCTGTCATAAACAAGCAGAAAGGGGTTTCTGTTTCGGTTTGTCCCGTGATGAGGGGTGACTCTGAGCTGGGACCCCGGTGCCGCGTGCTGGCCTTCCGCTCCTTCCCCGGCCACTGGGAGGGCGCGGCGACTTCTGCCAAGGTAGGGGCGCCCACTCGCCTCAGCCCCGGTGGCTGCACTGAGCCCCTCCCCAGCCCACACCCCTCCTACTAGCACCGCGACCTCCACCCTCCGGGCCACTGAAGGCCTGCAGGCGAGCCAGGAAAGGCCCCGAGGATGCTGGTTTCCATGGCCACGTGCTGGCTGTCAGCACCCAGTCTCACTCCCACCCCTGGTGTGTGAGGGGAAGGTAAGGACCAATCAGGGCAGGATGGACTGACCAGAAAGGCCCTCAGCAGGAGAATGGGTTTGTGCCCTGGTGTGAGAGCTTAGGGAGCTAGTCCGTGGCCCTTGCCAATCTTTACACGAAAGCTTCAACAGGAGACATAAAATTAACGGACACGTGACACCAGGCCGTCAGTGAAAGCTGAGCAATCAGAAGACTGTGTGGCCTGGAGGCTCCAGATGTGCCATCGTCCAGGTTATTTACCACTGTCCACGTGACACACGGCGGGACAGCGACCACAAGCAAATGCCGCGGGGGCCACAGGGATTGGAAAGACATCCTGGAAGTCCACAGGATGGGAGGACACGGCACACAGCCGCGCACACAGCCTCGGGGCCGCAAGAGTGAGGGGCTGGGGGAGGGGCGGGCAGTGGCAGGGGGGGCCC
>NW_027528796.1:3285962-3304660 GCF_008692635.1 Crocuta crocuta
GCCCTCCCCTGCTGTACCCGCCCCCAGCGGGCAGCACGGCCTTTCCGAGG
This sequence comes from Crocuta crocuta, assembly GCF_008692635.1. Lineage (NCBI taxonomy): Eukaryota > Metazoa > Chordata > Mammalia > Carnivora > Hyaenidae > Crocuta > Crocuta crocuta. The sequence goes on from NW_027528796.1 coordinate 3,286,013, forward strand.
CACCGATGTTCTACGCACACACGTCCACGCAGCCCTAGACGCACGTGTCTTTACAGGGACGCACGTTTACAGAAGGCTGTTGTTGAGGCTTGAACTTGAGCCAAGACCCTCACACACTCATTCATCCCACCACTTAGATAAGAGAGCGCATGCATGCGTGTACATGTGACATGTGAGTGTGGACGTAGTATACACGCAGGGACACGTGTGGTCAGCTTTCTGTGGTGCACAGAGCGGCATGGGTCCACTGGCTTTAACTAGGCCTTTACACTCCTTTTATACGGCTCTAGGTTAAAAGAACTAGCCAAGGCATTGTCCAGAGAAGTCCTAAAAGAGAAAGGGAAGTTCTGGTGCCTGCAGCAGTCCGAATGCCTGTGTTCCCCCAAATTCTTGTGTTGAAACCCCCCCCCAGTGATGGAGCAGGGGCGGGGCCTCTGTGGGGACAGCAGGTCCCCTACGTGAGGCCACAGGAGGCGGCCGTCTGCAGGACGGCCCTCGCTGCCACCCTGATCTGGGACTTCCGGCCCCAGGACTGAGAGCGGCACAGGCTGCTGCTGGTGAGCCCCCCCGCCCACGGAACTTGCTAGAACAGCTTGAGTGCCGGAGATGGGCCAACAGCGGGAAGGGGGTGGGAGACGTGTGTGTGCTCAGCTGGTCTGCGGGGTCCACCGACACCCCAGGACGGTGCTGCCCGCACGCGCCCACCGACACAGGTGCACGGAAGGGCGGAGGGGACTTTCTGCTCCTGTGCATCCTGTGGTTTTCAAAAACGGGAGCGCTGTATACAGACTTAAGTGCCCCTTACTCTCCTCTCTCAGAAAACCTCTTGAAATCTTTCCGTGTCAATGGTCTGGCCCTGACTAATTCTTGTTCTGTTTCTTCATGTTTATTTTTTAAAGTTTACTTACTTACATAATCTCTACACCCAATGTGGGGCTCGAACTCATGACCCCAAGATGGAGACCGCGCTCTCTTCTGACTGAGCCAGCCAGGCGCCCCTGTCATTCTTTTAAGTGGTTGCATGTACCAGCATATGGACTGGCCACAATTTACCAAACTTTCTTTCACATAATATGCAGGGTTTTGTCCCCTCCCCCCCCTTTTTTTTTTGAAATTGCAAACAGTGCTACGGTAAAGATGCTTATGCAGATTTTCCTAACTATGGCGGCGCTTTAATTTAGTGAGCGAGGGTCTCAGGGTGGGCTGAAGGGTGCATATTCTTTCATCTCGGAAGGTGATCACAGAATGTCCCCCAGAAGGTGGGAGCCCTGCCTCCCCATCCCCAGCGCCCGATAGTCGCCCTGCTCTCCCTGCCGTGACGAGGACAAGCATTTACACGGTGGGTGGGACGCGATCAAGTGCCACTCTCGCTTGCCTTCATGACTGCTCTCGCCCGGCCCTCCGGGGTCTGTGAAGGACCTGCCCCATCCCCTCTGGCCGGCGGCCTTTGGATTTGCCACCTCCACACCTCTAAGATGCGCACAGTGTTCACACTGGCATCTTTAATGCATCCATTTATTTTTATAAGACAGAGATTCAACTTTATTCGTGAAGCTGAGTGGCCAGCTGTGCTCATGCTGTTTGCCAAATACGCTACACTGTCCCCCCCTCGGTCGGCCGCGCCACGTTTTCTGCTCTTTTCTACTGACCTCTTGGTCTGTTCTCATGCAACAGCACAGAAACTCGATCGGGGTGGCGTAGTTTTTTCTCGGTCATTAATTCCTGGACATTTTCCCACATACGTTCTAGGGAGATTTTGCTCAGTTAAAAAGACACTGCGGCAGGGGCGCCTGGGTGGCTCGGTCGGTTCAGTGTCTGACTCGATCTCGGCTCAGGTCATGATCTCACGGTTTGTGGGATCGAGTCCCACGTCGGGCTCTGCGCTGACAGATTCTCTCTCTTCCTCTCTTTCTCCCTCTCTTCTAATCATGCTCACTCTCTCTCTCAAAATAAATGAACTTACAAAAAAAAGAAAAAAAAGACCAGACACCGCTGCATCCCGTTGAAACCCGCACACCGGGACACTGGCCGTCCTACCCACGGTGTGTGCCGTCGCCAGCTTCCCCGGCATCTTCTGTCTGCTGCCGAGGGTTTCACACCTTCCTTCCTACAGGCCCCGTGGGCAGGGGGGGCTGGGCGCTCACACTCAGACGGGTGGGTGTCCCCGTTCCCGAGGGGCACAGGGCCCCCCTGCAGCTCCCCACAGAAGCCCCCTGCTGTCAGGCGTGCTGGGGCCCACGGGGGCGGCGCGGTGGGGAGCACGGAGCCCCCAGCTGCACCCAGCGCCCAGCGCAGGCCCCGCCAGCACACAGCCTTGAGGCCCGAGGCTGGGCTGGGCAGCATGTGGGGGGCGGCCGCCCCCACCCCACCCCCCGCCACGCCCTCCATACCCGGCTCTTCATCACCGTCACCTTTGTTTTCTTTTCGCTCCACTAAAGTCAGGGAAAAAGGAAATGTCTCGATAGCGGTTAAAGGCACGTCTAAACAGAGTAGCCTAAATCTGACATGACCTATGTCCTGTCACTCCGCAAATGTGAAAGAATGTGAACCGCTTTATAATTCACAGCCACTGGTGATCAATTCCAGGTGAGCAAATATATTTTAACTTTGGTTTGTTCAGAATGTGTTAGGGAATCCAGGCCACAGACGATTCAAACTATTCCTTGGTCACCAGAATCATCCCCACTTCTAGTTTTATACAGAAAATGCCCAAGCACGTGAACACTCCATCAGGTGTTATAAAGCTTCAGCTGCTCTAGGGAGTGGGGCCTCCATCTCAGAAGGAGAAGAAACCTCATCAGCACGATCAAGTCCATGTCCATGGACAGGCCCACGGAGGGTGCTAAGTCTGAAAATCGGCATGTGAAAGGCTGCGGATGTTCTCAGGTGGTCCACGCCCTCAGACCCTGAGGCACAGAGGTTGAGGGCAGCGGCCCTGCAGAATTCGCCGGAGCTGGCACTGCCCTGCGTGAAGGGACGGGGCTGCTGGGTCCCCAGGCCTGCTGTGGGGACTCTGTTCAAGGATGAACAGGGTGCCCTGACCTGCGGGGCAGCTCAGTAGGCACTCTGATGGACGCAGTTCTCACACAGGAGCCGACGGGGCACCGCCTCACCAGTAAGCCCCAAGCTCCCGGCGGGGAAGGGGTGGGGTGCCCCACCACAAGGCTACATCCCTTCCTGACCCAACAGGGGCCCTCCTGATAACGCATCGGGTCTGAGTGTCCTGTCCCACCACCAAGTCCTCCAGCGGCCGCCCCTCCCCGCCCAACCCTGCCTGTGTGCTGGCACGGAGCCTCTGGCCCCCAGGCGGGCTTCCCGGTGAGGGCTCACCCTCCACCCCTACTCCAGGCGTCCACCCCCCACCCAAGGTCGATCCTGAAACCCCAGCAGGCTGCCCATCTACTCCTGTTCTTTCAACCCCACGGTGCTCACCGAGACCCCCCCCAACCCCCACCCCACAGTCTCTTCCATTCTTGTAACTTGCCTGTATTGACTGTATGTGTGCTTCCCTAACAGGGAGGATGAGGAGTGGCAGCATCGAAATGCAGCGGCTGGTCCTCGGTACGACTGTGGAGCCCCTGGTCGGGGGCGTCAAATCCCACTATCTCTTGTCCCTCCATGGTCATCAAAACTTGGCATATCTAAACTCCAGCCACGCGAAGGGCATGGAAGATTCTTGCTTGTTGGGGGTCAAAGAGAAACTGAGGGATCCTCTGGGCAGACAGATGCTGTTTCACACCCACTGGGCATCACTGGGGGGCGGGAGCACGAAACTCCACAGAAGCAGTGGCCGTGTTCGGCATTCCCGCTCCCACGCGCCCGAAGACAGAGAGGCCGGCGCTCCACCCCTGGGCGGGAAGGGAGGAAGCGTGGCTATAAAGGTCAGAATTATGGTGCCAGATCTGCGTCCCTGCCCGTGACCAGAAGGTGTGGCGGCGGGCAATCGAGCACTGACTAAGTGATCATTTGACAGCTGACAATTTCCTTGTTCCTTCTACAACCAAGAGTCAAAAGCCTTGACAGTCTACAGGCAAAATGAGGTCATTCTATGAGGGTAAGAAAATTATCTTGCTCCTTCCACAGTTTTAACTGGCTATTATGTAGGATTGCCTTTAATCTTCTTTCCCGAAGTCTAGTTAAATGCCCTGTTGAACAACTCGGCACACACCCATCACTCAAACAGAAGCTCGGGTTCCAAGGAGAACGGGGTGGGGGGGGGGCAGGGGGCATCCCCACAGCCAGACTTAGGATGGGGGCACAATGACAGAAGAAGCACCTTGGGGAACAATTTCAGAATGGGTGTATCTGGAGGGGAAATTCACGCAGGACAGAATAAATATTGAATTAAGCTTTAGAAATCTACAACTGTCAGCTAACAGGGCGCCTCTAAAGTTACAAACCCTAAAAACATTTTGAAGATGTTCATTTCAGAAAACAGAAACCAAGGAGGAGAACTTGCTTCTAAACCATCATTTTCTCCATTGGTCTCACCACCCTCCCCCATCCCCTCCCCCGCTCCCAAACCGATTCCTAAAGTAGCTAGTTCCTTACAGAATTTATAGACAGGATAGGAAACGAGGTGCTTTTTATGATTTCTTACCTTCACTATGCTGATAGGCTTTCGGGATAAGTGGAAACTTGCATACAGCAAAAATGTCAAAATAAAAATGAAGGCTCTGTACCTGAAATACAGAACAGAGGTAGGGAGGTGACATAAAATAACAGAAGATGCATTAGGAATACATTATAGTTCCCTTGCCTCAGGAGACATATCTAGGAAATATTGCTAGGGGCTGTGTCAGAGGAAGTTCCTGCCTGTGTTCTCTTCCAGGATTTTGATGGTGTCAGGTCTCATGTTTAGTTTTGAGTTTATTTGTGTGTGTGGTGTGAGAAAGTGGTCCAGGTTTATTCTTCTGCATGTCGCTGTCCAGTTTTCCCAGCACCACTTGTTGAAGAGACGGTCTTTTTTTCCATTGCATATTCTTGCCTCCTTTGTTGAAGATTAATTGACTGTAAGATCGTGGATTTATTTCTGGGTTTTCTGTTCTGTCCCATTGATCTATGTGTCTGTTTTTGTGCCAGGACTGCGCTGTTTTGGTGACTACAGTCTGTAGTGGATCCTGAAATCTGGGATTATGATGCCTCCAGGTTTTTCTTTTTCAAGAGTGCTTTGGCTATTTAGGGTCTTTTGTGGTTCCACATGCATTTTAGGATTATTTGTTCTAGGTCTGTGAAGAACGCTCTTGGTATCTGATAGGGTTTGCACTGAGTCTATTGGTTGCTTTGAGTAGTAAAGACGTGTTAACGATGTTTTTCCGATTCAGGAGCGTGGAATAACTTTCCATTTCTCTGCACCATTTTGAATTTCTTTTGTAAATGTTTCATAGTTTTCAGGCGTTTCACCTCCTTAGTTAAGTTTATTCCTTGACATTTTATTGGTTTGGGTACATTTGTAAATGGATTTGTTTTCTTAATTTCACTTTCTGCCGCTTCATTATTAGCACATAGAAATACAACAGGGGCACCTGGGTGGTTCAGTCCATTATGTGTCCAACTCTTGATTTTGGTTCAGGTTGGGATCCCAGCGTCATGGGATCGAGCTCTGCTTTGGGTTCTGCACTGGGCATGGAGCTTACTTGGGGTTATCTCTCTCTACCTCTGTTCTCCTCTTCCCCACTCATGCACTCTTTCTAAAATAAAAATAAATAAATAAAATGCTCTAATTACGCTAAAAAAAAAGAAGTGCAATAGATTTCTGTGCATCGATCTTGTATCCTACAACTATACTGAATTCATTTATCAGTTCTAGTAGAGTTTTGGTGGACTCTTTTAGGTTTTCTATATATAGTATCATATCACTTGTAAATAGTGAGTTTTGTTTCTTCCTTACCAATCTGGATGCCTTTTATTTATTTCTTGTTGTTGTTGGAGTACTGAAACTAGGGACTTCCAGTACTTCGTTGAAGGGCAGTGGTGAGAGTAGACATCCCCATTGTGTTTCTGACCTTGGGAGAAAAGCTCTGTTCCTTCCCGCTGAATATGAGGTTTGCTGTGGGTTTTTCATATATGGCCTTTATGATGTTGGGGTATGTTCCCTTCAGACCAACTCTGTTGAGTTTTCATCACGAATGGATGTTGTACTTTGTCAAATACTTTTTCTGCATCCTTGAAATGATCATATGGTTTTTATACTTTCTTTTATTGATGTGAGGTATCACATTGATTGCTTTCTGAACATCAAACTACCCTGCATCCCAGGAATAAATCCCACTCGATTGTGGTGTATGATTTTTTTGATTTATGGTTGGATTCGGTTTGCTAATATTTTGTTGTGGACTTTCACATCTATATTCATGAGAGATATTGGCCTGAAGAGATAAAAATCCTTGAAGAGAGGGGCACCTGGGGGGCTCAGTCAGTTAAGGGTCCAAGTTCGGCTCAGGTCATGATCTCACGGTTCTTGCGTTTGAGCCCCGCATTGGGCTCTTGCTGGCAGTGTGGAGCCTACTTGGGATTCCTGCTCTCTTCTCTCTCTGCCCCCACCCCTCTCCTGCTTTCTCTCTCTCTCTCTCAAAATAAATAAACTTAAAAAAAAAAAATCCTTGAGGAGAGCACAGGCAGTAATTTCTCCAATATTGGTTACAGCAATATCTTTCTAGATATGTCTCCCAAGGCAAAAGCAATAAAAGTAAAAATAAACTACTGGGACTACATCAAAATCAAAAGCTTCCGCACAATGAAGGAAACCATGAAGAAAACTAAAAGGCAACCTACCGAATGGGAGAAGATATTTGCAAATGACATCTCTGATAAAGGGTTACTATCCAAAATATATGAAGAACTGTTACAACTCAACACCCAAAAAATGAGTTCCCCAATTCAAAAATGGGCAGAAGACATAAACAGACATTTCTCCAAAGAAAACATCCAGATGGCCAACAGACACATGAAAAGATGCTCAACATCACTCATCATCAGGGAAACACAAATCAAAGCTACACTGTGATATCACCTGACACCTGTCAGGATGGCTAAAATTAACAATGTGAAAAACAGCAGGTGTTGGCGAGGATGCAGAGAAAGGGGAACCCTCGTGCACGGCTGGTGGGAATGCAAACTGGCGCAGCCACTCTGGAAAACAGCGTGGAGGTTCCTTGAGAAGTTAAAAATAGAATTACGCCATGACCCAGTAATCACACTACTGGGTATTTACCTCCCAAATACAAAAGCACTAATTCAAAGGGATATGTGCACCCCTATGTTTATAGTAGCAGCACCTACAGGAGCCAAATTATGGAGGCAGCGCAAGTGTCCACCAACTGATGAATGGATAAAAAGGATATGGAACATATATACAGTGGAATATTACTCAGCCATAGAAAAGTGAAATCTTGCCATCTGCAAGGACATGAATAGAACTAGAGAGTATAATGTTAAGTGAAATAGGTCAGTCAGAGAAAGACAGATACCATATGATTTCACTCACATGTGGAATTTCAGAAACAAACAAACAAGTAAAGAAAAAGAGAGAGGCAAACCAAGAAACAGACTCTTAACTAGAGTCGGATGGTCGTCAGAGGGCAGGTGGGTGGGGGGAAGGGTGAGTAGGTGATGGAGATTAAGAGGGCACTTACCATGATGAAAATAAGTAAATAAATAAAACACTATAAACATATTCTATTTTAATGTATTTAATGCACTTTAATTTTTTTAAATGTTTTTATTTTATTTGTGAGAGACAGAGACAGAGCCCAAGTGGAGGAGGGGCAGGGAGAGGGAGATACGGAATCGGAAGCAGCTCCAGGCTCCGAGCTGCCAGCACAGAGCCCGACGCGGGGCTCGAACCCACACCCAGGAGATCATGACCTGAGCCAAATTTGGACGCTTAGCCGACTGAGCCCTCCGGGTGCCCCTGTATTGAATGTATTTTAACTTGCCTTATGCTGTATACTGTTCACTCAGTCCCAGAGTGATGCATTGCTGTAATACGGTGTTAAAAAAATCTGCCACTTTTGCTTTGTCCAAATTGAATCTATTTAAATATTCATTAAAAAAATGACTGCAGCCAAAGAGAAATTTGAGACGCAGAATACGAACAGGATTCGCAAAGTAGCCAGAAAGAAACCATTATCTAGTTTGTAACAGAATGAACTGCAAATTTCATGTCAGCCTGCTGCCGGGGCGTTTCAGATCCGTTTATCCCTTACGCGTTCGCTGCGGCGCGAATTGCTGGAGAACACGGCAAGGCAGGAATACAAACACCTCAGTGACCTCCGCGAGACAGTCAGTGAGGCAGGCGCGCGGCGCTCAAGGCCATGGACGCCGGAAACCCTGGCCTAGAGCCTTGCTGGCCTTCTCGGCGAATGAGGAAAGCAGATCAAGAGGAAGATGGAAATGAATCCGAATCAGAGAGTCAAGAAAAGAAGACAGTTGCGTAAGAAGATAAGATTTCCTTCCAGCGGAGAGTTTGAACCACTTTCTAGAAAAGTATTTCTCAGAGAGGAAGACAGGTGAGCAGGAAGGGTATTTGGCAAGAGGTGAGCCAGGAAGAGGAGCAGGACGGCCGGGCAGGCCCCTCGTTTCGGGAGGCAGCGCCCCAACCCCTGGAGAACCCGCCTGTTCTGGCCTCAAGAGGCCGGTGAGTTTCCAAGAGCGCGTCCGCTTCGGCGGGTAGTTACCTACGGACAGAAGGGGGCAAGGCAGGGCTGCGCGTCCACAGGGACCCGGCCTGCCCCCACCTGGGCCCGGGGTTCCCGTCTCCAGTCCCCACAGGGAGTAGGAACCGAGTTCCGGGACGGGGTCGGCTCCAGCACCCGCCGGACCAGAGTCTGAGAGAAGAACCCGGAGCCCTCGAGGGTGCTGCACGGCACGGGCTCACAGGGGTGTTACCAGCCAGGGGAAATCGGAATGTTGTCGTCACCCGGCTCAGGGTTTCAACGGAGCGGCCCTACTGCACCGGGCCTCGGAGTCCACGCTCTCTGCTCTCTACCCAGACATAAACATTCTACTTACAAACACTTGACTTTTATTAAACACGGGAACGTGTTGATTGAATAGAATAAATAAACCCAGACACGAAGAGCTCCTCTGCAGGTCCGGATAAGGTCTGCAGAGCCCCAGGGCCCACCCTGCCCTGTATTCCTAGGTGGTGCAGTCTGTCCAGGTTACTGGGACCTAGTGCACAACCGGGACCTCCACCCTCCACCCGGAGGCTACTGGCCCCTCCCTGGGCCTCCACCTTCACTCCCCGCGCCGCCTCCTTCCCCAACCAGCAGTTCTACAGGGGCGCTCACCAGCGCAGGGCCCGGCGGGCGGGGGAAGGTGGTTCCCCACTGCCCCTCGCTGGGGGGATGTCCCATGAGGGCAAGGGCGCAGAGGGGAGCCGTACGCACTTCTGGACTGAACTGAGTTTTTCTCGGTGCGTCAGCCCCTTTGGGGAGGGTACCTGCCGACAGGCTGGGAGGGTCCTCTGAGAGGCCGTCCCGCCGTCAGGGCGAAGGGTGAACACGCACAGCAAGCGGGAATCTTCCTGGACACGGAATCTGTGTCTCCCAAAAACGAAGGCCGTATCTTTCACGCAGCCAGTGTTAGGGCCCACCGGCCTCACTCCCTTCCTCTCCTCCTCTTGTTTACACAGGACTTGGGGAGGGGAAGGCCCAGCTGGGAGCTCCACTTTTCCCCTTCCAGAAGGTCAGAGCACAGCAGCCGCGTCAAGACGCCTGTCCCGGCGAGGGAGCGGACGCTTGGCTTCCTCCAGGCGACCCGGGGTTCTGGGACCTGGGTCCTACGCAGCCCTCCCGATTCCTCTTCCCGCTTTGTAATTCTATCCGCATCTTCCGGCTTTATCATTTATGAAACACGATTGTGGGTGGTATTTGTTTTCTATTATCCATTTTGGACTGGGTTGAATAATGTCCCCTCCCCCCCACTTCAAGTCCATCCAAAAACCTCAGAATGTGACCTTATCTGGAAACAGAGTCCTGGGGCTGTAATTAGTTGAGGTCATGCCTAGCTCATGTGCCACCAAAGTCCAATGAGATCCCAAGTCCAAGGACTGGAATCCTTACAGAAGGCGGTGTGAAGGCACCGGAGGGGCAGGGCAGGGGCCATGCGACCGCAGAGGCAGAGCCAGGCTGAGGGCTGCCAGCCACCTCGGAAGCCGGGAGAGGCCGGAAGGGCCCCTCCCCGGAGGCTGCGGACCCGCCGACATCTGGGTCTCTGACTCCGGCCTCCCGTCCGGCAAGGGTGAATTTCTGCTGTTAGAAGCCGTACAGTTTGCGGTCCTTTGTCACAGCGGCTTTAGGGAACGGATACTGTCCCATACTTTTGCTTTTGTTTAGTGTTACACGTAGGCTCGTGGACATTAAGCAGGTACCTTACCAATGAACCGCAGGGCACTGTCATTCCTGGCTGTTCTGCCTGCTTTTGTGTGATGTCTGACGCAGCCCTGTTGGCTCTTATCAGGACCCCAAGATCAGTGTGGGGTGAATAGCACGTTTCTAGCAAAACCAGGGCGCGTCTCGGCAGTGACAGCACAGGACAGGTGTCCACCTCAGGGCGGACACGTTCTTGAATATTGCAGGTGTTCCCAGGCGGGCGGCGGCCTGCATCCACCCGAGATTCTGAGATTCCGGCTGGCCGGAATCTGTGTCCTCTGTTTGTTATCTACCTGAGTCATATGCAAATAACCATAAACGAATGCTCTGGATGAGAGTCCCTGAGCAATAGGATTTGGCACAGACATGAGTCCAAAGACTTAGTCTGGAAACAACAAAACCCCACACAGCTGTGACGGGAGTCCTTTCCAGGGCCCCTAAAGCAGAGACAGGGCATCGGTGGCGTTAGCAATGACCGCTTGGTGAAGGGGCAGTCAGCCCGTCTGTCCCTCAGGGAAGCTATACTTCCTCTAAGTAACTAATAGGGGGTCTGTGGGGATTACGGGCCATGCTGTTCCTCCAACCTCCTCAACGATGTGTGTCCACTGCGGCTTCTGGCTTGAAGTAGTGGTCCTGAGGGTCATGAACGGCGGCGTGCCAGCGTGGGCTCTGCTGCTCTACTTAGCGGCTGGCATTACACTTGGTGGGGGGGGGTTCCTTTCTCCCCCATGTGCATTCAGTTATTTATGGCAGTGTGCACTCATCAGATGCTCAGTTTAGCCAATGGGCTATAATCCATACTTGTATCATTTCTCTTTTTTTTTTTTGAGAACATATGCATATGAGCGGGGGGGGGCAGAAAGAGAGAGAGAGAGAGAGAGGTTGACTCTCAAGCAGGCTCCATGCTGAGCATGGAGGGACTCAACATCATGACCCTGGAATCGTAACTTGAGCCGAAATCAAGGGTTGGACGCTCAACCGACTGAGCCACCCGGGCGCCCCCTGTATCATTTACTTTAAATCTCAAATCACTCCAGATTTAGCCAGTGAGGGCCCCTTCATTTTTAAACACTTCCTTTCCGGTACAAAATAGTCCAGGCTCATCTGACTTGCCCCAGTCCTGACAGCAGCCCGGTCTCCAAGGACGCCTGGCCCCCTCGGCGGGAAACGGCATGTAGAAGCCAAGATTCAGCACCGGGTGTGCTCAGTGTTGCTGAGCTGATGCCGTTCCCAGGGCCTCTCAGCAGGCAGGCACGGGGCACGTGGCACACACAGGACACAGACAGTCCTCGCCTCGCACAGGCGGCACACAACACACACACGCCACAGCACACAACACACACGCACACACACACATACACACAAACACACGTATCTATTGCTGTGTCCCCCCCCATCTTCTCCCCAGTCCTTCCCGACAACTTTGCTTCCAGGCCAGCACCAGCTGATCCCTTCAGCCCCTCCCTCCTCCACACACATTGGTAGCTCTTTCGCCACCAGTGATGAGCTGTCTCCCTTCTGCGGTATTTCCGACAAAAACAGCATTAACTGAACGCGATCATGAAGAAGTACCAGACACCCCAAACAAGCATCAGTCTATAAAATAAATGGCTTGTACTCCTGAAAAATATCAAGGTCATGAAGGATGAAGGAAGGTCAAGAAACAGATTGAGGTTAAAGCCACAGCACAACTGAACACCACTGGTTCTGGATGGGACCCTGTACCAGGGGAAGCTAGAGAAGATACTGTGGGAAGTCTGATACAATTTTTGGACATGGACTGTGGACTAGATAATGGCGTCACACCCACGTTAAGTTTCTTGATTTTGATCTTCATGCCCAGTTACATGAAAAGGTCTTATTCACAGGAAGTACACACTGATAGATTTAGATATAAAAAGGCATAATGTCTGCAAATTACTCTCAAATGATTCAGGAAAAAAATGTGTGTGTGCACATACATCCATCTACACATCTACACACACATACACACAAAAACACACAGGGAGGGGGTAGGGAGGGAGAAGCAAATGAGGCAAAATCTGAAGATACGTCTGCTAGCTGAGCCCTGGCCCCCAGCTGGACTGCTGCATTTCAGCAGTACTTCTGTCCGAGGCTCACTCTGCTCAAGACCCTCAAGACCCAATGTCCCAGGGGCGCCTGGGGGGATCAGTTGAGCATCCCACTTCGGCTTAGGTCATGATCTCACGGTTCGTAGGTTCAAACCCCATGCTGGGCTCTGTGCTGACAGCTCAGAGCCTGGAGCTGCTGTGGATCCTGTGTCTCCCTCTCTCTATGCCCCTCCCCTGCAACTCATGCTCTGTCTCTCAAAAATAAATAAACATTAAAAAATGATAATAAAAGACTGAATGTCCCAGGAGAGAGACCAGTAGCCCATCCTGGGTCCTATCCTGTGTCCTGGGGGACGTGGGCTGGATGGGAACAGGGCCTCAAAGGGCTCCACTGGCCACCCTAACGGGCCTGGAAGCCTGAGACTTACCCACCTACTGAGACAGGGGAACTAGAGGGACCCCATAAAAACTGCTTTTTTCAGTCTTTTTATGGTTTCTATTTTTTTTTGCTAAGACCTACACCCCCGCCTTACACATCTGTTACAGAACGGATACTAGATCTCCTTGAGAAGGTCAAGAAGTTAATGATTTCTTTGGAGTCTTCTTCCAGCACAGCAGATAACATCTAAGGTGTGACTGGGCGGGGTCATGAACGTCATGAACACTTTTCCAAGACTACTGACTCACCCAGATCCCTGGCCCCCGGGCGTCAGTGACTTGTGGGTGACACCTAAGCACCACCTGTGTCTTTGTCCTGGATTATGAGAAGACACAGGCATCAGACCACCACGAATACAAACCCCAGGCCCCAAGCAAACAGGAGAGTCCCTCCTCTTTCCTTTCCGAGTCTCTCAAATGCTCTGTGTCCACACTATTTTTTTTTTAATGTTTTATTTATTTCTAGGAGAGAGAGAGAGAGAGACAGCGTGAGCAGGGGAGGGTCAGAGAGAGAGGGCTGTTGGATAAACGCGCGTGCGTATGTGTGTGCGTATGCGTGGGTGTGCGTGCACAGATGTGTGCGTATTTTCAGACACAGACTGAAACAGGCTCCAGGCTCTGAGCTGGCAGTCAGCACAGAGCCCGACACGGGACTCGAACCCACGAACCACGCGATCGTGACCTAAGCAAAAGTCGGACGCTTAACCGACTAAGCCACCCAGGTGCCCCTCTCTCTTTATTTTTAATAGAGTGTTTATTACTTCCTCTCGGCTCATGTTTGATTTCTATCCTGCGTGAAGCCCAAGGCCCCCTTGGCTGGTTGTGAGGGCCCCCCCTCCGGGTCCAGGGACCCAGCCAGCCTGTGGGCTGCTGTACACGCAGGAGGGAAGTCAGGTCCCCAAAAGAGATCAAGGTGCTGTTAGCAAGGGCAATGCATGTTGGGAGAAAAACGTAAAGCCCTTCGGAGGAAGGTTAAAGCCAGCTCTCTCCTTTCACAGGGAAGGAAGCTGGGTCTGGAGAGGTTCAACTTTTTTTTTTTTAAATTTTTATTTATTTCTAGGGGAGAGAGAGAGAGAGAGACAGCGTGAGCAGGGGAGGGTCAGAGAGAGAGGGAGTCACAGACTGAAACAGGCTCCAGGCTCTGAGCTGGCAGTCAGCACAGAGCCCGACGCGGGGCTCGAACCCATGAACCGCGAGATCATGACCTAAGCGAAAGTCGGACGCTTAACCGACTAAGCCACCCAGGCGCCCCAAGGAGAGGTTCAACTTTTGAAGGTCAAAGAGCATGTCTGAGGCAGAGATGGAGCAGATACTTTATACCCTTGCCTCCCCTGGGGGATGCGGATTCTCGGGCCCCACTCCAGGCCTCCCGAGTCAGCAGTGCACTTTAGCAAGTTCCCAGGGTGCCTCACCTGCTAAAGAGTGAGGGGCTCTGCTCTACCCCTGCCTCAACCTGAAGAAAGAAAAACACTTGTGACATACAGGAGTTCTTTGTAATATTCTTATAATTTTCTTCTGGGAGTTTAAAAACGATGCCAAAACAGAGTCACAAAACAGACAAAGAAATGGAAGACCAGCACCGAGGGGATGAAGAGTGTCTAAAGGCTTGTGGTGGGGTTACTGGTATGAAATGAGCTGACAAGGGGACCACTCTGGAAGGAGGCAGATGTCTGCAGTCACACCTGAGGCCCCGTGGGTGCCCACCAACCGGCAGGGGCCCGAGAAGCCGGGAAGGGTGTGACGGCCACCAGTGGGCCTTTGCAGCAGAGAAGAAGGGTCCAGAATATAGCACTATGGCATAAGAACTATTCTGAGGAGATGGCATTTGAGTTCTGGAAATCTCTTACCTGCCTAAAAGCACAGCCACCTAGGACAACTCAACTGTCATAAAACCCTCCCTGGGCACAAACAGGGGAGATGACCCTTCTTACTGGACATGAGAAGTAGCCACAGCACGCTTGAAGAGGCGGGGCCGCAACACCATTGTGTCTTCCCCCTATTCCCGTAAGGGCCCATTTCACCTTTCCAGAAAGTCATTTGTTTTCCCCACACATGCCTTCTCTTCTTCCTCTTCCTTTATTAAGATGGCAAATAAGCCCTTTGGAGTCCCAGCTCTCTGCAACCTCCCATATACATGTGATCACATTTGTCTTTTGTAGTTTAATTTGCATGCCCCCTGAGAAAGAACCTAAGAGGGTAGAGGAAAACTTGTTCCTTCCCAATAGAGATCAGCAGGGAAGAGAAACCTTTGAGAGGGTGGGCTGGAGGATGGAGAGCCTGGCTCTAGACTGCCCTCACCCTCTTCTTCCTCCAAGGAGCGTGGGGCTCCTGAACCCACCGTGAGGACTGTCAGAGCACGCAAGGAGAGGCTGTTCTCAGGACAGATCCGCATCTAACCTGTTTACGTTTCATTTCCTCCCAGCCGGTTCTGCCCCAGCTAAGTCGCTCTCTGAGTTCCGAGTTAACATACTGAGTTCACCCTTAGAGTCCTTAGAGTAGCCAGCGGCCATTTTCCTGTGGAGACTGTGGTTATTACAGAAAGTTCTGACGACGGTGAGAGAGTCCAAACAGTCTCTGGCACCCCCGGAACCAAAGATGGAGGACGGGTTAGCAACAGCCCTGGTCACAGCTCCCACCGCTGACGGGCCATTCGACAGTCGCAGGGAGGCCAGCACCCGCCCCCCCCCCCCCCCCGCGCCCTTTCTAATGCCACCAGCCATGCGGTGTCACCCGCACAGCGCACCAGCACTCACCACTGGTCCCGGGAGAAGGAGATGATGAAGCGAATGCCGGCAGGGAGCGGAGCCATTTACGTCGCGCTGACCACGGGGCTCTGGTCACAAGACAGACAGGGTGCTTCATAAACAGGTCACTGGCCTGGCTCCCAGCGTTTCCCTCTGGCCCCGCGGCTCTCGGGGTCTGGAAGTGCGTCGAGGTGTCCTGCTGGGTCCCGGCTGCCCGCCTCGTCCGTCCGGCAGAGGCCCGGCTCTCTACAAGGAGAAGGAGGAGTTGAAGGGTGGGCGGTGCTGACCAGGGCACTGGAGGGGTCCCCGGCTGAAGGAACACCCCGTACGGCTGCCGGCCGGCCCACGGCAACGCGGGATGTCCGCACGACAGGGGGCTCCCACCACGAGTGCTACGAGGCGGGCGCAAGCCCTCGGGGACGGCTGGCTCAAAGATCACAGAAGTGACTCTCCCCGGATGGTCTGATGATGAGGAACAAGGCGGCCAGGGCTCGTCTCCACGTGGGAGCCATCTACGGATCAACCCCCCGCGCGCTTAACCACGGTACTATTCAGAGCCGACGTGGACCTTCCCACAAAGCCCGTGTGTGCCCAGTGCCTACTCCGTGTGCTCAACTACCAGAGCGTGCCAGGGCCCCGGACGCGCTCGATGCCACCCACTGTGCACCAGGCCATGTCTGAGCCACACTACCAGAGAGGGACGCAGGCCTGGACAGACCCATCACCAACTGTGGCCTTGCAATTGAATGGAAATGCATCTAACGCCATGGGAAGGAACTCGACTGGATCTGCCTCTCCGTTTCTCATCTCCTGCAGCCACCTCAGGGCCCCCAGCACACCAGGGAGGCCTGTCCCCTGTCCCAAAGCCAACCTCATGACTTGTGGCATTTTCCAGTCTATCCCCTGCTTGCCAACAAGGAGTCCTTTGGCCCAACGCATTAAATAACACCGTCCACGGTGCGTGTAGGACCATGGCTTGTTCTATCTTAATACTTAGCCAAAAATTCACCGGTTATATAATTTTTCAAAGAAAGCTACTATGAGTAAACATTAATCTCAATCTAAAGTGGCTGAAATTTATTTAACACCTTCAAGCGACTTCCTTAACAGACAAGCAAAGCAAATAGTACAGAGGCGGAGCACTCCAAGGAAGTCAGTGCCTGGGGCCCCCCTCGTTCATTCCAGCCCTCCCTCCTCCCCCCACAACCTTCTTCAAGGATCTCCCTGCATGACCTCCGCAAAAAATTCAAATTCCTTGCTGCGTTTTCATCCCAGAAGCCCCAACCCTGGCCCCTCCATCTCTCTCTCAGGGAGGCAGTGGAGAGGCGTGCGAACTCCAGCCAGAACTAGACCCCAGCTTCCGCCAGCCTGCTGCGCCCCCACCCCCCCGGGGCTGGGTGATCCTCGGCACCACTCAAGTTGTCTGCTCCCTTGCGGCCCCCCGCTAAAAGACAGGGACAGTGGCACCTATATTCTAGGGTCGTTATGAAGGG
Organism: Crocuta crocuta; assembly: GCF_008692635.1. Taxonomy (NCBI): domain Eukaryota; kingdom Metazoa; phylum Chordata; class Mammalia; order Carnivora; family Hyaenidae; genus Crocuta; species Crocuta crocuta. Next base: position 3,303,136 of record NW_027528796.1, read on the forward strand.
GACAGGAGATGAGCCACGGAAAGCCCTGCGCACAGGGCCTGGTGCAGAAGATGTTCAGTAAATAGCAGCCGGTGTTCTTGTGAATCCGGATGAGGGAGACCAGGACGCAGGGGGCCACCTCCCCCCCTCCTGTGACTGAGGTTTAGAACTCAGCACACAGCCGGTGCCCAAGAGATGTGTTAAATGAATCTCTACAAATGTTTCAAAAATGTTTTTGCTCAAAATCTGGATTTACAAAATATTTTCCTGAAACTCTGTGCAAGATGAGTGCGCCTCTGCTTGAGCCCAAATCTGTTTCGAGAGCCGATTTTGGGACGATGAGCTCCTGGTGAAGGGTTTGATTTAAATTTTACAGTGCCTGCAGAAGGGTGGTCAGAGTCCAATCGCTCCCTCTGTCCAAACATCGCTTCTCCCAGGCGCAGCCTGTCTAGGAATATTCTAGTGCCCTCCGAATCAATCAATCAGTCCACCTCAATTCTGGTAAAACCTGTCATTTCAAAAAAAAAAAAAAAAAATCCAGACGGCACTGGAAAACAGCAGGGGAAGAAAAATGTCCATTTCTTTTTAAAACACCTGCAGGTTCTTCCCCTGTAAAATGGGTGAAAGCCAAGTTCAAGTGCTATAATTCTCATAGCGAGCGCAGTTAAGCTGCCTAAAGGGGGTGATTTTACACGCGGGATGTTACGAGGTCAATTAATGAGGCTCCTTCATCTGGAGCCCGGGCTGTGCCCACTGGGAAGCACTCCGGGGAGAGCTGGCCGAGCCCTCTGGGGTCCCCGGTGAGGACTCCGGTAACCACGGTGAGGCACGCGCTCCCTTCTACGGAGCACAGCAGAACAGGCCGCTCGCGGGTGCGCTGGACACTGGGCAAATTCAGGTCCAGGTGCTTTCAGCCCGACCCCTCCTACTTCACTTCCCCCAGGCCGGCCCGTCCAGAGAGCACAGGAGGCAGAGCTCTTGCTTGACACCCTGTGTTTGGCATGCAGCCCAATCACATAAAAAGGAGACCACGCTCCCCCCGCCCCCCGGTCGTTCTTTACAGGCGCCCCTAGAGCTCCATGTTGGGGACAGAAGTCAGATATCCAGTGTCATTCCATCATCAAGGACAACAGCTTCAGGACCCCCTTCCCCCCAACAGCCCCGTGAAAATCTGTCACGGGCACGTTTACACCCACCTTCTGGAAGAGCCCAGCCCAGCCAGCCAGGAGAGGAGCGACCTGAGGGGACGCGGGCCCTGCCCTGGGGGCCCCCGCAGGCGCTCAGTGCGCCCTGTCCAGGCACAAGCAAGGAGGCTGAAAGGGGCTGATGGGAAGAGTACACGGAAAGGGTCCTTCCAGAAGTGAGCGAGGCTGTAAACAACAAAGATTCGGGAAGTGCATGCCCCTCCCCTAAAAAAAAGTTTTTTTTCTTTTCTTGGGAGAGAGAGAGGAGGGGAGGGGAGAGAACAAATACAGCTTCCTTCCCAGAGAAAATACTTTCCGGGGTCTGGACTTTGAAGGCTCCGTTCCACATGAGAGATGGAGGA
>NW_027528796.1:3304813-3338524 GCF_008692635.1 Crocuta crocuta
AAAAAAAAAAAAAAAAATCCAGACGGCACTGGAAAACAGCAGGGGAAGAAAAATGTCCATTTCTTTTTAAAACACCTGCAGGTTCTTCCCCTGTAAAATGGGTGAAAGCCAAGTTCAAGTGCTATAATTCTCATAGCGAGCGCAGTTAAGCTGCCTAAAGGGGGTGATTTTACACGCGGGATGTTACGAGGTCAATTAATGAGGCTCCTTCATCTGGAGCCCGGGCTGTGCCCACTGGGAAGCACTCCGGGGAGAGCTGGCCGAGCCCTCTGGGGTCCCCGGTGAGGACTCCGGTAACCACGGTGAGGCACGCGCTCCCTTCTACGGAGCACAGCAGAACAGGCCGCTCGCCGGTGCGCTGGACACTGGGCAAATTCAGGTCCAGGTGCTTTCAGCCCGACCCCTCCTACTTCACTTCCCCCAGGCCGGCCCGTCCAGAGAGCACAGGAGGCAGAGCACTTGCTTGACACCCTGTTTGGCATGCAGCCCAATCACATAAAAAGGAGACCACGCTCCCCCCGCCCCCCGGTCGTTCTTTACAGGCGCCCCTAGAGCTCCATGTTGGGGACAGAAGTCAGATATCCAGTGTCATTCCATCATCAAGGACAACAGCTTCAGGACCCCCTTCCCCCCAACAGCCCCGTGAAAATCTGTCACGGGCACGTTTACACCCACCTTCTGGAAGAGCCCAGCCCAGCCAGCCAGGAGAGGAGCGACCTGAGGGGACGCGGGCCCTGCCCTGGGGGCCCCCGCAGGCGCTCAGTGCGCCCTGTCCAGGCACAAGCAAGGAGGCTGAAAGGGGCTCATGGGAAGAGTACACGGAAAGGGTCCTTCCAGAAGTGAGCGAGGCTGTAAACAACAAAGATTCGGGAAGTGCATGCCCCTCCCCTAAAAAAAAGTTTTTTTTCTTTTCTTGGGAGAGAGAGAGGAGGGGAGGGGAGAGAACAAATACAGCTTCCTTCCCAGAGAAAATACTTTCCGGGGTCTGGACTTTGAAGGCTCCGTTCCACATGAGAGATGGAGGACCTTGGCCACTACGCCTCCCCGTGGGTTAGAGGCGGGAAGGACTCCTCCGCCTGCGGCACCGTCCTTGTCCACGGGGCAGAAACTTCCAGACTACCCGGGGAGCCGCCGGAGGTCCCGGCCGGGCCGCAGGGACGGGGCGGCGCGGCCCGGGGGAGAATCCAGCACCGTCACCCCAGGCTGCGAGCCGGGGCACCGGGAGAGGCCGGCCTCACAGCTCCCCCTTCAGAAATTCGAACCTGGGGGCGGGGCGCAGGGCCTTCCAGGGTCCTCCGTTCACACGCAGATCCGGCCGGGTCGCCGGGTCCCGCCGCGCGGCTGCTGCGGCGGGGAGGGCAGGAAGGTGGGGGAAGCGGGGAGAAGAGCCCGACGGGTGGCGGTCGGCAGGTGGGGCCCTCCCGGCGCTCCCCTCTCGGCCCACGAGGACGCTGTCCCTCGCTGTCCCCAGGGACNTTGCTCTCCACTGGCCTGGGCCCTTAGTCCTCAAGGTGGGTCTCACCGACCAGCAGCAAAGAGACAAAGCGACGCGTCCCCCGGGAAGGCCCGGCGCTAAAAAGGGCGTGCCTGGGACTACTGGCCTTTATTCCTATTGCCCCTTCTCGAGGGTCAGAATCATGCACGTAGCATTGTATCAAGTGAAAATGGGGCCCGCGGAGAGGCTCTTTTGAGCCTTCTTTGATGACGCCTGTGAGCCCACTACCCGCAGCTCTCAGGGTTAGATGGGACAAGCCCAGCCTGGCTGGTCGCCTGCATCCATCACACCTGCTGCTGTCCTCAGACGAGGTCCCCATGCACCCCACAATTGTCCTCTGCACCCGGCTCTCACGGCTGGCCCACAGCTGCCTTTGGGCGGCCCCGGAGGGCCCAGTGACATCCCTACAGAGCCCACAGCAGGCGCAGAGCATCCAAGCCTGCTCCCCGAGGAGCAGAGTGCAGGAGAAAACACCTTCCGCAGATGACCGTTAAAATGAAACAAAGCTGACGCTGAAAGCACTCCAAGGCCTCTGCGTGCGCGCCCCAGGTCGCAGAGACCTGGGCTGGGCCTCCGCCACCTGCCCCGCCCAACAGCCCCCTCAGGCCAGCCTGGAGGAGGTTTCCGCCTCCCCTGCCAGGACTGCCGTTTCCCCTGGGGCCCTGTTCTGTTTCTAGAACACTGTCATCCTTTCTGTTGGCTGAGTTGACTTGTGTCCAACGCACCACTTACTTGGCTTTTGAGGGGGTTCTCCGCGCACAAGGGGAACCCGGCAGCCGCAGGTGGCCCCGGGGGTTCGCCACAGGACCTCTGCTGGGCCCCCTCACGGGACACTGAGGTGGCCCCAGGCCCCTCAACTTCTCTCCCTTTGGCAGGACCTCTGTCTGCCAGTCCTTCTCCCTTTCCGGACTCCGTTCTTGGTGATCCCCAAAGCCACCCAGTGTGGCGCCCCTCTCTCCCCAGGTCACCCCTCCTCTGGCCTGTGGGGTCTGCGCACTAATGTGTGCACCTGCCGCCCCCTTTCCAGGCTCTCCCTCAGGCACCCCCTCTCCCAGCGGTGTCAAATCGCCCTCCTGTAGCAGCCGGGGACCCTGTCATTCCCAACGAAAGCCCTCACGATGCCCCCCAGCCCGCAGGCACACGGCCTGGTGCTTTAGGAGCTGGACAACAGGCCTGACCCCATGCTTGCAGCTTCCTGCCCAAGCTCTGTCGCTTCCAAGAGGCGTGCTGTCTCCCAAAGGGCCATTTCCGCCCTGCCTTCTGACCTCAGCCTGTCCTGAGCCTGTGCGCTCAAGCTCTGAGAGCCAGGCCTTCTCTCTCTTCCCCGTCCGCGTGACGTTTCCTGGGGGCGCTAGAAACCAGTTTATCCTGACTTATCATGGCGAATGGGTCCTACTTATTTCTAAATCTACCTCCTGGGCCCTGGCCTGGGCTTGGAGAGATTCTCAGGGTGGCGCCTTGACTCAGAAGACCCCAGTCTCTGTGGCCAGCTGCGTCAAGGAATGCGGTGTGACAGGGGCAGGTCTGACAGTTTCCATAACATCCTCTCGGAGAAAATGGTATTTGTATGGCGCACAGAAAAACCAGAGGGAGCCGTGGCAGACTTTGTCGTATTTGCTGAAAGTGCTAGTCTTTTACTTTTAGAAACGATTAAAGTATTTATCTTTTGTAAGAAACGAATAGTGCACATGATCATAAGAAAGTCCTGAACATGTATTAGAGGAGGTAAGACATTTGTAGAAAACTTCCCAAATAAAACAGGTCACAGTTTTAAATGAAAACCTGTGACTGCTTCATGCCGAGAACATGCCAGGTTTGACTGTGAAGATGCTGTGCACGGGCTCAGGACGGAGGGCACAGCTCGTGCGTCACCACCCAGATGCTTTCTCTGTGTGACCAGGTAGCTCTAAAGCCATTTGTTACAATCGCAGATTTTATAACAGCTGAAATTATCAAGAATCTAACGGCTCTTCCTTTTCTTTCACGGACACGTAACGTGGGAATTTCCTAGAACAGAGTGAATTCCAATCCGGTTGAACTTCTCACACCCAGCGTTTCCAAACTGCGACGAGGTGTGCCAGGCCAGAAGTGGTGTGCCCTCGGGCGGCCACTGACACAGCCGAGGGCCACAGCTCCACATGGAGGAGCCCAGGACGGCCAGACTTGTGCCAGGCGCCGAGGCCTCAACGTCAGCAAGGGGCCTTGACTTTGAAAAGCTCATAGAGCAAGAGGCGTGTGCCAGGAATAGGCCGCTGCACTCAAAGGCAAATTGATCTAAGCACGAGGAAGGGGCATCTCGCAGGGCCGCTGTGACAGCAGAAGTTTATTGTCCCCCAGCTCTGGAGGCCGGAAGTCTGAGATCAAGGTCTATGCTCCCTCTGCAGCCTCCGGGGTAGAGTCCACTTCGGGCCTTTCTCTTGGCTTCTGGGGGCGCTGGCCGTCCTTGGGGTTTCTCAGTTGCAGACGCATGGCTCCAAACTACTTGTCATCATGCTGCATCTCCCCGTGGGTCTGTGGCTCTGTGTCCCCTCTTATGAGGACACCAGCCACATGGGCTGTAGGGCGCAACCTACTCCAATATAACCTCCTCTTAACTATTTACATGTGCGACTACCTTATTTCCAAGTAAGGTCACTTTCTGAGGCTCCAGGAAGAAAAGGAATATGCGGAGCAGGGGAAAGGAGGGACAGGGGGGCATGACGGAAGTTTGAGCAGGGCACAGGGTGTAGGGAAATTAATGGGGGGGGGGCTGTGTCCTCAGGCCAGCAACATTAGGAAGCTTTGAGCACTTGAAGTGGAGCTGAGGCCGTGGCCAGAGCTGCTGGGCGGGAAGGGGCTTGGGAGGGGTGTGGTTGCTGTCCGGCGGTGGCCCGGCAGGGAACGAGCAGGGAGCGGACAGCCCTATGTCTCAGGTCCTGCCCTGGCACTGACCCAAGCTGAGAGGCAGGGAGAGGCAAGGGAGCCCCACGGCCACAGCACAGCTCTGGGAGGCAGAGACCGGCGTGAGGCTCGGAGACTGTCCGGCTAGGGAATATGTCACACGGGTAACCGGTGATCACGACACTGCTCCACGTCACAACAGGGGACACGCAGGGCGCAAGAGAGGGGCCCCTGAGGGCCGCTGCTGCAGCTGTCCAGGCCCGAGACACAGCTGCTGGGGAGCACGGGCTGGAGACAGATCTAGGAGACGAGGAAGGAGGCAGCGAGAGGAAGGAGCCGGGGCTGGGCCACATGTCGGGCTTGGGCAGCTAAGTGAGCGGCGAGTCGTCCTGGAGAGAAGGATGCAGGACACATGAGGGGGCAGGCGGGAGAGGATTTTATTTGTGCTTGGAAAGCCCTGGGGGAGGGGGTGCTGGATGTGCGGCTTTAGAGCCTCTGGAAGAATTGCAGGCTGGTGGGGGCGCTGGGTGTGGACAGCAGTGCAGGGCAGGGGAGAAGCTCCCAGGCGGAGGCTAGGATGGAGCCCAGGGACGCCAGCACTTAGGGGCCAGGCGGAGAGAAGCAGGGAACCGTGGCTCGCGTGGTGGGAGAGGCCGGCAGGGGTGCTGTCCAAGAGCCCGAGGAGGGCAGTTTCCAGAAGGGGAGGGGGAAGGCCAGGGAGTCAGATGGGGCACAGGAGTCCGGGCTTACAGGGGGGCGGAGTGGGGAGCGAGCAAGTGGAGGCCGCATAGAGCAGACAGACCTCCCCGGGAGGGTTCGCTGAGCCTGGGCAGAAAGGAAGGACCCAAAGCTGGAGCGGGGCCCGGGGAGGAGGAAGGGCACGTTTGCGGTGTCCGGACGTTTCCACGCACAGGCAGAAGGCGAGAGAACACGAGGGTGAGGCCCCGGGCGCCCATAGCTCACTTCATCAAGTGCATCAACTGCCAACACGTGCCCGATTGTCCCTCTCCTTGTGTGGACCCCCTTCCCGCCCCAGGCTGTTTTGCCGTATCTCATCTGCAAATGCTCAGTACGTATGTCTAAAAGAGATGGTTTTAGCCACCACACAAGCAGACAAGGGTAATCCCCGAAACAGCATCAAATACCCAGCTGTGCTCTCACCTCCCTGCCTGTCCTACGTTCTCACTATTGTATTTGTTTTTAAAGTGTATTCATTTATTGTGAGGGAGCGAGAGCGAAAGAGAGAGCGAGGGAGAGAGCGAGAGCAAGGAAGGGGCAGAGAGAGGGAGAGAATCCCAAGCAGCCTCCACGCTGCCAGTGCAGAGCCCCAGGCGGGGATCGAACCCAGCAACAGTGATATCAGACCTGGGCCTAAATCAAGAGTCAACGCTTAACTGGCTGAGCTGCCCAGGCAGGTGCCCCACTGTTGTGTCTTTTTTTTTTTTTTTAATGTTTTATTTATTTCTGAGGAAGAGAGAGAGGCAGNGCAGCCTCCCCCTTCGCGATGCGGTCTCACGTGTCCTTCCGCCCCCTGCCCTTCCTGAACTTGGCGGTGGGCAGATTCGGGCACCGAGGGGCACAGCACATGCGACAGCGGGCGTCCCCTGCCCGAGTCGGTTATTCACCGGGAGCGGGAATCACGGAAGGAGTGAAACCGCGGCGCCCCCGCCTCCGGGCAGCGCGCTTCCCTACGGACGGGCCTGCCCTGTTGGTTACTCAGCTCTGAGCTGCGGTGCCTACCGGAAAGGCAGGGAAGCCCTTCCTTCGTTGGCCAAGTTTCAGGGTAACGTGCCTGCCGATCTAGCACGCTTCGAACGTTACCAGCCGGCTTCCTCTCGCTTCCACTTGCCCTTTTTGTTACGTGCACTGGCGCCTGGCACCTGGCTGTGCTCCGGCCCGGCCCTTGCTCTCCCTCCTTCGCCCGTTCTGGCCAGAGGGAACCACCTGTAATTGTCTCCTGAGTCCTTCTGCCACGACCTGGTCCTCTGACAGCGTCCCTGCGTTCTCACGTGACAACACATTCTGGGCTCGCCTCACACGGCTGCCCCGACCCGGGCCCGGCCAGTTCTCTCGGGAGGCGCCGTCCTACGAAGCCACAAGAGCGAGTGGGAATCGGTGAGCACAGGAAGGGGGGCTGTCAGCTTCAACGACACAGGTCCCTCCAGGGGCAGAAAGACGAGGAATCCAAAACACGTGATGAGGAGTGAGGCTCGGGAGGGGACGGGGACGAGACGGATGGAGACAGATCATTTCCTGGGCTCCAGGAGGGACGTCATCTGCTCTCCCTGGGCGCAGAAAGTGAAGTCAGGGGCTGAAGGGGAAGAGGAGGAGATGGCTTCTGGTGTTTGGGGACAATCAAGAGGATTTACGGGAACAGCAGCGGACGCTCCCTGGAGGGCAGCAGGTGCTGGCAGCCAAGAGACAGAGAGTAATGATATCGCGAATTTCTCTCGGTGCCAGCCTGTGTGTGTCACAGAATGAGCCAGAGTCTGTGACCCGAGTGACCTCGAGAGAGGACGAAGGTGGGCAGATCCAACCTCAGGGGTCAGCTTTTGCCGCCCCCCAATTTGCAGGGAGGAGTCACTCCACCTGCTGGAAGGTTCGTCTTTCATGACAAAAGAACCACGAAGAATGACACCCTACTGTGTGCAAAATATGCCCTGGGCTAGCAGCTGGGGTTGCCATGCGAAGTCCGGTTTAAAACAAGGACCTTCTGTCCCCGAGCGGTGTCTGCGGGGGCCGGGGGGCGAGGCCAGGGCACATCCCCAGGAGCAACAGACAGTTCCCGGGGGGAGGACCTCTCTGGTCAGAGCTCTGGCCATTCTGGCCTCAGAGTCAGAAAAATCAAAGCATTTAACACTATTAGAGAGGCGAGGAAAGGTAAAATCAGAACAGGTTTACTTAACACGGAGAAGAGAAACTTCATTTTATCTCCACTCGTCAAAAGGTCAGAATTCCGGCAGGAGAGTGAGGCGATCTCTGTTCAGTTCTCCACTCTTACTGGCGGGGGCCCTGGGAACCTCCCTGTACCCTCCGGAGCACCAGCCCTCACGCACGGTTCCCTGGGGGCTGACGTGACAGTGAAGGAGGTCACAGGTTAGGATGACACCTGGCAGAGATCTTTTTTTACCCTTTTGTCCGTCTGCGAATCCTTATCACCTAGATTCGAGCCTGGCACCCAGGAGACACTGAATAAACCCTTGATGCTGAATGACGGGTCACAAGCGTGCGGTGGCTCCACCATAAATACTGGCAAACACAGCAAATCAGCATGAAAGAGGGACGGTTCCCGGGCGTATACTGGACGCTGGGCTAAGAGGGAACTACAGAGTCCCTGTCAGCAGCTTATTTTGTTGACTTGCCAGTTTCTTCTTAATGTTTATTTCTTTTTGAAAGAGAGACGGTGGGGAGGGGGTAGGAGCAGGGAGAGACGGAGACACAGACTCCAAAGTGGCTCCAGGCTCTGAGCTGTTAGCACAGAGACCGATGCGGGGCTTGAACTCATAAACCGTGAGATCACGACTGGAGCCAAAGTCGGACTCTTAACTGACTGAACCACCCAGGTGCCCCAATTTGCCAATTTCTTCTAAAAATGAAGTTTGGGGCACCTGGGCGGCTCAGTCGGTTAAGCGTCTGACTCTTGGTTTCAGCTCAGGTCAAGATCTCACAGTTCCCTAAGTTTGAGCCCCACGGTGGGCTCTGTGCTGATGATACAGAGCCTACTTGGGATTCTCTCTCTCTCTGCCCCTCCCCTAGTCACACTGTCTCTGTCTCGCTCAAAATAAATAAATAAACCTAAAAAATTAAAAAATAATAAAACAAGAATGGAGTTTGATTTCCTGACCCTTGTCTTTAGTGTAAGTCATGTTCAGGTTTGGTTCCGTGGCATAAAGCTAACAGAGGTTTTAAAGTCAAACATGCCTCCAAAGTTCCTATGGGTCACTCTGCAGCCACCCCCCCCCACCCCCTCGCCGGCAAATGCAGAGGCATCTGTGAGGGGCCACGCAGTGCCACATCAGTGGACGGGTGTCAAAGAGTGGCCTGGCTGCCCACGCCCACCTCCCTCCTGCAAGTGTGCTCCTCGCTACTGCTGCTGGGCCGATCAGCACTTAACTAGATGTGTCACCATGGAATGTTCCAGAACGTGTTTATGCCTCAGTGTTTTCTCCTCTAATGCAGGGCCACTGAGCGCTCTGTCGTGTCAGGCGCCGTCCCTGCCACACGGAGGAAAAGGGCAGGTGACCAGCTCAGGGAGCTCACCCTCTAGCTGGTATGAAACGACACCAAACTTCAAGCCACAAAGCCTCCAAATCCCCCCAAATCCTCAAGCAGGTTACACGTTTTCCAGTTTTAACTTAAATAATTTTAAAAGTCTCTTAGAAAAAAAATAATGTATTTTGTTGATATTGTAACTTTTGTGAATCAAACAAGATTCTGAACATTCGAAGGAGCCCATCAAAGGAGCGCGCTGGTGAGATGAAATTATCTTCACCCAACTGACCTTGCTTAAGACGTGTGGGGTTTTACATTTCCATCCCGTTCGGCGGGGAAACTTCTAGGGCCCCTATATGAAGACCCTGCAGCTCAAGCCAGAAACATCACACTGATGAGTTAGGGCAATGCCTGGGGTCGGGGGGCAGCCATGGGCCTGGTGTGGCCCACAGTGGGTCGCACCCCGGTTTTCAGTGTCCAGTAGTAGTGGTCAGATGGCGTTCAAACCCTTCCCGGCTCTCCCCTTTGTGGGGGGCGAGGGAAATGGTTCCCGCAGCTCTCCTGCCTGTTAAGAGGTTTGTCCTGGCACCTGGACCGTTAAACAGCAGGCCCGGGAGGGAGAGAAAGACACAGTTACAAGCAGGTGCCAGGGCCCTAAGCAGAGGCGAGGCTCGGGCCCGGAGCCGAGGAGGCACTTTTGGTGGTCAGCCCACAGCAGGGATGAGGAGGGGCCGGAAAAGACACCTCAACCGGTATTTCCTTAATAATGTAAAGAAAATGCTTAAGGAACGCTCTGTCCCTCCTCCAAACTTGTATGAAACATTTCCACTCTTTTTTTTAAAATCAAACCTTGATCGAGTCAAGATAATTCTGACATACCCTCAAGGTGAAATCCTGCTCGGTCATTCAAAGCACTTCCGAAGGAGCTGACGTGTGCGCCACGGAACGGTACAAGCGAGAGATGAAACCATTCCAACCAAGTTCAAATATCCATGCATTTCTAACAGCCTGGAAGGATTCACGCCGAAACCAGGAACGGCTGTCCCTGGGAGGCGAGGTCACTGGTCGGCTTTACTTCCTTCTTTATATGTCATTGCATTTTACCCATTTTGCAAAAAGCACTTAGTAATTTTTAATCATTTGAGCCTTGGCCCTGCGTCGGGCTCTGTGCTAGGCTGTGGGGGTCAAGGCCCTGGGAGCACGTAGGGAGGCTGACTGGGAGGCACAAGGCACGAGTGTGGCAGGAAGGCAGCAGAAGGGAGGGGGCCCGGGGCTCAACGCAGGCTGGAAAGCAGCCCCAAGGTGGTGGCGGCGGGGTGAGGCATTCAAGGTGAAGAGAAATATGGGAACCAGGAATCGCATTTGAGAAAGAACAGCATGTGCTGACGTAGGAGGGTGTCCTGAAGAAAAATGATCTAAATAACACACAGCAGTTCACGCAGGGGAAGAATAAGCCTTAAGGGGAAAGTGCTTGTCCCCACAAATACTCCAGGAAGCACAAGGTCAAGGCACCATGAGATGCCGTTCCATCAAATGAGCCAGGAGAAGAATGACTTACAGCAGGCGAGGGACCCGTGGGCATCAGTCACTCCGCCGGAGAGCGGGGCGGGGCCGGCATTCTAGAAGGCAACACGGAAGGTGCATTTAGTCTCCATGTTCCTCCCTCTGGTCCAGGAGCCTGCAACCCGTACACAACTGAACCCCACACAGGCGGGCCTGGGGTGTGGACAGAGCTCTATACAGGCAGACGTTCACACTGATTCATTCCTTCACTCTGGGGGGTGGGCTCGGGGGTGAGCATGGCTTCGCTCTGCTACATGACTGCCGTACGGGAACCCGTAGTCTTCGGTAGGGAGCAAACAGTACGTGGTCAGAGATTTAAAAACCTGAGCTAAATATACACATTCCATTTCGACCGCACGGGGCGTTTCCAGAGCGTTTACTCATCATCTTACTTGGTTTCGTGGCCTTTCTGCAGGTTGGGCCGGACAAGCCTTGTCGGGGGAGAAGTCACTCGCTGGCGGGCCCCTCCTGGCACCTTCCCCAGAGAACCTGATGCAACCGCAGGCCCTGCGAGGCGCCGCCCCNCTAGGGCTCCAAACTGAAGCCACAAGGGATCAGACTTTTGGTAATTTTTTTTAAGTAGCATGGATTAATGTTAAATTTGTCCTAGCTGGGTCTGTGCATTGTCCTTCCTTCCTCAGAGCCCCTAATATCCGAGCCAGGAGCCCAGTACACACTCAGCCATGATTACTTAACTGATGTATCGAGAGGCCCCTGGAAAATTGAATCTGATTTAAGAGAAGTAAAGGCCCCAGATCGTATGCCAGAAGAAAACAAAGAATAAAAACTTGTACTTTACTTTTTTTCTTTTTTCTAAGTGTTGCATAACTTACAGACCTGTTGCACAATGATATCTAACCTTCAGTTGATAAGCATGTGTTGGTTGAACACGTTCTGTGTGCTATGCGGCAGTCGGGGGACACGGATGAGCTGCCACCTCTTCCCCTGAGTTGCTGCCCAGCAAGCGATGCCGGTCTACACCATTTCCAGACTTCCCGTCCCTGCCCCGGCGGACTCTGGCACCCTCCCTGCCCCGCTGGCCGTGCTGGATTCCCGAACGGTTTCACTTCCTGGGTGGACGGGGGATTTGTTTCTGTTTCCTGATGACCTGGTTCTCAACATTCTTCCATTAAACCACATACCTCAGGGAGGTGTGTATATCTGCTTGTGTCCTCTTTGCTGACCCCCATCAGCATGAGAGGCGTGGCTTCAAACTGTTCAAAGAGCCACCTGCACGTAAGAATCTACAAGTCTAGGGAGCCTGGGCGGCCCAGTCAGTTGAGCATCTGATTCTTAGTTTCGGCTCAAGTCACAATCTCGTGATTCATGAGGTGTTCCCCCCCACCCCCCACCCGCTGGCAGCGCAGAGCCTGCTTGGGATTCTGTCTCTCCCTCCCTCCCTCTCTCTCTGCCCCTCTGCTGCTCATGCTCTCTCTCTCTCTCTCTCTCTCAAAAACAAATAAACATTTAAAAAAGAACCTACGTGTCTATATATTTCTAGAAACTTCAGTCTCTTCCTGCCCTCAGGTATGTCAGCACTAATGAATACAAGCATTCAGTGAGATCTCTTGATCACAGCCTAACCTCTGATTGTCACAATTACCTGGTTGAACCACCTCTTCAAGGAAGAAATGACAACTGAAAATAATTACAATAAACCTGAGTCAAAGTTCACCAAAGACCTACTGATAGAAGCTGCTTAGTTTATGACGTGGGTAACACAGGATACTTATTAATAACAGCCTGCACTTACTAAGTGCTCCCCACTGGGCTACACTCATTAGAAACATTTTATTTAGACATGGCAATGGGCCTAGGAGGGCAGTTAGCTATATCCCCATTTTAAAGATGGACAAACTGACTTCAGAAAGGAATACACAGCGCTAGGGTTCCAACCCTGCGTCTGACTCCTATCCACTAAATGTCATTAAAAGTCTTTTATTTTTATTTGTTGTAATGTTTATTTATTTTTAAGAGAGAGAGAAAAAGAGAGTGCAAGCAGGGGAGGGGTAGAGAGAGGGGGAGACACAGAATCCGAAGCAGCTCCAGGCTCTGAGCTGTCAGCACAGAGCCCGACGCAGGGCTCGAACTCACAAACCATGAGATCGTGACCTGAGCCAAAGTCAGACGCTTAACCAACTGAGCCACCCAGTTGCCACAAAAGTCTTTTATTTTTTAAAAAAGACGTTGCAATTCCTGTTTTTAAATATCTATCTGTTGGGGGGGGGGCTGGGTGGCTTAATTGATTAAATGACTCTTAACTTCGGCTCAGGCCATGATCTCACAGTTTGTGAGATAGACCCCTGTGTCAGGCTCCACACTGACAGTGCAGAGCCTCTTTGAGATTCTGTCTTTCTCTCTCTCTCTCCCCCCCCCCCACAAACACACACACTCTCTCTCTCTCTCAAAATAAATAAAAATATCTTTATAAAATATCTATCTAGGGGCGCCAGGGTGGCTCAGTAGGTTGAGCGACGGACTCTCTATTTTGGGTCAGGTCATGATTTCATGGTTGTGAGATCGATCCCCACATGGTGCTTGGTACTGACAGCCTGGAGTCTGCGTGGGATTCTCTCTCTTCCTCTCTCTATCCTTCCCCTTGCCACATGCACGCATGCTCTCGCTCGCTCTCTCTCTAAAAAAAAGAGAAGCTGTAATTCCTGTTTTCAAAATAGCTGTGTACCTACATCGATGTACCCACACATCTGTATCTATGCATGGTTAAATGTGTGCATACATATAACATGCACACAATTCCAAGCATACAAGCAATTTTAACAAAGAGCCGGCCATTTCCATGGCTAAGATGGGCCTGAAGTCATCTTGCTGCTTCCTACCTGAGCTGTCACAGACGTAAGCAGGCGGAACAGGCCCGCTGGCCCCCCTCCCGCCGCCCTCGGTTCTTGCGGCTTCGCGTGCAGGGTCCTGAAGAGCTCAGAAGGGACCGCTCCAGGACTCCGCTAGTTGCCACGGCAACCGCCAGGCCTCCAGCCCCGGGCTCAGAAGTGGGTCGGGAAGGTGTGCAGTTGGGTGACGGCCCCCAGGAGGGCTTCCGGAAGCCCGCCCTCCCCTCTGGAGCAGTCCTGCGGCAGAGGCTGGGGGCACCCCTCCAGCCTGGCCCCGGTTTTGGGGGAGGGCAGGTAGGTGGAGACGGGTGGGCCTCCTCACTCACACTAGGGAAGAGCGAGAAGAGAAGTTCCTACTGGGGAAACGGAGCTGGGCGGGCGCTCTGCTCCCCACTCACCCGAGGCCGGCGCGCCCTCCACTCATCACGGAGGCTCCATCCCTGCAAGCTCCCCGCAGGGGTGGATGGGAAATCGCTCCTGGGGCGTGATGGGAAGAGCTCACTGGGGGATGATGGGAAACGCCTCGTGGTGGGTGATGGGAAGGGCTGTCTGGGGCATGATGGGAAACGCCTCGTGGTGGGTGATGGGAAGAGCCCGCTGGGGCATGNGGGCCTCCTCACTCACACTAGGGAAGAGCGAGAAGAGAAGTTCCTACTGGGGAAACGGAGCTGGGCGGGCGCTCTGCTCCCCACTCACCCGAGGCCGGCGCGCCCTCCACTCATCACGGAGGCTGCATCCGTGCAAGCTCCCGCAGGGGTGGATGGGAAATCGCTCCTGGGGCGTGATGGGAAGAGCTCACTGGGGGATGATGGGAAACGCCTCGTGGTGGGTGATGGGAAGGGCTGTCTGGGGCATGATGGGAAACGCCTCGTGGTGGGTGATGGGAAGAGCCCGCTGGGGCATGATGGGAAACGCCTCGTGGTGGGTGATGGGAAGAGCCCGCTGGGGCATGATGGGAAACGCCTCCTGGTGGGTGATGGGAAGAGCTCACTAGGGGATGATGGGAAACGCCTCGTGGTGGGTGATGGGAAGGGCTCGCTGGGGCATGATGGGAGACCTTTGCGGGTGAATTATGGGAAGGGCCTCCCTGGAAAGGTTTTTAAGGGGTAGAGGAGTATTTCTTCCTTTTTTTTTTCCAGGGAAGAAACCCCCTTCTGGTGATGTCCTCCCCTTTTTGCCCCTCATTCCCCCAAAGGAAGGAGGAGGATGAGTTAAGGGGGCATTTTGAGGGCCTTCAGAGTTTGAGAACAATGCCTTAGTGATCGCCAGGCACTTCGGGGTCACCTGGGAGCTAGGGGTCAAGGAGTCTGGGGCTACCAGGACCCAGCTTGGCCTGATGAAATCTTCCCGGGACTCCCCAGGTCTCTCAGAGGGAGAGAGCCTGATCTGATCCAGGGAACTCTTCTGGAAGGAAGAGTTCGGATCAGATCTCGTGTTGCTGCGGGAGGCGGGGGAGGGGGCGGCCCTGTTGTTACCCGTATTGCTTTATTTGGACAGGTGCTAAACCTGCAGGGTAGTGAAATTCCTGTAGATTGAAAGATTTGGGAGGAGGGGACGCTGGCTAATTTGCATGGGACATCAATCAAGTTGTAAATTTTAGGGTTCTCCAGTGCTGTGGCTTGGCACCCGCTGCTTACTAACGATGTGATCCAGAACAGGGTTTGCTTAAGCCAGTTTCTGGGTTTGTTTTCATTCTAATGCTCATTGAACCAATGGTTCTCTGCTTGGTAGATGGCTAAGGCCACTTCTAGAAAACCAGAGCTACTCCTTTAAATCAGAGATCTGGGAGGCAGTGGGGCGATGAGCAGTAATAGCTTTGAATCCCACTGGCTCTATGATCTCAAGCAACGACTTTACCTCTCTGTGGTTTCCTTTCCCCGGCTGTATGGTGGGGGAACGGCAGCAAGGAATTCATAAGATAATTCACGTGAAACTCTTAAAACACTGCCTGCACAGGGCTGCTGGGGGGCTCAGCCTGTTAAGCGTCTGACTTCAGCTTGGGTCATGATCTAAAGGTTGTGAGTTCAGCTCTGTGCCGACAGCTCAGAGCCTGGAGCCTGCTTCAGATTCTGTCTCCCCATCCCTGCCCTCCCACCCCCCAGCTCATGCTCTGCCTCTCTCTCTCTCAAAAATAAATAAACATTAAACAAAATTAAAAAAAAAAACCCACAGCCAGCACAAGTTGGAACTTAGCAGACTTTAGTAACTGTCACTGTTAGAGCAAATCTGAAAGTTGAGTTTCTGACATTTTCCTACCTGCATAAAAGCAAACATTTATTCACATTACTATTACCATTACAGATTTCTCACGTTAAAATATTTTCGACATTTTATT
The DNA here is from genome assembly GCF_008692635.1 of Crocuta crocuta. Taxonomy (NCBI): domain Eukaryota; kingdom Metazoa; phylum Chordata; class Mammalia; order Carnivora; family Hyaenidae; genus Crocuta; species Crocuta crocuta. The sequence goes on from NW_027528796.1 coordinate 3,320,145, forward strand.
ATAAAAAGACATACTTCATCGTAGTCAGTGTGGCAACTGTCAAGTGTAAAGTAGATTGTACTCATCTATATCCCAAACACCTCACTCCCCCACTACCCACCCTCCCTGCAAGAAAAGCTGTTAAATTTTGGTGTTTATCATCTTTTTTCTTCGCAACTAACAAATAATGTTAATTGTAGGGCGTTGTGTGCTAATTTGCTTGTCAATTGTTTCTTTTTTCTTTTTTTAAAAATGTTTTATTTCTGAGAGAGAGAGACAGCAGGAGTAGGGGAGGGTCAGAGAGAGAGGGAGACACAGAATCCGAAACAGGCTCCAGGCTCTGAGCTGTCAGCACACAGCCCGATGCGGGGCTTGAACCCACGAACCGTGAGATCATAACCTGAGCCGAAGTCAGATGCTTAACCAACTGAGCCACCCAGGCGCCCCAATTGTTTCTTTTTTCAATAAGTGATGTGTTTGGGCCTGAGATCTGGGGAAGATGCTACTTTCCATTGTGTCAACTGTGTCCGAGGGAAAGAAAGGCCTGCAAAGTGTGTGTGTCTGAAAGGCCTGTGGATGCTTCCCTCGTGCATCTGGCACACACTAGGCTGTCAGGCAAGGTCAAACTCCGTGTTTCCTCAGCCACCCCTCCCCCTACTCTGACAGCCATAACACACAGCACACCTTGGGGCGTGGGAGGGGTGTGAGGGGAATTTTCTATTAACGATAAGTGAATTCTTTGTAATATTTCTGTCATTACCGTGATGTAGCTCTCATAATAAATAACAGTACGTTAATAAAATATTATTTTTGATCCCTTTGGCAGCTCTTTGAGATTAGAAGAGCTTATTCCCCTCACTTTACAAAAGAGGAATCCAAGGTTCAGAGGGCGGCTGAATTGCCTGAGGTTACCAAAGCCATGGGAACCCAGAATTAGCACGTGGACCTTCCGGCTCTTGGAGATTAATGTTTTCACTGGACAATGAGGCCTTTAACACTGGTCTCCCCCCTTCCCTCATCGAGATCAATTTTTTTGGAATACTTAAATATTGGGTTTAAAGAAATAAAACAATTGGGTTAGTGTTATTGCTGAAGGTACTAAATGTCAGAAAGCAATGATATTTAGATTTAAGATGACACAGTTACTTGTAAAGTTTGCAAACACACATTAGAAATCAGATGTACAAATGTTTGATGGCCAAACCATATAGAAAAATAAAACACTGATGCACAAGCTGCAGCCCAGGAAACCAATCCATTATTTATAGTAACCAGTGCAGGAAGCCAGCCTGCTGTAAGCCAGGCTTGTAGGAAGTCAGCCCACTATCTCTACCAACTGGTCTAGAACGAACAATAACATCACTAACAATTGGCCAGGACTTGATTAGTAACTGAGCAGTTCCCTGACCTTTTCCTTTCTTCCAGCTCAGGATCAACCAGAGAAAGCTCGATTTGCACTGATAACCAGTCACATGGGATGTCCCACTGATGTGGTTTTGGGGTGATGGTGGGGTCTGGAGCTGATGGCCAAGAAAGAATTCTTGAAGCGGTCTTTGGTGCACAAAAGGTGACTTTATTAAAGCCCGGGGACGGGACCTGTGGGCAGGAAGAGTGGCCCCGGGACCATGAGGAGAGACTGGTTATATACTTGGGAGCTGAGGGAGGTAAAGTCAAGGGGAAGTTTCCAATGAGATTCTCCTATGCTAAAAAAGACTCACAGGATACTGAAGGCCTAGCTATTGTCAAGCTAAGGTTGTTTTTCCCCCTAGAAAAGTATTAGCATTAAGACAGTGGGGAGTTTTACTCTGCCAGCCTCAAGTATTTGCCAATGGGCTGCAGGTTATAAGGAAATTTAATTTTACCTGCCATTTCCTTCTGCCTTTGTTTCCCACATCGCAATGGAGGGGTATTGTTGGGGCTCCAGGAAACGGGGTCTATAGGGTTCTGGAGATTAGGCTACTGATAAGATTGCCTCTTTCTTGTAATTTACTAAGATATTTGTAAACTGATGGAGACCCAAGTCGTGCAGGACTGTGATGTCCCATCAGTTAACCATTTCTGTCCCCCTTTCCTTCGTTCTTGGGCAGCCAGGAGTGCCCGAGGAGTGTCACACATGTCCCACCTGGGGTGGGGGGTGTTTGCGGGGGTGTCAGCCTGCCTTACGCTCCCTCAGCACCGCTTCTAGTTAGCCGCCTACAGCTTCTCGGGGCCAGCTGCTGTGACCCGGGCACCCCGGGGCCTCCCTGTTCTCCACTGTCGGCTTTGCCACTCCTCTGCCTGCCTGGGAGCCTCGGCCAAGACGCAAGTCACGGTGGCTGAGTCCTTGGCTATAGCAAAGCTCTGAATAAACAGTCTTTGCTTGTTCTCATGTGGGTGGTCTTTGTTTATTCACACCCACAAGTTAGAGGTCCTTTTAAGTGCAACTGATGAAGAAAGACCTCGACCATAGTTCCATCTCACCAGGGACCTAAAGACCCAGATGGACTGGACTGCACTGGCCTGGCTGGGCGTCTACTGTGGGAAAACACTTTTCCAGGCGCTGCGGGGGCCGATAGCTAGATAGGAGGGGGGCCGCTCTGTGGATGGATGATAGGTAGATGGAGGGAGGGAGGGATGATCGGTAGGTAGGCCGTACGTGGTGTTGAAGTTCCTTCCTCCTTAGGGTCTAAGGGGGACTGCCCTCACGTTCGGGGTGGAGACGGGACGTCAAACCCTGAAGGGCATCACTGCGGAAGCGTCTCTGCCAGGAGGTTAGAACTGACTCCTTGCGTCGGGAGACGTTTATAAACATGAGAAAAGATCTCAGCGGGCACATGTCTGTGGACTGCCAACGTTAAAAGGCCAGAAGAGCCCAGATAGGTGAGGAAGGGCGGGCAGGGCCCACGGAGGGACCCAAGTAGCCCAGGGGAAGGGTCGGAAGGGGCAGTGCTCAGCGCCGGGCAGAGATGAGGCCCTCTTGAGAGCTGGCGCGGTGCACCTTGCGCACCAACTCTTTGGGGCCCTGGTCAAAGGTGGCTCCACGGTACAGCATCACCCAGCCTCCAGCTAAAGCGTCCCTGGGACCTGTCCCACGGCGTCCAGGTAGGAGGCTGGTGGGTACCAAGCCCATCCCAAGCCCCGCCCCCTCCCTCTTCCCGGGCGGCGATTGGTCGAGGTGCCCCTCCCGTTGCTATGACAGCGCCGAGAGCTTCCACTGGCTCTGCCCCTTCCCGCCTCAGACCACGCCCCCTCCCTTCCCGGGCGGCGATTGGTCGAAGTGCCCTTCCCGTTGCTATGACAGCACCCGCACGCCGCCAGTGGCTCCGCCCCGTGCTTCCCACCCTCCGCCCGCGCGGGTGGGGAGGCGGGACTGGCCGCGTCTCCTCGGCGACGGCGGACGCGGCGGTGCGAGCAGCGGTGCCTACCTCCTGGGGACGCGCTGGTGGCGGCGAGGACCCAGACGGGGACTAGGCCATGTCGGACCTGGGCTCGGAGGAGTTGGAGGAGGAGGGAGAGAATGATCTTGGGGTGAGAGCTCCGGTGGTGGGGGCTCCCCAGACGCACCCCCGGAGGAGGCCGGCCACAGCCCCCCGGCGGCCCGGCCAAGGACAGGGACGCGCTGGCCGCGCGGCCTGGAAGTTGGCGGCGAAAGGTGAAACGCGGTGACGTCTTCTTGCCGCGGCCCTTCTCGCCGCCTCCTCCCCTCTCCAGCCCGCCTCCCGTTAAAGGCAAAGATTTCCAAGTCAAAGACTCGGGAAGCCTCTTTCCTGCTGTCAGTCCAGGCAGTCTCCTTGGGGTGGGGGGGGGGTCACCCCGACTTGAAATGCTGTTCTGTGATGGAGCTTGGCCCCTCGGGGTCAAGGATGGTGAAGGCAAGCTGCTCCCTGGCAGCCTTCAAGAAATGCCCAGAAGGTCTCGGGCTCAGCGAAGGCTTCCTGTGGGTCTGGAATGCCAGGCTCTTTCTTCAGTGTGGTAGCAGCCGACCCAAGTCTCTGGCATTGCTCCCTGGCTTAGGCAGCAGAGAGGCGGCGTGCGGTGCACCTCCAGCGAAGTGCTTTTATGTACACGTGTTCACAGATTAGCCGCTCTAACCCAGAGGGCGACCGCTTCTTGGCTGACACGTTGGGAACCCCAGCCACTGTGTGTGTGTGCGCGCGCAGGGCACAGCGTTGGGATAGTTTCAGAACTAACTGAAGAGCCTGGCATCTCTGCTGGGATGGACGTGTTGGCGCCTGCGCAGCCCTGTGGGTTAGCTTGGTGCGTCTGACTCTCAGCTTCTGCCCCATTTACTGCCCAGGACTAGCGCCTGCACCACGTGGGGCCGCCTGGCCAGGTGGGAGAGCCAGAAGTGCCAGGGGTCTACATGGTGTCTGGACAGCCAGTGCTGGCCCTAAACAGCAGGACGAATCACAGTGATTGACACTCCCGAGTCCTTGTGCACGGAGGCCGAGTCTGGGACATCTCCTGACCTCCCCATGCTGGCCGGCCTCCTCCTTCATGTCTGTTTCCCCCTCCCCTTTACTGGCTTCTCAGTGAGCACTTTGAAAAAATCGCTTGTTCAGGGTCTTCTTCTGGGGGAGCCCAAACTACCACATCTGCCCAGGAAGACTTCAAGTCTGTCTCCTCAAATAGCCCTGCTGACTTATAACTTTTTAGTGCCCGTCATTGTAGCTTAAATCACAGCTGGGGTCATTTTATTTATTTATTTTTTTTTAATTTTTTAATGTTTTATTTATTTCCAGGAGAGAGAGAGAGAGAGACAGCGTGAGCAGGGGAGGGTCAGAGAGAGAGGGAGTCACAGACTGAAACAGGCTCCAGGCTCTGAGCTGGCAGTCAGCACAGAGCCCGACGCGGGGCTCGAACCCACGAACCGCGAGATCATGACCTAAGCGAAAGTCGGACGCTTAACCGACTAAGCCACCCAGGCGCCCCAGCTGGGGTCATTTTAAAGGGTTGCCCTCCTGTTCAGCCACCCCAGTGGCTCAGTAGGGGTGCACTGGGAGATCTTCTGAGTGGGGTGGGGAGAGCTTTTATAAATTTTGAATTTAGACTAATGCTGCAATAAATGTGTAAGGTCATGCATTAAATTTTTTTTAAGTTTATTTATTTTTTAGAGAGAGAGAGTGTGTGTGTGAGCAGGGGAGAGAGAGAGAGAGAGAGACAAAATCCGAAGCAGGTTCCAGGCTCTGAGCTGTCATCACAGAGCCCAACATGGGGCTCGAACTTACAAACCGTGAGATCATGACCTGAGCTGAAGTTGGAGGCTTAACCGACTGAGCCACCCAGGTGCCCCTAAGATCACGCATTTTTACCTTCCATTCTGAGGAAGGATTTCTGAGCTGGATCGTGCTGGGAAAGGGAATCTATAGCAGTGCTTGCTTCAGAAGTCCCAGTCGGGTGTTTGAACTTGTGTTGTAATATCCCTGCAGGTGCAGATCTATGTCAAATCATTCCTCTGTACCTTGGCCCTTTTACTATCTGTTATGGGCACTCTGCACTCATGGTTAAGTGTGGAGGAAGGTTTATTTTATGCAGAGTCAGAGGAAACAGGTATATTGCACACTTGTGTTAACATTTTTTTTATTGGTTTACTTTCAAGATATGTAATTATTTCCATATGAGTCTATGAGTGAAGTTCAAGTCTCTTGATAAGGAGTTCACACTTGGTAAGGAGATAAACTAAGTGGAGTTAGGGACACTTGTGACAGCTGAGCCCTATTTCCTCCTGCGTTCCCCCTGGCTGCTTCCTCTCCCACTGGAGCCTCCTGAGACCTCAAACGCCCAGGGAATCACTTGAAGCAAGAGTTGTCTTTGCATTTTAAGTCCTGGATTATTGGAGGAAGCCTCAGGGAGGGGCCTGTGTGGCTGAGGAACAATTCCACCTACATATGTTATTTCAAACATGTTTCCATAAAGAACGCAATTTGGAACACCCGGAGTTTTGTTTGTAGTGTTAAGGATTAGCATGATACCTTACAAGCTCAGAAGTTGCAGGGAGAGAGTGAGGTTTCCACCAGCGACAGGTTCTAGGTGTGTCACCTTGGACAAATGCCCCGTTGCGCCCAGGGGCTGTTGCCTACCTCACCTGTACGATGGGGCTGAGGATTGGGAGAGATTCAATGACACGCTACTTACAAAATGTTTAATATATCGTTAGTGGTGAATACATAGTAGGTGTGATGGTCATCGTTTCTTCTGCCCAGGAGTATGAAGGGGACCGGAACGAGGTTGGCGAACGGCACGGACACGGGAGAGCAAGGCTGCCCAACGGGGACACGTATGAAGGGAGCTACCAGCATGGTAAAAGGCATGGCCAGGTCAGAACTGGTGGCGTGAGTGGGTACTTATCTCTAGTGGATATTCTATGGGTGAGTATTAAATTCAGGAATGATATGAATTATGTAACCAACGTGTTTTAGGGGATCTACAAATTTAAAAACGGCGCTCGATACATTGGAGAATACGTTAAAAATAAAAAACATGGCCATGGCACTTTCATATACCCAGACGGATCAAGATATGAAGGTAAGGGGCGCCGGGTGGCTCAGTTAAGTGTCTGACTTCGGCTCAGGTCATGATCTAGGGTTCTCGAGTCTGAACCCTGCATCAGGCTCTGTGCTGACAGCTCAGAGCCTGGAGCTGCTTTGGATTCTATGTCTCCCTCTCTCTCTGCCCCTCCCCTGCTCATGCTCCATCTCTCTCTTTCTCAAAAATACATAAAAACATTAAAAAAAGATTTGAGGGTAAAATGGGCTCTCAAAGCAGATGTTTGTACTGTAGAGGTCTCCTCAGGGAATTGAACTTGTCTGTGGATCTTGAGTGGTAGGAGAGGGCTTAAAGTTCTCCAGGTCAGTCAGTCACTCAACAAACACAAGTTGTGCTCCTCTGTTCACAGGGCTGACACAGAAACCAGAAAGGCTTGATTCATGAGCTGCCCCTGTGGGAACGCTCAGACGGCACCCGACAGGTGGCGAGTGCTCAGTATGTGGCGGCCTGGGAGGTGGCGTCACCTCCCAGTGGGGATGACATGTCCTCCGGGTGCGAGCCACACCAGTCCTCCCCTGTTGCTGAATGAAGACAGAGCCCAGGAAATCTAAGGCAGCCATTCTGCCCGTGTCTGAGACCCAGGTGACGGTGCTAATGCCTCCCCGTCAGAGGGGGGGTTTCTGTCCGTTTCCTCTTTCTTGGAGGGCTTATTCCAGGAGGAGCACCATCTGCTTTTGAAATCAACTTTCAACAATTTAATTTATAGGGTTTGATTGAATTCTTTCCAAACCATTATGAACCTAATCTCATTGCCATCATGTTTTATTCTCGTGTGGATGTTAATACATGTGGAGCAACACATAAATACATAAAAAAGAGACTCAGAGTAAGAGATGGAAGGAGTTTTTAACGTGAACTTCTTTGGAAGCAGCTGTGCGTTTTTGTGTCTCCATGTGGCTTTGTCTCTTAAAGGGTGCAGGGTGTGGTCACCACTCAGAGATTTCTTCTCCGAGGTCAGAAGCTGCAACATTAATCTTAGCTCAGGGAGTGGGCAACCTTCCGGTCACAAAGGCTGTGATTCGTCATGCCTGGGCGTTGGCTGACTGCCGTCCTGAGGGACACGGAGTGGGTTCCCGCAGGCTAGCGAGTGTGCTCAGCCTCGGCCCCGGGTATGGGTGCATTTCCGGTCTCCCAGATGCTGAGCCGGGCCTGCTGGGGGCCCAGGCACGAGTGGACGCTCCCGGTTTGTGGGACCACGTGAGCAGAGGCTGGGAGGCAGGGGTGCTTGGCGGAGCAGGGGACAGGGTTGGAGGGGTGAGTGGGTGCCAGACTTTGGAGGGGCATCTGGACCACCTGGACAGACCGTGAAGTGGGGGGGGGGGCGGTGAGGGCGTGGGAAAGAGCAGGGGCTCCCGTCTCCAGCGCTGGTGCTGCTTCTGTGCTCAAGGAGCAAACGAAGGTGAAGGTGTTTAGTAATGAAGTTGCAGAGAAACGGCACGATGACTTGAGGTCAGGTTTCTGGAAGCTCTCGTGTGGCAGGAGCCGGGAGAAGACAGGACGCGTGGCCGTTGGGAGGCCTGTGGAAGAGAGCATGAGGTTGGAGCCAGAGAAACCCGGATTTTCGTTCCAGCGCCGCTGTGCAGCCTTGGGCCATGAGCATGACGTCTCTGGGTTGCAGTGCTGTCCCTGTAAACACGTGTGTTGGTTATTACACATCCAAACAAACTGGCCACTGCCCGCGCCAGTTGGCGGGGTCTCCACCAGAGTGACTCACCACCAGGGTCAGCCCCGGGCCCTCCTGCGTGCCGGGGACCTGGCAGTGGACGCAGCCAGCGCGGGAGGCCGTGACGGGGCCACATTTCAGATGGGGGTGAAGTCCTTGGAAGGGCGTTTTTGTCTTAAATGGTCTCCAATCTCCAGAGCTCCAGACCAGGGGCCCCCCAGCGTGGTGGCAGGGTGGGCGCATACGGAGAGCTTCGGAACAGGGACGGTGTGCTCCCGGCGGGGAGACCAGCCCGACCCGGGCCACCAGCCAGCCAGCCAGCCATGGAGATTTCCCTGGAGCAGAAAGGCAGCTGGGAAAACTCCAGCTGACAAGATCGGGAATGATGGGAAGCACAGGATCTGGGGTAGAAAAGCTTTAAGATGCAAGGTGCACACGTAAACCAACAAACAGCAATGCAGTTTCTCAGTGGCCTGCAAGGGAGCCTGCGTCAGGGTGTGAAGGACGCGCTCCAGGAGCCACCCTTCCCTTCCTTAGCTCCTTCCCTCTGCGCCGTTTACTGAGGCCTGGTCACTGTCAGCGGGGCTGGGTCCCCAATGGGTAAACTAGGACCTTAAAAAACTTTTTTTAAGTTACAAAAATTTTTTTAAATGCTTATTTAGTTTTGAGAGACAGAGAGAAACAGAGTGCGAGCTGGGGCGGGGCAGAGAGAGAGGGAGACACAGAATTGGAAGCAGCTCCAGGCTCTGAGCTGTCAGCACGGATCCTGACTCAGGACTCAAACCCACGAACCATGAGATCATGACCTGAGCCGAAATCAAGGGTCGAACACCCACGTGCCCCTAAACTGGGACTTTATATAACAAGCTTCCTCACCAGATCTCACTGGCTTGAAATTTGGTTTGCAAGTTAATTCTCTTCTTGAACATTGCCTGTAAAGTGTTTAATACACATTTCTTGCCACGCTGCCCTGGAGACCGGCCCTCAGGGCCAGGAGAAAAGGCAGGAATTGCTTGTCGATTGTGGTCTTTTGCTGGGAAGAAACTGAAGAAGGTCTTGGCCCCGGGGCCGTGCGCAGTGGGTCCTTGAGCGCTCACACAAGCCAGCGCTGCGCACGCGTCCCCCGCTCCGTGCACGGTCCAACCTTGGCCACAGCGCGGATTCTTACATCACAGAAATTGGCGTGGGCTACACGTCTGCCCGCCTCCTCCTCCTCTTCCTGCTTCTTCTTTCCCCATTTTATTTTATTTTATTAAAATATTTTCTTCAACGTTTGTTTTTGAGAAACAGAGTGCAAGAAGGGAAAGGGCAGAGAGAGAGGGAGGGAGACAGAATCAGAAGCAGCTCTAGGTTCTGAGCTGTCAGCACGGAGCCCAATATGGGGCTTGAACCCACGAACTGTGTGATCATGAACCAAGCCGAAGTCGGATGCTTAACCGACTGAGCCACCCAGGCGCCCCCTTCCTTCATCTTTTAAACTGGTGATTTACAAGGACACAATTGTCCCTTAAAAACTCAGCCAAGTGCAGATGCCTGGGTGACTCAGGTTAAGCGTCTGACTCTTGATTTCTGCTCAGGACATGATTCTCACGGTTTGTGAGTTCGAGCCCCGTGTCAGGCTCTGTGCTTACAGCGTGGAGCCTGCTTGGGATTCTCTCCCTCCCTTTCTGTCTGCTCCTCCCCTGTTCATGCTCTCTCTCAAAAAATAAATAACTTAAAAATTAAAAAAAAAAAAATCCGGACAAGTCCTCTGAGACTTCTGCACACTCTGTCTATCCTCATGGCTATGTTACGTGCAAACCCCCGTGTCTACTGAATTATTTCAGTCTCAGGATCCTCCATTCCTTCTGCTCGTGTGGTTCCTGAGCCTGGTGGCTGCTTCCCGAAAGCACGGTTCTTTCTGCTGCTCTCCGGTGTCTGCCTCCTGCCCAGACGGGACAGGCCCTCCCCGACGGGCTCTGTCGCTAGTACAGCAGCTGGTCCGTCTCACAGAGTCTCAGGGCCTGTGGGACGGACAGAGAAAACGCATCCAAGTTCCTCATGTAGATTTGCTGTTGGTGGTGGTGAATGTGGGGTTTATTCGTGCAAACACGTATTTGTGTGGACGATCGACATATTCGAGGCATGTGAATTCTTCCTCTTTGTGTGGAAGCAGGTCCAGTTTTCCTGTAGTTCAGAAGCTTATACAAGTTTTGAGGGCTAAATTTAAGAAAAAGAACATAAGGGGTGCCTGGGTGGCTTAGTCGGCTAAGCGTCTGACTTTTCACGGTTCGTGGGTTCGAGCCCCGCGTCGGGCTCTGTGCTGACTGCCAGCTCAGAGCCTGGAGCCTGTTTCAGTCTGTGACTCCCTCTCTCTCTGACCCTCCCCTGCTCACGCTGTCTCTCTCTCTGTCTCCTAGAAATAAATAAAACATTAAAAAAAAAAGAACATAAAATTGACATAAAAGTGAATTTTTATTTGTAATGAGAAATCAAAATAAGTTAAAAATTTTTAAATGCTGTGAACATTATAAAATCTGAGGAAGTAATATATGAATTTTTAATTTTTATTTAACTTTTATTTTATAATTTTTATTTACTATTGTTATTCTTTTAATATAATTTATTGTTAAATTGGCTTACATACAACATCCAGTGCTCATGCCCACAAGTGCCCTCCATGCCCATCACCCCCTTCCCCTCCCCCCCANGCTGCACCAGTTTGTGTTCCCACCAACAGTGCAAGAGGCTTCCCATTTCTCAAGTTCATGTCTGCTGTGCCTGTAGCATGCCTTTTCCTTACTTTTCTAGCAAACAATGGAATGTCTATCTGACAACAATTTTGTAATAACATTTTCTAAAGAGAAAATAGAGAATTCTATGTCCTGTCTTTGATCAAAAATCGATAAAAATTAGCTTTCTGAAAAAAGTATTCACTGTCTAGAGAAGAGTCACTGAGCTTAACTTGTCACTAGCAATGCCGAGTGAGTCTTCAGGATACTTGTCGACTTTGGAAATCTCTGTTAGGTTTCTTTCATCCGTGGGCTGGAAGGTTTGAGGACGTTGTGAATTTCCCAGGGCAGGAATCAATCTTCAAGAATTGGCAACATTCACTAACTACTCCGCTGCGGTCATTCCGGCAGGGGTCTTGCGAATTTTATGCTATCTTTGCCAATTCCAGTATTTCTTACCAAGTCAGCAGGAAATGGGCAGGAGCCTGCACGGAGGTGAGTCGGCAGGGACAATTAGTGATGGAAGAGTCCTTGCACAGACACTGGTTGGTAAAGGGGCGGCGTTACCTCGCAGGGCGCTGGCCCACAGGCGGGGCGCCCGCACGCCCAGGCTCGGAGCGGGTGCTGGAGCCTGAGGAGGAGGGAGGCGGGGGATGGCACCAGAGGGTTGTTCCTGGATCGGTGAACCCGTGCAGGCAGAGGGAGGGTGGAGCTGGGACTGCTGGGGGCCGGGCGGACCAAACCCTGGTTTGAATCCCGGCCGTGCCACTGAGCGACTGTGATACCTGCTGTCGGCGCGCACGGGTGGCCATGGCCCACGTGGGTGCACCTGCCCAGGCCTGCACGCAATGAGACCTGACTCCACTTCCCTTAACCACGCCGTCCAGCCGGAGGGGCAAGGGGCGGCGGGGCGTCACGGTGGGAGGTGAAGGTGGCAGCGGGTGAGGCTGTCCTTCCCTTCTCAGCCGGTCTGCTTTTGTGTCGTCCCTTGCAGGGGAGTGGATGGATGACCACAGACACGGCCACGGCGTGTACTACTATGTCAACAACGACACGTACACGGGAGAGTGGTTTGCTCACCAGAGGTGCGCCTCCCCCAGCTCTGTAGTCTGACTTACGTAATGAGAACGTGATGACGCCTTAGTAAGAAGCAGGGTCACGACCAAAGCCCGTTAGCCAGCTCTTGCCAGGCAGTTCAAACCCTTCACGGCTTTAAGGTGGGCACGCCAGGTGACACATTCCGGGGCGGGCGCCAGACATGTGGTCTTTCACTCGAGAGCCCCGGGGACAAGGAGGGCACAGAAGAACCCTCCTGGGGACAGAGCCACAGCTCCGGGGAGCGCTGCCTCTTCCCCGCGTGAAGCGGCGCACCTGCGGGAAGGTCCTCGCCATCCAGGAGGTGACACCCCTCCCACGCGTGGGCACACAGGGCCGGAGCCTGCTTTGACGGGGCGCAGGCAGAGAAGCCAAATATAGGCCACGTCCGACTTCAACGTCTGTCTTAGAAACCTGGGCGGGCTTTCGTGATGTCGGAACAAAATAAATTGTGCGCTCTGTCTTCACCAGGCACGGGCAAGGCACCTACTTCTACGCAGAGACGGGCAGTAAGTATGTAGGTACCTGGGTGAGCGGACAGCAGGAGGGCGCGGCCGAGCTCATCCACCTGAACCACAGGTACCAGGGCAAGTTCTTGAACAAAAACGTAAGTCAATGGGCGGCACCGTGTGCTGATCACACACACACTAGCCTCCTGCCCCCCGTCTGTGAACTATGTGAAGGAAGGACACTGAAAACCCAGGAATCCTCCCGCCCCTCCAAATACAGGAAGTGGGCAGCTCTACCCCTTCCCCAGCCTCTGATGACTACGGAGGGCAGTGTGGACAGGGGCAGAGTAGAGAGGGAAGTCCTCACGCTCCCCCATCAGTGATCTGTCCAATCGATATAACATCCTCCTCCCTCTCATTTATGCTCCCCGTCACGGGTAGATCAGACATGGAACATTCCCTGTGGTTGAGCATGTGGGTGTTTTGACTTTCTTTGCCCTGGGAGGCCCGGGGCCGGGGCCCTGGGGAGACAGCTTCCTTTCTGCAGACTAGCCCACCCACCCTGGGCGTGGCCTCAGGTGTGATGCTGTCCAGTCTGCTGTGCTCATGACTGGTCATTTCTGTCTGCAGGGCTCTGTGGTCTTGCCCGAGGCTGGTGGGGATGCAGAGAAACCCCCGATAACTTAGCACCCACCACACTGACATCATTCGTGGCTTTGAGCAGGCGTTGGGCAGAGACTTTCCCTGAAGGAAGAGTTTCCCGAGCAAATGAAAGGTGTTAGAAGTTGACTGATTAGAGTTAGAATATTTAACTGATTTAAATGAGTTGCCTCAGACTCTCTTAAAACCGTTTTCGTTTCCATAGAATTCATGCCCTAATTACAGACTTTACTTTTTTTTATTAAAATTTTTTTTTTAAATGTTTATTCATTTTTGAGAGATGTAGCATGAGCAGGGGAGGGTCAGAGAGAGAGGGAGACACAGAATCCAAAATGGGCTCCAGGCTCTGAGCTGTCAGCACAGATCCCGATGTGGGGCTGGAACCCATGAACCGTGAGATCATGACCTGAGCCAAAGTCGGACGCTTAACTGACTGAGCCACCCAGGCGCCCCCAGATTCTACTTTTAAGTGTTTATAAAACAGCACATTTTCCCCCAAATATATATGCTGCATATGTAATTCCCAGTAAAATTCGCATGGGATACTTTTTGGCATGGGAAGGTATGTGGGGGAAAGAGAAGTTGACAGAAGTTACTCAGGAAGAGTTGGTGACTGCAGGGAGCCAGACTAACCTGGAGAACAGGAGCTTTGTTCTGCTAGGTAGTGAAAGTTTGCTAGTAACACACACGTTTAGCCGACCCTTGAACGGTGTGTGGTCAGGGGCGCTGACCCCCACACAGTGGAAGATCCATAGATAGCTTTTGACTCTCCCCAAACTACTAATAGCCTGGTTTCGGCTGGATGCCATACCAGTGACATAAATAGTCGATTAACACACACTTTGTATGTGGTAGGTATTACACACTGTATTCTTACAATACGGTGAGCTAGAGGAAAGGACATGTTATTAAGAAAAAGGAAGAGAAAGTACATTTACAGCACCGTATTGTATTTATTGAAAAATATCTGCATACGAGTGGACTCACACAGTCCAAACCCGTGTTATTGAAGGGTCAGCTGTCCATTGCAGACACGTGGCCTGAGCTCCAGCCTCCAGCCCTCCCTTCTCCCCCCAGCTTCTTCTCCCAAGGCCGTGTGACCGCCCCCTACGTCTTTCTGTGCAGCCCACATGCACACACTCACATCTGGCTCAAGGGCTGTCCTTACATATGTGGGATGGCGTATCAGGACACGAAAACATGCACGTTTGTGCATTTGGGGATATCTGTGTAGGTCAGACCCCGTAATCGCTGAGTTTACAAATATTGGCACTTTAAATTGTGATCAGTGCTGGCAACTTCCCTGCCAAGCTGTGCCAGTTTGCACTCCTGCCAACAGCAGCCTTTAACTTCTTTGCAAACCCGACGGGTAAAAAAATACTATCGCGTTGTTTTAATGCTTTTCCCCAATTCCTAGTGAGGTCCAGCATCCTTACACACTTTTGCTACTGGTTTGACTTTTCCTCAGAGAATGACCTGTTCAAATCCTCGCCGGCAAATTGTTAAAACAAATTTAAATCTGTGGTAAATAAAACCGAGATACCAGGATGGAGAAATAGAGATCAGCGACGTGGATTAGAGTCGAGGGGCAGATTCAAGTGCCGATGGTAACTTGAAAAGGGCGTCATTTTCAAGTCCGTGAGGACCTGATGGAGAGAAGTGAAAAAATGGTCCCAGGAGGACTTGATAACCATCGGGGGCGGGGGGGGCGGGGAATCACGGTTCCTCCTTCAGCATTGGATGAAGACACGTGAGAATAGGAAGAAAGGTTTAGGCATGAACAAAGTCACAGATAGAAAAAAAATAGGCGAATGTTTATTATCTTTGAAATGAGGAAAGAGGACTCTCTAAACAGAAGTAGAAAGGAAAACCCAGTAGATCTGGTTGATAAAAATAACCCCCTATTGATTAGAATGCACTGTAAAGAAAATTGAAGAGATACACGGCCAATAGGTTAGAGTATTCGCAACATTAATATAAATACATAGCACTTATTTCCATCAATGTGATTTAAATGGTCCAAAATGTGAAAAAAATTCAACCCTACTGATAGCTTAAAGATGTGACTTAATGATGCGATCCAGTTTTTATAAGTTAAAAAAATGTAAACATAGAACAAAATGTTAATGCCCAGGAAAAAAACAAGAGTTTGACAAGGAGCTCTTAAGTGCTACTGTGAAAGGGATATTATCGAAGCCTCATTCTGGTCAATATATTTAAAGAAATGTGTGTCTACATCTTTTGTGTGTAAATATGTACACAGTGTATGTGTGTGAGTGCGTGCGTGTGCTGCTGCCCAGAAATTCCACTTCTGACAACTTCCCCGAGGGAAATGTCAAGAGTGGATATAAGATGTGACCTTGCACATGTTTCCTGCGATGGCCTTTGGCCAAGGATAGTATCAGCACACCAAGTATTAGCAGTAGTACATGGATGAAATAGGTTATAATAATTCTTTTTTAAAATAATTTTTAATGTTTATTTATTTTTGAGAGAAAGAGACAGAGCATGAGCAGGGGAGGGGCAGAGAGAGAGGGAGACACAGAATCTGAAACAGGCTCCAGGCTCTGAGCTGTCAGCACAGAGCCCGACGCGGGGCTCGAACCCACGAACCGTGAGAACATGACCGGAGCCGAAGTCAGATGCTTGACCGACTGAGCCACCCAGGCGCCTCTTAATAATTCTTAAAGAAAATACCAGGTTGACAATGGGTTATGGAAGAAGAGTTGTAAATAGGCGATTCGTTTCTGATCCAATTTTTATGTCGAAAAATCTGGCGCTAAGTTTGTAAAGACGATCGCAGTATTACCAGTGCATCTGTCTCTAGCTGGTTTGCCTGTGGGCGTCAGCTCGGTGAAATTTTTGTAAGAAATTCATGATTTTCATAAAGATAAAATGAACCTTTAAGTACCAAACTGACAGGTCCTATACTTGGCAATTCCATTAGCCATGAGTTCATAAAGGCTTTCTTTGACCCGCATTGGACTTCCTGCTTCGTGACTTTGGGCAGGTTTTCCAGGGGGTGCGAGGAGGCGTTTCCGCAGCATGTGCGCTCGGCGTTGGGTGGTGGTGAACACTGAGTGAGACATTCTCCCTTTCCCTTTGCTCGTAGCCCATCGGGCCGGGAAAGTACGTGTTCGATATCGGATGTGAACAGCACGGGGAGTACCATCTGACAGATACGGTACGTGGCTGACTGCATCTCGTTTCTATATCCGCGGGCGACAGAGCTGGCCCGGGCCATGGACCGAGGACCCGACCAGGCTGGATGGGAGTGGCGCCAGCAGTCCGAGTCCTTCACGCCGTCCATCTCCTTCTCTGCCGGCTTTGGTTTAGACCCGAATTGCCAGGACTGAGCGGTATCACTGCACGGAGCTCTGTCAGGAGGAGCCGGATGGCCCCGAGTTGGGGGGCTGTGGACGGCATCAGGCTCCAGGGGTGACGCCTGGAACGGGTGGCTGCGGTCCCCCCAAACCCATCCAGCAGTTTTGTCCATTTGTTCGTCTCCGGTACTCACAGTAACGCTAACACAACCTGGGTTTTCCTTGGTTAATGCCAAGAAGTTCGACCATGTTGCTACAAAACAGCCCCCTCCCCACGCCCCAGCATCGTTTCGCCTGGATCCCAGGTCGGGTCATCTGAGCGAGAGGGGCTCCCAGAAGCCGAGGTGCCTACCAGCAAGGAGAGGAATTTGTCGCCCCCACGGGACACAGCCCCCTGCATTTAAGTCCACACAGAGCCCCACCCTCCCCCCACCCCGTGGTCAAGAAGTGTGAACACAGTTAATTGCTGTGTTGTTAGATCACGACAGTGACATGGCGAGGGCTTGCTGGGCTCGCCCGGGGCTGGAAGGCTCGTACCTTCTTCCTGGAGGAACCCGTCAGCGGAACTCATTACCCTGCCCCCACTGCCCCCCGAAACTGGCCTTTATGGTCTCATGAGTGGCTGCACAGTTATTTTGATTTGTGAAGCAATAAACACTAAACCAGCAGAGTAGTGGGTTTTCGTGGGTCCAGGGAGAAGTTCTTAGGGGTCAGGGCCTCAGGATGCAGAGGGGAAAGCAGGAAGGGCATGATGCCGCTAAGGGGGAGAGATGAAGCCACGGGCCCCCAGGCTGCTCCTGCCCAGGGACAAGCCCGTGTCCAAGCGCCCTATGCTTTCTGGGATGGTGACTGGGGCTGTGACGAAGCGGAGAAACCTGAGTGTCACGGTGCGTGCAGGACACGACCCGGCGGGCTCGTCCCGGGCCCGCAGCGTGGGCCTTGCCTGGGAGTGACGCAGGTGACCCAGCCCCGCCCTGACGTCCGGGGTGCAGCCGCTCTGAGCTGCGTCTTCACGGCTCCTCCGCTGATGCTGGGGCACATCCCCTGGCCACACGCCGTGGGGGACGGAGCACAGAAGTTTTGAAACCAACCCCTCTACTCTGAGTGACTCCGCGGAAGTAGTAGGCAGGTGTCTGCCACTCTTTGTCATAGGCACGCTCCTCTCTGTGACAGGGATGCTTTCCACACTTGTGGGCTGATACTCAGATCTTTGGAATTTCGTGATGGCTGCGAAGCTGGGGAGGAGCTGGTGGCTTGGCCGGGTGTGCACATGCCGGCCGCTGACCAGTGTCGGGATTACGCGCTCTTACGAGAGGTCCCACGATTAGAGGTGATCGACTCTCGCTCTGCTTTCGCAGAATTCCATTCCCCCCCCAGAATCCCTGATTCTAGAGCTTTCAATGGCTAAGCCCTTCCACGGTTTATGGTCATCTTAGGACCCTGGCTGCCCTTTTCTTACAGCCGAGCTGCCTTGTCACACATAAGGGACCTGAGCGCCGGACGGTGTGGCCGAGTGTACGGGAAGGCTCCCCGGGTCTGGGCTGCTTCCCAGCTGCTCCAGGAGTGTGGGGATGTCGGCTCTGGGAGCTGTTCTCGGAATGCGTGGGGCCCCCCAGACCCGCCCTCAAGCTCAGATCACTCCGGGGACGGCGGGCTGTCAGGCCGACCACAGAGCCGCGCAGGGACAACGCCCGAATGCCCCTCACTGTGAACATCCCACAGCGAGTTCACATGGTAATTTTACATTTTTAAACCTAAAATAGGATAGAGGAGAAGAGGAGGAGGAGGAGGAGGTGACGGTGGTGGCCGTCACCCCAAAATGGAAGGCCACCAAAATCACAGAACTGGCTCTGTGGACGCCGACCCTCCCCGAGGAGCAGCCGCCTGCGGACGGGGCGGGCCAGGAGGAGGCCCCGGGAACCGAGGGTACGGGGTGCGGGGGAGGGCGCCTCCCCTCTGTGGGCCGGCGGCCGGC
>NW_027528796.1:3338620-3346765 GCF_008692635.1 Crocuta crocuta
CTTGGTCAGGGAAGGGCCGTGGGCAGGGGCCTGGGCAGATCCGAGAGCAGCGGGGCGGCAAGTCCTTCCTGAGGCGGTTGCGGCCTCTGTGACCGGCCCGGGGGTCTTCCTGACAAGTAGCCACGCCGCCGTGGGTCGTTGGAGAAGGTGACCCCTGGCAGGGGTCCTTGCGTTGCAAGTGATTGAAACCCAAACCCAACTGGCCTAAGTGTAATTATACTAATGTGCCGGGGTCTGAACGGCAGGGGGTTCAGGGGCGCGGACTTGCCAGGGTCCCTATGGCTAGGGTGTCCCTATGGCTGGGGTGTCCCTATGACTGGGGTGTCCCTATGGCTAGGGTGTCCCTATGGCTGGGGTGTCCCTATGACTGGGGTGTCCCTATGGCTAGGGTGTCCCTATGGCTGGGGTGTCCCTATGACTGGGGTGTCCCTATGGCTGGGGTGTCCCTATGGCTGGGGTGTCCCTATGACTGGGGTGTCCCTATGGCTGGGGTGTCCCTATGGCTGGGGTGTCCCTATGACTGGGGTGTCCCTATGGCTGGGGTGTCCCTATGGCTGGGGTGTCCCTATGACTGGGGTGTCCCTATGGCTGGGGTGTCCCTATGGCTGGGGTGTCCCTATGACTGGGGTGTCCCTATGGCTGGGGTGTCCCTATGGCTGGGGTGTCCCTATGACTGNTGGGGGGTCGGGGTGGAGGTGCAGCCCCGGGCACGTGGGGGTCAGGCCTCAGCTCTCTGGTCTCCGTGCGTTCCCTCCCCTTGGAGAGCACTGCTCCCCGACTTCATCAAACTGTTGCGGGTCAGCGCTGGGACCTGGGGACAGAGCTGCCCCACCCGAACCCCTCGCCAGGAGGGGGCAGGCGCTCCAGATGCAGGCTGGGCTGGGTGACTTTGGGAGGGCTGGGGGGGTCCCCGAGGGGGGGCNGTCCACGCAGAGACTGGGCTTGCAAAGTGCGCCAGGACCCCCGGGGGCCTTACGCTAAGGGGAGGTGGGCGCCCTTGTCAGCAGGGGCCACCCGAGACGGGCCTGCAGCCCACGTGACAGGGTCTTCGTGGCTGCATCCCAGGCGGCGGGGAGCCCGCGGAGGACGGCCAGGCTCTGCTGGACACTCCCGAGGGGGAGACGGACTTCATGAGGCTGGGGGAAGACGACGGAGACGCCGCCAGGGAGGAGGGGCGTGAAAATGGCCGCGAGGAGCTTCGATACGACACCGCCGACCAGGGTGAGCACCTCGGGATTCCCTGAATCTCTGAAGCTCTTCCGAGAGCTGTGGGCGCCACCCGGAAGTTCAGAGAGGACTCTCTTTTTCAAACCCAGTTTCCTGGGTCTGATTCAAGGTGGGCCTGTCGGGGCGGCGGGACGGGGGGCAGCGGGGGGACAGCGTGCCCCGGCCNACTGAGCCCCCCAGGTGCCCCACTTTCCGAGTTCTTTGAAGGTACCTGACATGATGAACTCCTGTACAACAGGTTCCAACCTAAACGCGGCAGGTGCTCGCAGAGCCGGGCTTCTTGTGGGCGGAGATTCCCAGTTCCCAGCAGCCCCGGAGAGGCCCGCGCTGGCGGCTGGGCGGCCCGTGGCCGAGGGGCAGCTGGTGACCTCTTACTTGACCCCTGCCTCCTGTGTGTGGGCCAGATGCCCGAGCTTTGTGAGGGGAGTAGGCTGCGCGCGTGGAGGTGGAGTATTTAACGGCATGGAGAGGCTCCATCCATGGAGGCTGTGGGTCACACCGAGCGTCCCTGATGGGAGGACACCGTGGTGCCCGGCTGGGGGAGCTGAGAGGCACCAGGGGCTGACAGGAAGTGAGTGGACAATCAGTGATGTGCCTGCGTGTGCCTGTGTGTGTGCTGTGTGCACCTGCGTGTGTGCCTGCGTGTGCCTGCGTGTGTGCCTGTGTGTGTGCCTGCTGCGTGCTGTGTGCACCTGCGTGTGCCTGCTGTGTGTGCCTGCATCTGTGCCTCCTGCGTGCTGTGTGCCCCTGTGTGTGCCTGCTGTGTGTGCCTGCGTGTGTGCCTGCTGCGTGTGCCTGCTGCATGCTGTGTGCACCTGCGTGTGCCTGCGTGTGCCTGCTGTGTGTGCCTGTTGGGTGCTGTGTGTACCTGCGTGTGCCTATGTGTGTGCCTGCTGCGTGTCCCTGCATGTGCCTGTGTGTGTGCACCTGCATGTGCCTGTGTGTGTGCTGTGTGCACCTACGTGTGCCTGCGTGTAACTGCTGTGTGTGCTGTGAGCATCTGCGTGTGCCTGCGTGTGCCCAGTAGGCAAGCATCTCATGACAAGAACCCAAACTGGAGATTTGACATGATTCTGACATTATGCCTGAGGCTCTCCCTGCTCACTCTTCTGAGATGTTACAGAGTTTTCTGTCTGTGACATCTCAGAAGAGATGTTAACCTGTAACAAGGTAACTCTCGATTTCCTGAAACACGTAAGATAACATCTCACCAGAGTCTCCACTTTTCTTACTGATGCAAAGGCCAAACAGTGACTCCTGTTTGCGGTGCTGGCCGAGTCTGGACAGCATGTGGCAGCGGGGACGGCCCTGAGCTCATGCTGGCCCACGTGAATGTTCTTAGCATGAACCTGGACACATCTTTTGCCTAGTTTGTGACTGGTACCAAAGAAAACCCGCAAAAGTCTGTATAAGATAACGTTGAACATTCCTTTTTTTTTTTTTTTTGCCTGATAAATGCTTAATCTTTATGATATTATTCATTGCAAAAGACCTGTTAGCACACAGAATTTCAAAATAGAAAAAGAGAATGTGGGACATACTCATGTTTCTTTGTCCCCGCACCCCCCAGAAAATGCTAATTTTGAAGACGACGAAAGTAAGCAGTGAGAGCGGTCGGAGCCAGAAGCAAGCGGGATGAGGGGGAGAACCAATCACAGACACGCTGACCCCCGGCCAGCTGGCGCGAGGCTGTCCGTCTTTCTTACTTGCTGTTTACATCGTGCAGTATAGCGACAATAGCAATAAATTTCTTCCTCATCCTTTGTTTATGGAAGAGCCTTCTGCTTCCCATTTCTTTAAGCCAGAAGCCGCCAGGTTATTCTGCTCTTGGTTCAGTGCTGTTTTCTCCTGGGATAGAGAAAGGGGTCCCACGATCCAGACTCCGCAGAAGATGGTTCATGGCAGTGGCCTCCTGGCCGAGCTCGTGGAGTAACTACTTACCGAAGCTTCTCTCTCAGGTCCTTCTCGAGAGAGCTAGGAAGACCCCTAGAAAATAACTCCATGTGCAACGCTCACAGAACACAGCAGGATGATCAGACTCTGGGCTTGAGCAAGAAACCACCGGCTACCACTGGAGGGGGGGCTCCTGGCCACCCTGTCGCTCCAGCATCCCAGTGTGGGTTTCAGGGGTCCCTGCAGGTGGTTGAAGGGCGGGGCTGCCCACAGGTGTGGCTCTGGCCTGTGGTGCCAACTCTTACCGTCCTCTGGTGGGCCAGGGGCTGATGTCTAGGCCACGCTGTCACTGTCCTGGCCCCTCCTGGCCGCCCGGCACTGCCATGAAGTCCTGAGCTCCCAGAGGAGCCCCCGTGTCCTGTCTTCTCCAGCTCCATGAACCACATCCATCTTCCTCCAACCGTGGAGGAGAGTGGGGTCTTCATCACCCTAGAATGGCCTTCGTAGCTGGTGTGCCCAGCACTGCGTGCTGTGTCTGGTCATCAGGTCCCCGAAAAAGGGGGCCTCTTTAAGAACAATGCATGATGAACACAGCGTCCAAACCTCTTCACAAAAATGCACACAGCATTACGATTCTAAAATTATATCCAGGCAGATACTGTTTTAGAATAAGAAATTTCAAAAAAGAAAATTAGCAACTCAGAGACTGGTGAGTCCACAAATAGCACGTCTAGGAAACTATCAGAATACGGTGTAAATTCATCATATGCTCTGTGCTCGGCTCCTCCTACGATCTTCCTGTAGGGAGATCGGCGAGGTCATCACCATTTTTCCGTTAGCGTGGTTTATAATTCCTGGCCATTGATGGTCTGGAGCTTTGAGCTTCACACCCCACATCTCTTGGCTCACGAAACTACCTTGGATTGTGCGCTACTAACAGGCAGTCCAATAGATCCTACTGTCCGCCGAAAATTCTGTGTGGTGCATCATCGTGTTCCTGACTGGAAAGCATCCAGTAGATGAAATAATTTCAACACACTGGTGCCTGGTGCCCCTCAACGTCCATTCCTCCACTCCCACACACTCGGTGCGGGGTCCATGGGACACGGGCAGATGGGGACCTGACCTTTGACCCCATGCCTACGTGTCAGAGTGCTGGGCAAGTCACCCAAATGGGTGGCAGGAGTATTTCCGGAAGCTATTCCAGAGCAGCGAGGGAGAACTTAAGTACACCTGGGAGTTACTGAAAACCAGTAACACACATGTATTCCAAAAACCCACACTGCCAAAGCCATCCCTGATTCGGCCCTCCCTTAGTGTGTGTGTGTGTGTGTGTGTGTTACAAGTTTATTTACTTTGAGACAGAGAAAGAGAGAGCACAAACAGGAGAGGGCCAGAGAGAGAGGGAGAGAGAGAGAGAATCCCAAGCAGGCTCTGCACTGTCAGCACAAAGCCCGACGGGGGACTCGGTCCCACGAACTGTGAGATCATGACCTGAGCTGAGATCAAGAGCCGGACGCGCCCCCAGGCACGCCCTCCCTCACCGTGTTCTAAAAGTGTCTATGGTGGCTCCACTGTCCCCCATCACAAGGGGACAGGTGTCTGAACACCTCAGAGGGAGAAGAGACCGAGGACTTAGAAGGTGGCTTGTGCCAAGTGCACAGAGCCTGTCCCCGTGAAAGCACGCCGCCAGGTGTGGAGGGGCCTCAGGCTGGTGAGCCTCCACACCCTCTGTCGGGCGAGGTCCCTCCCACCTCGCTGGTTTGGCTGGTTTGCAGGACGGAGTCGCTGTCCGCAGACTGTGGCAGCCCCTGGTTGTGTCTGGGCTCCCTTAGCTTATTCTGCTACCCCTTGCAGTTCTCATTTCTGGAAGTTATGGCCAAAGGCTTGGTGGATTCACCGCTCATGAATGGTTAGCTCAATGCCCCATTCCGTGTGGTACACTTCCGCGTCATCCGATCAGAGGACGCAGCGTGCCTGGCTGACCCCTGCCCCAGCTCAGTGCAGCCCGGTCCCTCCTGTCCCGCGCAGCCAAAGGCAGTGCGTCTGCCCTGAATGCTGACATCGTGCGACCTGTGGATCCCCACCGCGCTCACCGCCCAGCTCCCACACCAGCTCCTGGTCGTTGTACAAGTCAGTTTTATCGTTACGTCACTTTCCTGGGGCTGCCGTCACAGGTGACCGCAAACGGAGCAATTCGATCAACAGACCCTTATCCCGTCACAGCGCTGGAGGCTGGGACATCCAAACCTGAGCCCTGGGGGAGGGTCTGTCCTTGCAGCTCTCGGCGGAGCCGGTGCTTCCCAACGATACCAGTGCCTCCTCCACTGCCTGTATCACGTCTCTCTCTGCTTCTCTCTTGTGAGGACCCTTGTGATCGGATGATCCGGGACCATCTCTCCATCTCAGGACCCTGGAGTTGATCACACCTGCAAAGACCCTGTTTTCAAAGAAGTGAAATTTACAGATTCCAGGGGTTAGGACCTGGAATCTTTGGGACCGCCACGCAGACCATTACAATCATGGTTTAAACAGTGGTTTTCGGAGTCTACTGTCCCCTCTACATGTATTAGGTAGAAAAGTGTGGATTTATTTGGTTCCCCGTGAAATACAGTCCTCCTGGGAACACAGGATAAACATTCTTTTCCTTCCCTTGAATAATTTTAATGGCAGAATATTAGCTTAATGGATGCTCCAAATGGTGGCAGATTGGTCTGTTCTGGATCTCTCTCTCTCTCTCTTTTTTTTTTTTCAATTTTGTTTATGAAAGACAGAGAGAGAGAGAGAGAGAGAGCGAGCATGAGCTGGAGAGTGACAGAGAGAGAATCCCAAGCAGGCTCTGACGTTGGGCTCGAACTCATGAACCCTGAGATCACGACCTGAGCCAAAATCAAGAGGCAGTTACTTAAGTGACTGAGCTGAGCTGAGAGGGACGGCTCGGGCTCCCAGTAGCTCCTCATACTTGCTTCTGGTCCTTTTGACACAACCCATCAGTCCTTGAAAATTTTATTACATTTTCCCAGTGGTTTTGATGTTTTGTAATTTATTTTCGTGTAATTTCAAACCGACAGAAACTTTGCAAGAATAGCAGAAGGAACGTGTATATTCTTCACCCAGACGCAGGAAAGGTTTCCATCTTGCCCCGTTTGCTTTAGAGAGAGTGAAAGAGAAAGAATACTCTGTGCGCATAAGCTTATACACGTGGTTCCGGAGTCACCCCTGTCCACGGACGATACGTCCCCAGACCCGCGCACAAGCCTGAAACACGGGTATTAGCCAACTCCATACAGACCGTTTCCCCTATACATACATACGTGTAATGAAGTGTAACTTAGAAGTCAGGCACAGGAAGAGATTAGCAGCAATAAGTAATAACAGCATAGAGCAACGATAATATCTGGTAAGGAAAGTTATGTGAATGTGGTCTTTCTCTCTCCACACTGCACTCCCCCCTCCTGTGATGATGGGAGGTAATAAAACGCCCACGTGATGAGGTGAGCTGAGCGCAGCGACGTTGATGTTGTGACCTAGCGTTAGGCTACCATTGACCTTCGGATGATACGTCATCTGCTTCCAGATGGTGGTTGACTTTTGACACAAAATGAACAAAACCTTTAATTTAAGTTTATTAATTTGAGAGAGAGAGAGCGCACACGTGGGCGAGGGGAAGAGAGGAGAGACAGAATCCCGAGCAGGTTCCGCGTCATCAACACGGCCTGATGCGGGGCTCGAACTCACGGACCGAGAGATGGTGACCATGACCTGAGCCGAAGTCGGATGCTTAACTGACGGAGCCACCAGGCGCGTCTGCCTCCTTGTTTTCTTCACAGAGCCCTGGATGAGCAGAGCTTCGAGGCCAGGTGACTAACTGGGCAGAGGTGCCCACAGCTCCTGGATTCTCCGCTCACTTTCCAGGGCGTGGCTGCCTGAGCCCAGCCCTCTGGCTCTTCCGACCTGACAGGGGCCGAGGTCGCTGCGCGGCTGCAGTGGCTGCGGGCTGGAGCCACACGAACGGAAGTCACCCTTACCAGCTTTTCCTGCCGCTGCTGGCTCTCTTCTCGAAGCTGCCTGCTGTTCGTTCCGTCCCCACTTGTACCAGGGCCGTGTTTCGTAGCCTCCCCAGAGCACATAGCTGTTGTCCCTGGAGGGGAGTGTGGGGGGTGGGGGGCTGCATCCTGAAGTGAGACGATTGCAACGCTCTTCTTGGCCCCAAGATGAAACGGTTCCCGTTTCAGGTTTCTGACGCCAGGCCTGTCCCCCGGCCTCCGCCACCTTATGGCTTTGTCCCCACCGGAGCCATCCTGGGGGCTGGTCCTTCCCTGAATGATTGCCCTCCTGGGTGAGGTTCCTGGGCCCCGTCTCGGAGAAGCTCCCGCACCTGCCCGTCTCCCTGCCCTCCTCTCACGCCGGGGCGCCAGCCCCCCAGGCCCCTCCCGGCAGGTGCACGCACTCTCGTTCTTGCTTGTTCACTTGCTTTGGTCTCGGATTTGGAGGGGCAGGTAGGGTCTTCCTGGTGACCGGCCCCCACCTGGGGGCCATCCTGAGCCACTCTGTTCGAACAAGAGGTGCTCCTAACACCCAGGAAATTCCACGGGATCTAGGAGCTCGGTGTCAGGATGTTAAATGCCAAATATCTCTCGTCACACAAGAAATTGTCAGGGTTTTAGGATTTTAAAGAAGAAAAAACCAAGTCACTTTATTTCTTTATTTAAAATTTATTTTATTTTATTTTAGAGAGAGAGAGAGTGCACAAGCAGGGGAGAGGGGCAGAGAGAGAGAGAATCTTAAGCACACTCCACATTCAGTGCAGAGCCTGATTCGGGGAACGATCTCGTGAGCCGTGAGATCATGAGCTGAGCCAAAATCAAGAGTCGGATGCTTAACCGACTGAGCCACGAAAATGTAAAGACCTGATTGGCTTCGCTGGAGGATTTGTGAACGGGCAGCAGCCCAGCTGCCACATGGAAGGGAGCGCCCAGGAGTCACACAGAACACAGAACGGAAGCCTTTCGGAGGCAGCATGCA